>NW_020799107.1:25007723-25162720 GCF_003259725.1 Athene cunicularia
TGGAAACAGATCCTTAATCGCTTTGAAACATTAAAAATCTTCCAAACAGTTTTGCAGAAGGCTTCCTACCCACAAGCTTCCTGGTCAAATTTCAGCTGAGAAAAAGGCAGTTTACTCAGGGTAGCTGTCAGCATATATCATTATGTACTGCTGTATTTCACAGCTGAGATAGTGCCACTTCACTGTCAGATTAAATTTCTATTATCCTGCTATGATTAGAAAATATTGATATTGTCATAGCTCCTATAGATCATGATTAGGTCAAGCCAGAGGGAGAATAACTATATATATATATATATATATATATATATATATAGTATAACTATAGGCATTGGCAGTTCGTCTCCTGATGTATCATGGGGTGAAGAACAAGGTAACGTGAAGGGTAACTAAGTAGCTTCACAGAGGTACTATAAGTCTTAAAGTTTTTAAGATACATCATTTATATCTGCTTGTCTCAGTTTCAGACTAAGAAGTAGCACATACAAATTTGCCTTTAAGGAAGTTTCTATGTTACTATGCAGCTAGACAAACACCTGGTTCTTTCAAAGCAAAATGGCTGGAGTCATCTTGTCACTTTTTCATACTCTTGAAAATATTTAGCTCTGCTCACACAACACTGGAGCAGCAGCAACTGATCAGACCTTGACTGAGCAGTCTGTTGGCTCTTCGACAGAGAAACTAGGCAAAGTTTGCTGAGGTGTCTAAGGACTTCTCTAAAACAGTAAATATACTTCCGCAGTTTGAGCACTTTGCTGCACCAACTGAAGATATATGAAGTCCAGTGTAAGAGTAAATGACCCCAAAGTATGAAACAAAGTATCCTACCAAGTCTGGCATGTCAATATTTTCTTTACTATCTTTCTAGAAGGTAAGAATGTTGTAGGGAAAATGACTTTGAAATATTCCCATTTGTTTCCTCTCTGGACTCTTGCTGAATGTAGAAAATAAGGTGAGATCTAGTAGTTAATTTTACAGAGACTCTGCCAGCAGCCCTGTCCTCTAAATCTTCCTGTCCCTCCCATCACTTTCTTAGCCAAATCTGATGTGGAAAAAAAAAAAAAAAAAAAAAAAAAAAAAAAAAAAAAAGACATCTTTGTTCTTTGTCTACCTCTCCTGAAAGAAATCTCAGCCCTCTTCTGTCTAATTCCTGCTCTTCCCCCCAGCACGGAAGTTTGCATCACAGCATCAAATACCCTGTCCTGATCTTGAAAATCCACCACATCATACAGACCAAGTCCTCCCCTGCTTCCCTCTGGGACTCCCTTGATCGCCCAGCATCTGCTCTTCCTCTTCCCCTAACACAGCCCCTCAGAGAAGAAATCTTGTCCATCGCAGCTTTCTCACCCAAACCTCCCTTTGCTCTCCTACTCTCCCTCAGATGAAAGTAATTTCTTTCCCTCTACTGTGCTGATTGCTCTTCATCTCTCTTTTTAGATGTTTATTCAATTGGCCACGGTAAAATTCTTTTCTCATATGATTAAAGGGGATTGAGTGAATATTTTGTTTGATGGATTTTTCTACTTGAGGTAATGTTATGAAGGGACCTCAGGATACTTTTTGTGTGAAAAAGTATTTTAAAAATAAGTATCTTTTCCTGTGGACTTCTGTGCCTGGGCACAAAACTACTGTGACAGTGAGTTCAAGCTGGCATAAAGAGGAACAATATTTTTAAGCATGTAAGTCCTTTTGATTAAAAAAAAAAAAACCAACACACACACACACACACATACACACACACATAAAAACCCCACAAACAAAACAAAAACAAAACAAACAAAAAAAAAACCAAAAACCGAAAAACCTTCAAGCATTAATATCTCTGCTTTCAGTTTAAGATTAAGTTTGTTCTGCTGCTTCACTGGTCAGTACTCAGCTAAGCACTGAGTTGAGAACATGTATGTCTTTCATCTGCTTTCCTGGAAAGTCAAGAGGTTTAGATCAGCTTCTCAGCACTTAAAGCCAACTGAGTAGACTTCACACTGAAGTGTCTGAGATAGTCACATATTCTGTTCCCTTTCTCCTCTGGAAAAAAAGGTGCTTCCATTAGTCAAGAGGCTAAAGGGATATGAGCGTGGGAGCATTATAACACTGCAGAGATGGCTAAGTAAAAGCTCAGATGGCAAAAGTAATTAGGCACTTAACTCCCACCAAATTCAAAAGAAACAAAGCATCTCTATACCTTTATGGATTCCACCACAAACATCTGAATTGTTTCTGAAAAGTCTAACAGGAGCTTCTTGGTCAGATAAGCAATTTTGTGTTCATCAAGCCCAAAATAAACTTAGTTAAAGGATCAAGGTTGAACATTATACTGTATTGAAGACCCTCTAAAAGCTGCCATTAGCTCATTATGGCATTAGTCAAGGTTATTCAGGGATTACTCCAACTCTCTCCTGATGCGTGGGCCATCAAGTTACAGCCTGTCTGGATGAACTGCAGGGATATGAAATGAACAGCAGAGACTTGGGAAGACTTATTGGGATGTTCACCCAAGCACTGAATATGCTTTAAGAAAAAAAAAAAAAAAAAAAAAAAAAAAAAAAAAAAAAAAAAAAAATCAGCGTTGGTGCCTTTTGTGTTGCCTCTGTGTGTATTTTAGCATACAGGTTTCCAGCCTCTGACTTGGGGATCCTTGGGGGAACTATGTTTAAGTAGACTGCAAGATAACCAAGTAAAGGGGCTGTACTGTGACTGGTTAATTTGTTCTACCTTCCCTTGGAAACACTGAAGGCACCAGAAACTAGAAAAGACTGAAAACCCGAGGTTTTAATCAACTGTGATGATCTGAATGAATAAGGGATCAGCTTTTATACAGCCCTTATTGTTCTAAAACCTGGGAAAACATTGCTTTGTCTTTCATAGGGTTTGGAACAGTTTCCAGTGGCAAGTGAATGCTCTCCCAGGTAGCTCCCTGGCCCTGAAGTATCCTCATCAGTCCCGTGCAGGTCCACTTTTCAGGTGGAAAACATCCTCCATGGGTTCCCATTGCCCTCTGCTGAACCGCACCTCAGGGCATACCTGGAAGTCAGCAGTTCAGAGCAATGGCTCCCACCAGGAGTATGAATGTAGGCTTGGTGTTACAGCTGAGGAGGATGCTGAACTGGAAAAACTGAGACTGAACAAGGTCTTCAAAATGTGCCTTATGGTGAGAAAAATGAGCTTATTTACCCAGAGAAAGATTAACAGGTGACTCAAACATAGTCTATAAATACTCACTTGGGAAATCAACATTTCATAACAAATGCTCCTAAACCTCACAGCAAAGATACAGGAGCCAGGGAATAAACACTGCAAATTAATAAACCGAGGCTAAGAACAGACTGCATAATTTAGCAAGGAAAGTAATAAACCATGAGTGCAACTTTCCCAAAGTTTGTGGTTTAGAGTTCCCTTTCCCCATCCCCATTTCCTAAACATAAATCAAGACTAAATTTGTCTCCTAAAAAAAAGAAAATTGATCAGAAAGGAATTAATTTAGGTCCTGTGGGCAGTTTGACAGAGGATAGTGAAGATGCTCTCACTGGGATCCTTTCTATCTTTACCATCTCTGACGTGTTCTTGCCAAAGGCTTCCAAATGCCTTCTTATTACAGTCATCTTCCTGTTCTACCTTGTGTGTCCAGGTCGATGTATCCTCTTCCCTGTCAGCCGAATGGCCAGCAATGCTTGTATGTCGTGATGTGCTGTCAACACAATCATGATGACACAATGAGAACTGCAGTAACGGAACTTAATAGCAAAACAAATATCAGGAAGAATACCATACAGACTGGCTTATTTATTTTCTCATTCAAGTCATTCATTAAAATCCTCACCATTTTCTCATTTATCAGAGGTCACCATCAAATTTCCAGCTGCCACTGAATTTCCAAGCACAACCAAGCCCTGATGAATCCACAAGCTCTTTTTGCCACAGAAATTAAGCCTCATTTGCAAGCTTTCCCCAATGTCCTATTAATCATTATGACTGTCCTGATTTTATCAGCAGAATCAACATTTTTCTTCTTCCTGGTGAACATTTCTTTTAAAGTAATTTTGTTGTGGAAACAAAAAATATTTACACAATGAGGATGATCGATGATTGGATGACAAAATAAGCACTTTTTAAACGCTCATTATACAGCTATTGGCATTGGCTGTCTCATTGTGAGCTACAGGCTGCAATTACAGGGACGGGCACCCTCTCCGATGGAGCATACACAGTAGCTGTGTTTACATTGCTGCAAGAGAGGCCTCCGGAGCTGACAGTGCTAGTAGAAAAGCAGCACATGACTTTAAAAAAAAAAAAAAAAAAATTTAAAAAAAAAAAAAAAAAAAAAAACACAGAAAAAAACCATGTACTTTTTGGCCAGCAGCAGACACTGACTCCACAAACAGCTGTGCCCAGTACACCTCTTGGGGGTTAGTTACGGTCCCTCTGCCTGAGGTCACTGTGTGTGCTGCCTGCTCCTAGCAGCCTCAGCTGTCCTGGCTAGATTGGTGTAAATACATCGTGTCCTCACACACACTGGGCCAGCAAAGAAAGAAGGACCAACACTGGCCAGTGCTTTGTGGGGACCAGTGGCCGGAGATGAAGCATCATCACCCAGGGCCAAAAGCAGACCAGCTCTGCTCACAGCTCTACTGTCTGAGGAAGCTTTGCTTCACAGCAAAAAAAAATGTAGCCAGGACAAAAATATCTGTGATGGCTGCATGTATCCCACATCCACCCACCAGTCTGGTTTGCCACCCTGCCCCAACCACTGGTGTCAGCACAACCAGAGAGTGGAAAGGGAGGGATGGAGCAGCCGGAGGCCAAGCTGCATCAGGCACTGCTTAAACCAGCTTTGCCAGAGAGGCGGGTGTGTGGAAGCACAGGAAGAGGTGCCAAAAGATGTCAAGTCCATAGATCCCACAGACCAAGGCTGTGGCCTCTCTCCTCATGGAAAGGGAATCTGAAAAGCCTGAACAAAAGGCACCCTCTGCAGATTTGCAGACAACACCAAATTAGGTGGGGCAGTTGGCATGCCAAGCACTGGTACTTCAATCCAGCAGGACCTTCAGAAACTTGAGGCCAGCAACCTCATGAAGTTTAGTAGAGACTTGTGACATACTGCACTGAACTGGAGTAACGCCAAGTACCAGTTTAGGCTGGGAATCAACTGGTTAAAGAGCAGCCCTACTGAGAAGGACCAGGGGGTTATCTTGAAAGCCAGCTTAAATAGGAGGCAACAGTTCACTCTCACCACAAATGAGGCAAATCATTCCTTATAATGCAGATCAAGGGAAGGTATCATCCCTTCTGCCTGGTGCTGGTGAGACTGCACCTGTTTGTGCCTCCCATTCGAGGGAGGTGGAGAAGCTGGACAGGATCCAGCAGGTGTAACTGCCCTCAGGGCCAAGAGCACTTCTGTGAGGAGAGCTTGAGGGCATCAGGCTTGCTGCTGCTGCTGAAGTTAAGACTGGATGTAATAGCAGCCCACCAGCTACACAAAGGCAGTTAAAAAGATGATGGAGCCAAACCCTTCTCAATAGCAGCAGTGAATGAGGCAATGGCCACAAGCTGTGATGTGAGGGTTAGACTGAATGCTGGGAGAAACTTCAGCAGAGGACTGGAACAGGTTACCAGACATGCTGCAGCATCTCCACCCTTGGAGGTATTCAAGAGTCAAGCAGACAGAGCCATGGTTGACTAGTGTAGGCTCCAGCCCTGTTCTGGGGTAGAGGCTAGATCAGAGACATTCAGAGGTCCCTTCCCACCAACATTTCAACAAGTCTATGAAATCCAGCTGCAAGGGATACTATTGTCCTGACGGAGGTTTTACTGTGCCTCACAGTCCCATTTCTGCCCAAGGTATTATAACATCCAGGTCTCAGCACACAGGTAATGCCCAAGCATACGTGGGATGTCAACAGCTTCCCAGCTTCTGAATAGTCTCGTGTTAAAAGGTCTACATGCTGCTCTACTGCATGTGCTCTCCTGCCCCGTTGAGACTTCTAAGCAAAAACCATCTGAGAAGTGGTTATTTTTAACTCTGGATGAAAGGCATTATTATAATTTGGACCTGGCAATGCAACAGTGACAAGCAGACGCATCCTCTCCAATGTAAACTCCTCAAACGTGAAATGATTCCAGGATAATAATTAGATACAGTTGGGTATTTAGAAATATCTGAAATGCTCCACCCCAGGGCATTTATCTGTTGTAGGACAGCACAAAGCATGAAAAAGTACATTACAGAGCCTTTCATCTCCCCTTAAACACTTTAGAGACAGTTGAAATTCCTTGAAAGGAAAACATTTTAAGACCCTTCATGTGCTCAAAATGCCTTTCAGTAGTCCCTCAGAGAACACTTTGTACCTTAGCAGAATCACAGTTTACAGCTCACAAGACCACTAGTCCTTCACAAATACTATGACTTGAAAAAAATCAAAATATGGTGAAACAGTGAGCATTATTATTATTATCGTACTTGGTCTTTGCTTCAAAGCATTCTTCCATCAAATAAGGTTTTTATTATAGAAATGCTCTAATTAGATGATTCATACAGCAAATTCATACCCAATAAGAAGATAAACTGGAAAAGGGAGTGTGATTTTCTTATGTTAGCTACATATAGTCTGACTGTAATTATTCCCAACTGGAATATCCATACATAAAAGCAATTTTGCAATGGCAGTAATTTGTTAAATTATTGTAATAACATATTATTCTCTTAATTTTTATAAACCCCGTTTAAGACTCTCTTTCATTGCGTTTGTGCAGCAATTCTAATAGTGAAGCCTCCCAAGTCCCCTGCAAGCTGAGGTGAGGTGTGGTGAGTAGAGACACATTTCTACTGACTAGTTACATTTATTTCCTCAGCATTCCTTTCTCCCTCCCAATATGCCAGATATCCTGCTTGTAGAAGTTGTCACCTCTCGTCTCTGCAAGTCCTCTGGGGCAAGTTAATACATCTGTAGTAACCTCGTATAATGGCACAAGGTGTGGATGTACCCTGCATGTGCAAATACCCTGTCACCTTTAAGTAACAAGCACATAGTCTTATCGTACAGGTGACAAAACTAAAGGGCAAACTGACTTCCCATCACCTGGACAGTGACAGATCTGTGAATAAATCCCAGGGTCATGAGTCACAGTCTATATAGTCTGATTCTCCTTAGCAGACCAAGCAGAGGCCATCTCTTTCGAGGTGGGATATGAGATACAGAAGTGTGCAACTTTGTTTTCTTCTTATGCATACAGGGATAAACTGAAGAACTGTTCAACAGAAATTAGTGGAGTTACACAAAAGTAACAGCCATGTAGGAGGGAGAAGGATCAGACCCTTTATCTTTCCACAGCAGCAGTGGAGTACATCGACTTGTCTTTACAATAACTTTAGTGAGATCAATAGAAATTGGGCACTTTTAGCTCATTCCCACATGACCCAGGGCAGCTGTACTTGCAAGGGTTTAAGATACTGTTGTTTTCCATTTATTTGAGACAAATCAGTATCAGTTTCAAATCTCTTCAATGCACAAACCACCTGACAGCTAAGGTACCCCTGTGGTATTCACACAGACTTCCTGAAGCGAGATGGGATGGCAATCTGAGGGCACGAACCATAATGAACATCCTCAGATAAGGCAATTCAAGTGACCAAAGTGCAGAGCTGCTATGTCCTCACCCCCACATCAAGGCTTGTCAGTTTGTTTTCATAGTGAAATAACTAACCTCACTGCAAAACCCTCCTGGGGACCATTGCTATAACTTTTCCCACAATGTAGTTAGGCAAGGTCCATGGCAGTTCAAATGCACAGTATTCAGTACCGTTAGCTATATCTTGGCAAAACCTACCTATTTCTTGTCTCCTTTAGGTCTGATTGCAGAACAGCTGTCAGGCTAGATAGAGACAACAGACACTGAGAATACAGTCAAAGCTCACTGTACTGAACAGAAACCATTGTCTGCAGTAGGATTTTGTCTCAGGCTAGAAGTACTCCCATGTTTTGTAGAAAAGACAAGACTCAAACATTCAGAGGACATTTTGCTTTGTTCTACCTTAATCAATCAGTGCCAATTAACCAACATTTAGTTTCAGCATGAGGAAGGAAAGACAGAAATAATTATGTCCTGAGACAAACATCCCATCGGCTTCTCCAAACCTATTAACCACCTCAGATAAATTGGCAATCAATTAACTGAGATTAAAAAGTCTAACACAAAAACCATCTTCTTTACAGCTCTCTTTACTCCCATCTCTAGAGCTAGGATGACACAAAATTACTGCCTAACCGCTGCATATGTTCACATGAATGGAACATTACTCTGTCCATAAAACAATTTTGCTGGTTCATCCCAGGACAGGGATTCCTCTGACAATCAAATACAAGGTGAACTTGTTCCAGGCTGCCCTGACCAGGGAACAGAATAAGCTGCTCCTGATGTGTCATTTATAAGGCAACAACCAAATAACTGTATTACCACGGAATAGTTAAATTGAGTTATGTGCTATATGTTCAAGTTGCCCATTGTAAAAGAAATTTACAGTCTTGAAGACAGGTTGTTCTAGATGGATTAAAGATGTGAAAAATACACATACTGTTGTAGTTTTAGGTGTTTACAAAGTATAGGTTTGCCTTTCTTATTGACCTAATGTAAACATCTGTTCAGGATAGGATGCACAGTGTCCTAGACTCCCTGGCCGGTGCCAGTGAGATCCCACTTTCTACAAACACTGGAGATGAATCAGATGAATCCTGCCAAACATCTGTTTCCATTTATCAAAACAAGGTTAAGAAACTTGATCATAGTTTATAAACATCTTTTGGGAAGGGACTTTTCGTAACACAAACAGAAGGGAGGCAGTAACAATGAGCGGGAAGCTGACCCCATCCAGCAGTGTCCAGCTCATGGGGCGAGCAGTAGCAAACACCGAGATTATTACATAAGACAGCACCATTATTTTTATTATGAATAAATAGAATAAACCAAAGTGACATAATCTACTTGGTAGTGTCAAGCAGTCAGAGTCAAATTGTAAGGGAAAGAATGTTGTTTTCGCATAATAAGCCTGATGGGAATGGCAGGAGGTTCACCAAAGCAATTAATGAGAGCAATTCACAACCATTGAAATCCCTGGCCTAGGGCTAGAAGACAAGTGGTCTTTCTGTCAGCTGTGATGACCAGTACTTGAAATGGCTTTAGATGGATGCAGATACCGAAAGACTTGGGGAACCTGAATTTCGAACTTTTCTGTCTTGGTACACTTGGGTGATGAGCTCATGCATATTAACTTCTCCGCCCTGGAGAAAGCCAAGGTTCATTTCCATGAACATGCGAGGTATGAACACATACATGAAGGGGCGTGTCGGTAGGCGGTTTGGGAAGTCTGTACACCCTGTAGTACTCAGCCAGTGAGGAATCAAGGGAGGGAACTCACGGTCGGGAGAAAGGGATATAAACCATTGCACGATGACTGTTGGGCTCATCCACCTGGTGGGGCGCCTGGTCTTGCAAGAACGTCATAAAGAGTGCTCCACCCCGCACCGTTGGCAATGGGCAATTGAGCGTTTCTCACAATATCTAATCTTCATTGCTGCTTTTCAATAGTCTCCACTTATTTGGAGTGCTTAGCATTTTTATTTTGTCATTATACACACCACCTGTGCTTTTTTTTTCTTCAAATACATTAAAAAATTATGTGTTCTTCTGCCTGCAGGCTTATTCTTCGGACTTTACTAACCTTTGCAGTGAGTAAAATTATACGGTTTAATCCAGCAAATACAAGCATAAACTCTATTGAAGAATGGTCTGTACCATTAGTGCCAGTCTTCAGCATGACCCGGAATCCATGGGGAATTCCAGAATAAAACCCATATTGTGATAATATTTATGGAAGGGGAGGGATGACTCCTTAAGTAGCTTGCTAACTGCCCAAATAACATGACAATGTGGGGAGATGGCTCTTGGTGGAGTCCATCAGAGTTGTGTTATCCCAACTCAGCAGCCAGGAGTTGGGAACAATCACAGACTGTCACCTTTTAGTCGAAAGAAATGTGCTTTTAGTAAAGATAACTTCTTAGCCAGGCCTTTCAATCTCAAATATTAATAATTTTACCACCACAGCTCTCTAGTAGCACTTAGAAAAATCTAAAATCTGATTAAGTATACAGAAGATACAAAGATTGCCCAAGTGACACATATTGAGGGAGATATGTGAGAGATGCCAAATGTCCTAGCTCAAAGGCAAAAAAAAAAATTTAAATATGTGTTTTAATACAACCAAGCAGTAGCACAGGACATGGGTAGGGACAGAGAGCATCAGCCTCACTCACCGGGGGCAATCTGCCAAGGAGATCACGGGAAATGCTGACTTGTTGGTTAATGATGGCAGAGCAAGTCTCAAGATGAGACTTTGGAAGAGAGGAAGGGGATATTATTTTAAAAACAAACCTGCTGTCACTCACACCTTTGTACCCACATACTCACAACCAGAAGAAAAAGGTCTGTCCGTCATCCAGGCACAAAGACATGTGTGTCCAGGGTCTGCAGGGGATCCCTCACAGTAACAGAGCACCAGGGCCACGGCTCCACAGGCCTCACCCTGGCTCCCTCCATGGCTGGTGACCACTCACTGCTTCAGTTGTCCCTCCAGTGGGGTCGTTTACCTGGTGTGCAATATGCCAATATACACACAGAGCAGAGGTATTTATTTATTCCGTATCTGTGCAGAGAGGCGTGCTAGGTGGTAATTCCACAAAGCCAGCACGCCACACAAAAGCGCTTCAATGTATTTACACACTTCAGACTACATAAATATACATTTATAGTAATGACCATTGGTTAGTTTCTTATCCCTTTGTCCCTCACTGGTTAACAACATGCCTTGTCTCAGTATAAAGTTACAGTGTCTTTTAATTCTTCTGCACAAACTCAAAGGGTGAGAGGGGGCATATCTTCTTGGTCTTAAATTGAGTCAGTCGCAGTCTCTCCCCACACCCCCAATCGTCTTTATCTTTCCCCCAGATACTGCGGATTTCTGCTGACTTAATGCTTCTCCGGCAATCACCCAGCCCCTGGGCTTCTTCTGGGGCGGGACATTCCCCTCTTACCAATCTTTTCGCTCCTCTTCAGAGGTATAGTAGTTAACAAGGCATGTACTGTTTATGCAAAGTTGGAGTTAACTCACTCCCTTACCTTCTGGATCCTTGTTTTGACTGCAACAGTCTTAAATCCGTAACTGACATTGTTCTATTTAGAAGTTCAGAATGAGGAGAGTACAAAATTTCCTAGAGGCATCACTTCGGGATGTACTTTTGAACCCTGGAGCTGAGAGCGCCTTCTTTTGTCTCTCTGTCCCACCCTACCTCTGTGGGCCATCAGGGCTGACTGACTGCCCTTTCCTCCCTGAGTGCCTCAAGGCTCCAGTCTCAACCTTCATGCTCCTTCTATCACCCCTTTGATGGTCTGAGGCTTTGTTTCAGCCTGGATGTAAGCTGTCCTTTGCTGTAGGCCATCCCTTGTTTGCCTGGTCCAGCCTGAAGGTGTATTGTTGCCAGCTCCAGCTCAACATAGCTTTGCATGGATAAATGTGACCAAAGGCATTCTTCTGCAGGCCACCTATGGTGATTTAGATGCCAGCAATTGCAGATGTAATCCTATGGCTTCTCCTAGATGGGAGGTCAAACTACAGCAGACTTCAGCCAGTGACCCAGAGACGCTGCAAGGGCCCAGGTTGCTCCTATGAGGTCTGTGAAAAGTGATTGCACCAAGCCGGCCAGCTGGCTGTAGATCTGATTTTTTGGGGATTCCTATCTCTACTGGAAATAAATTAAAAAAAAAAAAAAAAAAAAAAAAACAAACCCCGTTGAACTAGATAATGCAAGAGCCTTCCAGTCGACTTGACTATTCATTGAGGTTGGAAGCTGTTATGGAATTTTTCAATACACAATTTAATCTGGGCAGCCTGAGCTCCAGAAGCAGAGAGAGGAAACCCAGTGACTCTGGAGCCAGGGCCCCTGGGGCAAGGAAAGGGAACATTTTCAATGGCTTTTAGAGGACCAAGTGACACACATTATAACAGTTCACTGGCATTATAAAGCTAGAAAAGCAGTGTCAGGTGAGCTACCTAAAAGGGCAAAAATTGTTCCCTACTCTGTAGTGTGCCACTGTTTGGGCATTTGTGGGTTTTAACTGCCTCACCACCATAAGGGAACCTATTACGCATAAGGTTTTAGCAGCCATCCTAGACACAGACTTAGCAGCAGCTTCTCAGCAGGCATAAACCTGCTGTGGCACTGACTTGTCAGCAACTGAGGTCTCCCACCGTGGGTTCTGGAGTGATATAGTCCTGCCCAGGTAGCAGCACTGCCTCTCCCTGCACCTCCATCTCCCCACCGCAGGACATGCCACACCTCTCCCTTTGCCTGCACCAGCAGTGCTGGGAGGTGAGAAGCTCCCTCTGGGAACAGCTCTTTCTCCATGAGAAAAAAATGGCTTTTTTTGGGTCCTCAGTTTGCTTCTCAGCCACATTAGTTCCTGGATCTCAGTCCCAGTGTGGCCATGCAACAGGTGGTGCCAGTGCAGTGAAGGGTGCAGGGAAGGAAGAAGCAAAAAGAGGGCTGGGGACAGAGCCTGCCCTCAGCCCAGTGAGGTATGACTACCACTGAGGATATAACATTGTCTCCGCTCCAAAGAGACCAGTGACAAAACAGCTTGCCATGAATCACTTCAACATCTGTCTACCTTGATTGCGTTCCTTCCCTCCTTGTGCCTGGAAAAGTTTGCTGAAGTTTTCTGCAGAAGGCATTTTCTTTTCTATTCCAGAAAATCTGGAACTTTATTAACAAAGTAAACAAACCCATGAGTCCTAACCTTCACTGCTTTGTTTCATTCACTCCCAATGTCCTAGGGGAAAATAAAACAAAACATTCACTGACTGGTTCCTGCAGGGCGCTGGAGCAGCTCACAGTGGGCAGAGGTGGCCTGGAGCCAGGGAGCACCCAGGGGACACTGCGACTGTCCCTCCTCAGCAAGCACTGTGCAGCTCTTCCCAGGCCTTCTGACAACTGTATGAACAGATCTTGAAGGGCAATGTCCTCCAATCAAGGGAGCGACACTGCCATGTACCCACCGAAGAGGAGCCTGTTAAAATTTCTGTCTCAAATACCAGTAGCTTTTTGCTGAGTGTCTTTGATTTTAGAGACTGATAGAGCCCAGGTATTTATACTTCACGCTCAAGTACATCCAACTGCTTTTAGAGCAGAGGGCATTGCCAGCCCAAGAAACATAATCTTATGCCAAGGCCTTGAGAAATTCAGTGGCTGTTATGTGTCTTCATCCATCAAAAGCAGCTCTTGGTCAAGGGCACCAGACACTGACCAACGTTGGCAGGAAGACCGTGTCCCCCACTGCTGTTAATGGCCCTACTGCTCAAAGTGGATCAGGTCCTGTATTTTCTTAAATAAAACCCACCATGGCCTGTTGAAAGGCATCATGAAGGCAGTGTCTGAGGCAGAGCTCCCTGCCAATCTCCAGGTACCCTCAGTGCCGAGGGACGATGGAGACCTCAGTTCAGGCTGTTAAGGTCTGCACGTTGGCTTTAGTCCCAAGGGCAGCATCATCGCTCCATGTAGGTAGGGACCATCAGTTGCACTACCCATCTCAGGGCCGATCAACCTCGGAAAGCCAAGGGGAGGCCAGCAGATCTCCCCTCAGCAAAGGCACTTTCTGCAGCATCTGTGAGATGAGGCAAATCTGGGGCATAAGCGAGGTTAGAAAACAAACCCTAATACAAACGTAACTGAAGGTATGGTTGGATGTCATTTAAACGCGTTTTAACAATAGAGGAAGCCCATGTCTGGACATGTGTTTTATATCTCTGCAGATATGTAATAGCTGTGGAAGGATCCTGAAAGTACAGGGAAACAGCGGTGACTCACCATCCCCTTGATAACAGGGGCCTTGAAGGAAATTGTGCTCCGTGTCCCCAAAAGACCTCCCAGTGGTCATAAACGCTTTGCTAATTTTGTTTTTTTTGGATGCAAGGTTTGCATAGCCATCTCCAGAAAGACACTTTGCTAGAGCATGGTCCTGTGCCTCAGTTTCCCCACCTGCACAGCCAGGGTAATGGGGCTGTCCCCACAGGAGCACTGGGAAGATGGATGGGTTAATATTTGCTTAATGCTCTGGAGATAGCACTATATAAGTCTAATTACATTTTATGCCCTCATGTGATAAGGATGTCATCTTGGATTAGAGGGGATTAGTTGTTAATGCCATTCCTGTACATTCCGGTTTCCTCCAGGGCTTTGATTTCTGCTGAGAAGGTTTTTTGCTCTGCTTTCAAATCAGCAAGGTTCTCCTGGTTATGTTAATCAAGGAAATCAAAGATTTTTGGTGGATGAAAACAACACTTGGTGGATGCCTGGATATGCCTTCAGCCAAGCACAAGTGTGTGTGTGCTCAGTGAACACAGGTGTGCACTCGGTGAAGCTCTCTTGCTTTGGCATCCATAAAGCTTGGACAGTGCCAGGGGAAGGGGGTCAAGTGAGCCCCCTCCCTGTGCACTGGGGTCCAAACACACTGCCAAGTTATTAAGTACAAATCTAAGTTAATATTTCGCGCTCACCCACAACATGGAGATTGCCAAATGCCGAAGGAAATGGAGTGAGAAGCCACACACCGGTAATGATTGCAGGGCAAAATGCTACTGAGAGGACATTCCCACATCTCAGCAGCAACGCTCTCAAGGGAGTGCTCCGATCTGCAGCAACGTCCCAAAGCAAGCAAGAGGGGAATCTGGCTCCCAGGCTGCACGGTGAGAGCCAAGTGACTCATGGGGACTTTGCTTTTCTATGGCTGTGAAGTTTCCATCCCCTCACTGCAGTGACCCTGACCCCTCTCAGAGGATTGCCTGGAGAGCCAAAGCACTCTCCCCTGGTTGCAGAGCTATCAGGGATTGAGCTGAGATCCCTTCCAGGGATCCCTTTCCAGCACTCCCACTTGCTCCGAGCATTGTCTCACCCCTGGCATGAGCTGGATTTCAGCCGCTGACTCTGAAGGAAAAGGGCTGTCTTGTCGTCGTCTCTCCCCGCAAGCATAGGTTTGTCCGAGAGGAAATCCTGGATCTGTCACTGTTGCTGAACACCCAGGATTAGCAAGAAGGACCCAGGCTCCTCTAGCAGCAGGAAGGGAAGGATACTGCCTCCTGGCTCTCAGCCCCCAGCTGACAGGAGCAGCTTTAGATCACCAGCACAGTGAAGAAGCTTGGTGGAAAGGAAAACCTACAGAGACTTTTCAAGGTGCAGTAAACTTCCAGAGACAGATTCCACCACGGTCCTTTAGTGGGGATCATCTGCAGCCAGATGAAAACCAGGGAGCTGCAACAAGAAGTGATAGGAACTGGTGAACAACAGCAGAAGTCTTGCAAACATCCCCAAACTGTGAAACTGATACTCGCCCAGGCTGCATGGTGGTGGCCAGGGATGCACGTCAGCACAGCTAAAGCTGGGAGCAGAGGCTGGCAGCCTGAACTTGTTGCAGCAGCAGCACCCACCCGAGTGGAGAGGTGCTCCCAGAGTGGACACCCCAATGCAACAGATGCTGTAGAAGCTGGAAGGAGTTTTGGAGAATGCCAAAACCTCAGCAGCAGTGGAGCCAGGCACTGCCCTGGGTCCAGCTGTGATCAGAAAGCGTGCTCCATGGCACAGTGTCACCAGCAAGCACAGCCTGAAGCCTCAGACAACCCTTCACCACAGCTCCTGCCACCCCAACTGTGGGGTGACGCTTCCCTCCAAGCCTGCAGGAGCAGACGGATGCTTGCTGACCACAGCAAATCAGCTGGACACACAAAGGAAGCATGGACACGGCTTTTGCAGTTTATATGTCAATAGGAATAGCCAGCTGCAAGGCTAAAATGTGCATGAAGGAGAGAAAGGATTATCTTTGCAGTTATACATTGGGAAGTGGAAGTCCACATCCTCCAAGCAGGGCAGCCCGTCACTCACACACAGCATTTTGCGGAGGGGTTGCTCTGTATTGTTCACATTCAATGATAAATGAGAATATTTTTTCACTTGTTAACATGCATAAAATAACTCCAGAGAAAGGAGGAACCACTGCTTTCAGAGGTGTTTGGAGTACCAAGGGCAGGTGCAGGGGAGGGAGGGGGGGGCTGGGGCCCTCAGAAGCCACATTGCTGTTGCCTTGTGGAGAAGCTGCTCTGCACCAGGGAGCTGAGGGTACAACAGCTCAGGTGAGCACAGATGAAGAAACTGATTTTGTGGGTCCCATGTGCTGCAACAAGACACCTGGCCCAGCTGGTTAGACGGCACCAGGCACACTGCAGTGCAGAAGAGCCCTGTAGGCAGCACTGGGAAATTAGATGCCCCTAATTAGGTTTTTTTTCACTGGGACTGAGCAAAGGCTCACCAGGAGCACCCATGACAGTGCCGAGAGGGCACAGCTGACTGAGGAAGAGGGTGGCAAAACCCACAGCCCCAGCTCTGGAACACCTGTGAGGGCTCAGCTGAGCACAGCGCAGGCTGGGCTGGTGCTGCTTCTCCAGGGTCAGTGGGATGCAAAAGCAACTAGGGTTTTCTGCTTACCTGTGTTAGCTCTACAAGGCAGATAGCTACCTCCATTTGGTTTTGATTGTTGGTTGGAAGAGCCAGCCTGTTGCAAGACAGGGACTAAATCACTGCCACTGTCACTCTGGGTAGGTGCTCCTTGTCTTCCCAGGGCAAGAGGACCTGTACTCCAGGACATCCTATTTAACTGTGTCCAGCACAGCATCCTTTGCTCAGGCCAGTTCTGCAAGGCAGAGCTGAAACTGGCCAGGAGGCTGAATTTTCACTCTTAAAAAAAGTCAAGATTTTGAGGAAAAAAGGTTACTTCAGTATCTGAAACAAGACATGTTCCCTGGAAGACAACCCAGGGCACAAAAAGCACTAGGGCAGCTGCAAGGTGAAGTGCTGGGGGACACGGGGCTGCAGATGCCACCAGGGTGCCCCAGCTTGGCACAGCCCATCCAGAGCCTCAGAGAAGCTCTGTGCGCTGGGAGCCCCAAGCATCACGCTTCTTCAGCTGTGAAGACCAACCTCCCTCCCAGCAGCTACTCCAAATGCAGGGCACGGAGCCAAGCTGTCAGGGAAGCCAGCAGGATCCCATTAGCAATTTTATCAAACTCAACGGTTTTTGGCAGAACATTTCCATTTCAGTGAGTCAGCAGCCTTGGAAAGCGTCTGTCGACAGCAGTGAACTTGAGGCGGGCACACAGGGAAAGGTCCCTGGGACCTGGCTGCATAGGCACCGTGCTCAGAGGGAGCAATGCAACAAACCACTCTGCTTTTTGGCCAGTTACTCTCCAGTCTATTCCTTGGCCATCAACAGAAGAGTTCATCCAAGCTGAGTTTTCAGGTTAAGTGGACAGACATGCATCAAGTCAAGACAACAGAAGGATTTGCCCACTGGAGTTACTTTCCCCTTCGCATGCTTGATGAAATCATCAGTTTGTCAAAATTAGGCCTGGAAACAAGTCAACTTTGTTACTACGACTATTAAGTTTTTCTGATCTAAATTTTTCTTGCTAAGCCCAAGACTTCTTGCCCCATCCACAGAGAAGAGATTATCCCCTCTCTCTGCATTTACCTTTTGCACATTTGAGGGCTGCTCTCATATCTCCCTGGGCCCCTTCTGTTGCCCATTATCCAACCTAGGTTGATCTTGCTGGGGTCATCATGTCCTCTCTGATCTCTGGCCACCCTCCAACCTGCCCACATCTTCCCTGTCCCAGCATGAAGCTGGCCTTTCTTCACAGCCCTTCTCTGCAAACCCCTAACGCCTTTTTCCAGCAGGTCTTCACACCCTTCACAAGGATTTATGGCTGACACTCAGCAGGGATGGAATTGTTAGTGCTGTTGGCGAGATAGAGGAGATAGGGCAGGGGATGCAGGCACAGGGACAGGCAGCAGATAGAACACTAGGGAGCCCAAGAATGCTCACAGTCCTCACTCCCTGCTTCCTCTCCAGCTGCCAGCTGGGGAGTTTGTACACAGGGAGCAGAGCCAGGTCCTCAACATCAGCTCACAGCTCTTGGACTGGGGTTTCACGTATCCCAAAACAGGAGATGGCTCTGACATGGCTCTGGAGGGGCAAGGCAGGGAGTAAATCTGAGACCAGGACACGCAGCACAGACCAGGGCCATGGAGCCCCTGCCAGGGGAGGATTTGTTTCTCTCCTCTTTTTTTCTTTTTTTTTTTTTTTTCCAATTAGGATGGGTTACAGGAGGACTGACAGCTGGTGAGTCTTACCAGGCAGGACTCTCCCAGCAGCGTCTGCGGGGCTGCAGACTGTCGCAGCTGCAGGTACCTCCTTGCAGGTAAAAGCAGGAAAAAACTAGCAGGGAGTGGAAATGAGTGGCAAGCAGATTAGAAACCCAGCTCCTATTTATAGACTGGCAGTTGAGAAATTGCCCCTGTGACAGGACCATCCATTTAACCCTTTTAGCCCCAAGCACCAACCTGCCCAGAGATGCTGAGCCAGCCCCAGTCTGTGCTGTGAGGGAGCATTTCAGCACAGAAATGGGAGAGACCCTGCACTGGGGCACCCTCAGAGGGGGCAGGAGGCAGGTCCAGGCATGATGGACCTTACAGCAGCTATTCCTCAGCAAGGACAACGGGGAAAAGATGGGGTTACAGGTGTAAATAAGTTTGGTCACCAGGACAAGGAAGAGAATATCCCAGTGTGCTGCTGCATGGCAGCCAGAGTCAGCCAAAAATATTTATTCTAACAGGAAGGTAATGAACAGGTTTTAGGGACAATTCCAATATTTCCACCCTCTTTTGTGACCCCTGAGCTTTGATAGGATTGAAGGTAATGGGGGCTGTCGTTTTGAGGGCCGTTACATACCCATTTCCCAGGAGTGGCTGCTGATGGTCGCAGAGGGCTGCTCCATCCCACAGAAGTAGACTGTGGCCCCTACCCACTGCTGCTCCCTGCCATGGGCACCCCAGAGCTCATCAGCAAGAGGACAGTGAGTTGACATCACCAGCTCCCTGCCAAATTCACATACACAGCCATTAAATACAGAAATTGGGCATTGGCACTTAGCTCAGCCTCCTGCTTTCCCAGGTCTGGATTTCACCAAAAGTGGTGGCAAGCAGAGACACACACGTCTGGGGAGGGTGAGCTTCATGATGAAAAAAACTAAACCTCAATGTTGGCCCTTGGGGCACCCTAAACAGAATAAAAGAAGTATATCTGCAGGAGGAGAGAAGGGGCTGCAACACTGAAAGAGGGTAGAATTACAACTGGATATAAGAAAGAAATTTTTTACAATGAGAGAGGCACAGAAACAGGTTGCCCAGAAGGGTTGTGGATGTCCCATCATTGGAAGTGTTCAAGACCTGGTTGGTTGGGGCTTTGAGTAACCTGAACTAGTGTAAGATGTCCCTTCCCACAGCAGGGGGAATGGACTAGATGATCTGTAATCACTCCTTCTGACCCAAACCATTCTGTGAAAGAAAGGTATCAAAGCTGCTTAGGTGAGAGTTGGGGTTTGGTACCTGGATAGCAACCGCTGCCCATACTGGAGACCGCTAAGCCAGAAGCTGCTGTGTGCTGGGCACACACATGCTGTCCCATGTCACCAGCAATGCAGCTCCTGAGCCAGCACGCAGTCATCAGGGAGTATTTTTCACTCCATTTCACCTCCTGCACCTCCAGAGGCTGAGCGACTCCATGGGGCCGGCTGGTCTGGGATCGCCCCTACTCCCTGCACCAGGACGGCTGCACAGACGTGAGGCTGGGTCCAGGTGGGTTTCATTGCAATTCTCCATCATTTAAGAACCAAATCTTCCCCTCCCAAACTCCCATCAGCCATAGACCTCAGCCATTTGCTGCCTCTGCCACAGAGAGACTTTCCAGCTGTTCTCTCACTTGCTTGTGTCAATAGCTATTTTTACAAGATTTCTTTTCTTTACTTCTTAATTGATCTAAATCCTTTCCCTTAGCTTTCTTGTTAAAGGTGGATTTAAAGAGAAGCAGTTCATTATCTCAGCCATTTTTGAGTCATTATGAATTTCATCCCTCTCCTTATTAATTACTCATTACCCCTCAGCTCTGGAGGACTGCTTTGTCCCCGATGTGTTTGCGAGCAGCTTCTCCAACACCCTGTAATCCCCCCAGCCCTGTGTTAGCTTGGTCTGGTTTACACTGCCTTCACTTTCCCCTCTGCTGCCCACTCAGCTGCTCCCAAGCAAGCTCTTGCCTTTTCATTGTGGCCAAGCGACTGTTTCCTGCAGAGCCCTCTGGCCTGGCACACAGGTCCCTCAGAGCACCAATGTCTCTCTAAGCCCCATGAGCACCATCCTCACCCCACGGGACAAGCACCCATTTCCACTGGCCCCTGGGCCGGGCAGCAAGGAGGCTTGCTGGCTCCTGGTTAATGGGCTGGCACTTGAGTGTGGATATAAATAACCTTTTTTTTTTGGAAAGCAATGGCTTTGCTTGGCCTGTTTGAGTACCTGCCAAGTTGTGACAAAGAGCGTGGAGAGCAGAGTAATGTTGTGTAAGGGCCTTGGGTTTAAGGGGCCAATATTTCCGGAGACTTTGGCTGCAGTCAGATCCCCAGGGAGAACCTGAAACAAGTAAGCATCTCCTGTGCTACAGCTGCAGTGGTCCAGGGGAACACAGCAGCTGCAATGGCGTAATCATCCTCCTACCCACACATGAGCGCTGCCCTGCCAGCACGGGCACTCGGATACTGCCCCTGCTACTGAAACAACCTTCTCCGACCCATTTTACATGCACATGTTAGCTATAACCCCATATTACCCACGAATGGATCCATGACTGGGGATCACAACAAGTGATGGTTGTTCTCCGGACCTAAACAAACACACCCAGTGTCTGATGGCAAGACCACCTCCTCCATCCCAGCTCAGGTTGATTGATGCTCAGGTTTAATTTATGCCCATGACTTGTTGCCCCAGCAGCTTCCCATAAGCCTTGCAGGACTTTTTTTTCCCCATCACAGCAGGGAATGGTCTGCCACAGATTTATGGCCTGTCCTCTCCTCCCTGAGGTCAGTATTACATGCATTTCTGTTCTGAGCCACCTCCCAGCAGGCTCCCATCGGGGCTGGGGCACACTCACCAGGGAGGGCCCTTTCCATACTTCATGGGTGTATGAAAAGGCAAAGCAGGAAAAATGTGTTGGGTTGGTAAAGGGAAGAGAGGGGTGTTCGGTATTTGCTCGGGGAGGGTAAATGAGGGTTGCACAAGCAAGCAATTGGGTTGCACAATCAGAAGCAGTGGGATTATTTAATTTAACAAGTTACCACTGATCAGCTGAGCTGCACTTTCTCAGGGGTTTTAAACCAAAACATCTTATTCTTTAACTGGAGCAAATTAAGATAAGGCACCTGGTCCATGAGTGCAACTCTGCTGATACACACTGAGATGCTCCTCAGGACATCCCTTGGTGGGAGGGAGGGCATCGCAAAATAATTTGAGGGGGATTGCAAAGTGTTGGGCTGCAAAGAAACCAGCAGCAGTTCAGACCCTCCAGGACAGAGAAATGATTTGAGAATGGGCTGCAAGTGCTTAGAGCAAGCCTTCATGCTAGCCAAGAATCTGCTAACTACCTTTAATTGCTGGCAGCAACTCTGGTCCTCCACTGTAGGGAAGAGCCCAGCAAAACCCTTTAAGCCAGCAATGACAGACATTCCTCATTCTCCATCTGTGAAGCAATCCTGTAGTTTAGGACAACAGGGGACTTTGTGACAAAGGAGCTACAAGAGACAGATACTTTGAGGTGGTTCAATAAACAAAACCCCCTTGTCAATGCACTGCAATCTCAGCCCTAAAGGACATGCCAAAATCCAGAAGGAGCCAGGAGACTGAGAGGATTATTTTCTTCTGCTCCTGTATTTCATTGGGAGTAACTGGTCTGGGATGTTCCTGTCGAGCTTTTCACTTGCTGTGGTTGCATCCTGCAAAAACTGTTGCCTTCTGTTGTGCTGTTCCTGCAGCAAAGAGGTGCAGCCAGTGCTGGCACCCCCAAAAGTGCAAGTCTTGGCACCAAGGCCTGTATCTGTGTATTTTCCAAGGAGATCAGCCAAAGGTCAGACCTGGGCATTGAGTACCTGGAGGCACGAGCCATGGCTGGGTGAAGACAACTTCTCCTAGAGGAGCTCTGTGCATCTGGCAAAGGTTGGTGATGAGCCAGCAGCTGCAGCTCCACGTTGGCCTTCTTCCTTATAACCTGAGCATTTGGCAAAACCCAGTCACAGGGTACAGAGAGGTGCTCTCTGGAGATGGAGTAGGCGAATGCCCAGCCTTCTCTGATCCAACCCTTGTTGCCGGGTGCTCTGGAGGGAATGGAGACCTCCGGCCACGCAGACAGCCTTCTGCATGAGTCTTGCACAAACTGCCAGAATGACCTATTTCTGCATCTGCGGGATGTCCCTCTCCTCAGCCCCCTCAAAGGGTTTTGCAAGGAGTGAGTGTTTTAAGCACGTGTCAGTGAAACGCAGCTCCCCAGCTCCAGTTGTCTAATACCACATTTGTAATGCCTTGGACTTCAGAGCTTTTGCAAACCCCTGAGGGCTGTAAGGCTAATTTAGGCCAGCATCTGGAGTTTTACAAGACACAAGACGAGATAGAGAATGAATAAAGCACTCTTCCCTTTCTTATAACCACATGTACCTGGCACTGCTCGGGAAAACACACGTGGGAAGTGCTCTGGGAAGAAGGTCACTGGGCAAGGGTGAACCTTCCCTCATACTGCTCTGACACAGAGTCAATAAAGACCCTGCCATCACAGGAGCGAGATGGTCCATCTGCAGCAGGGAGAGCGATCACTGCTCCTCACTCCCAGCTGGGCCCCTGAACCTTGAGGCAGGAGCATCTCTGGGAGGGCACAGGCAGTGCTTGGTGGCAGCCAAGAGCGCCAGGGCAGAAAGAGACATCAGTGAGGGCTGATGATGCTGCAAAGGGTACGCAGCTAAATAAAACTATCACTTGTCTGAAACTTCCCAAAAAAACTGTCAAACTTGGTCTAGCTCAGTAACTAGGTGGGGAGTAAGAAGGGCAGATAAAATAATCCATTTGCAGGAGGAGAGAGGGAAGATAGTTTAACTAGCAGTGCCTTATCCAGCATGGCCAGAACCACCATGTCCTGAATGCTGGTGCTTACGCACCATAACACTCTCCATGTACTCTGTCTGCAAATATTCACACCAGAAGTCTCCCACAGGAAATCTGAACCTCCTGAGCCCTCCTGACTTCCTTGCACCCACAAGGTATTTGAGCACCTTTTATCTTGATGCTAAAGGAACAGCGTCAAGTAAAAGTCATACCTTAAGGGGATCCGTTTCCCTAGTGTAAAGGCACAGCTTCACTACAGGTTTTCCAGTTGTGATATTTTCTCCTCCAGGGTGACACAGAAGCACCTGAGCACTCAGGCTCCTCAGCCACTTCAAATTCAAGTTCTTTGTCTTTTGGTACCAGGCACAGAGACTCAGTACCCCTTCACCTCCCCAAACACGTCATCACCCAAATTTGTACTGCCATGTCTTTCAAAACCTCTGCAATTCTCTTAAAAGCCTCACAACACAGGAATCTTTTAAAGCCCTTGCTCCTTGAGTTTTGACGTTGCACAAGACCATCAGCTTTCAAACACCATACAGCTCTCCAGTTTGGAACATCGCAAGAATCCCCCAAGATGATGACTGCCCAAAAGCTTTTAAAAGCTGACAGCAAAAGACCAACACCCCAAAAGATCAGCTGCCCACTGGCCCCACTTCCACTCACAGACTGGTGCCTGTAGGAAACAGCCAGCTCACCACGCACCCTGTAATTAATAAATGAAAACACAGCAGACAGGGCAGGAATAAGAGCAAATTCTTTACAAGCAAAAGCTGCTGGACTGAGAAGCTGCGCTGGATAATAAATCTACTTTAACATTTCTCCCCCAAAAAGAGACCAAACTTCCACTTATTCTAGGGCAAACTCAAAAGGTTTTATTTTAATTTTTTTTTTTTAGCAAATTCTATCACGTAAATGTTAACAAAAAACATCTGTACAATTGCCATGATACACTCAAAAGTGAAACAAATAAGATATAAATACAGATATGGATGTAACATGACAAAAGCGGAAAAAATAGAAAAAATACATGCGCATGAACACGGTGCCAACAAAGTAACTTCTCATGGCTGGCTTTTTTCAGAGCAGTTTTTACTTTCCATTTAAAACATTGTTAGCAACGTCCTGCTGTATACTACAAAGGTCTATTTTTCTGTCCCTTAATATGTAATATTATGCTTGATAAATAAAGGGGTGGGGAGAAAAGGTTTTGATGACAAAGATGCGAGTTACATTACTTATACAGGTTATTGGTAAGCTAGTAATAAGCAATAAAAAAGACAGTCTCGTATTGTATTGTAATCCAGGCAAGCACACATAGTGTACCTTAAGAAAGCCACATGCCTCGATTATTTCTGCACTACATGAGAACTACAGTACGTAGACCTGTGGGGCGGATGGATCCGGTATTTGCCCATGCCCACGGAGCACTGGTGCAGCCAATGGCAGAAAAAACATCCACATCTGAGATTTCGGCAACCTTGCAGCCAGGAGCTGCTGTCTGCTGAGAGTTTTCTCCCATTCAGACTTTTAAAGCATGGTGGGCAAAGAAAATACACTTTTTTCCTTTTTTTTTTTTTTTTTTTTTTAAAAAAAAAAAAAAAAAAAAAGGCAGCTGCAGTAGGTGGCTACTGCTGGGAGAATGTGAACACAAGCTTCACCGGTGTGGTGAGGCACTGCCGGCATGCAGATCTTTCTCTGCAAGCGTGCGTGGACACTGTGATTTGTAGCCAGAGAGACCTTTATGCTTGCTGAAAGGAAAACAAAATGATTGTACTGCTTGCTGAAGTCAGAACGCTGGAGATCAGAGAGGTGACATTCAGAGCTAGCCCTTTGAGTACTTCAAAGGAAACACAAAAAAAATACAAATCAGGTCATGTTCAACATACTAAACAACCTTACTATGTACATTATACGCAATGATTTATAAATACCTAAGCAGAATGCTCTCTACTGTATACAGGTATAACATACTTCTAGAGTACTCAAAGGATGAACAGTCCTCGACTGACTCACATAACAAAATTAAGTAGCACGTTAATGAGCATCTGTTGACAAACAGAACTGAATCGGATTCAGAAAGTAAGGCCTGGTTCCACCATTTGCAGCCCCAAGTGTGCCAATATTACTGGAAAGCACAAGCTTGTCGCTAGAGTGGCAGCAGGTTGCACGTGTCCTTCCAAGGACGAGCTGTTAACTCCTACTGTAGTGTCAGCGCACGCGCCAGGGTCAGTTCAGGGACATTACAGTGTGTTCACTCTCAGTGCATACTAACAGGATTTTATAAAATATATAAAAACATTTGAGAAGGAATTCAATTCCCGGAGATTTGCTACAGTGTGCCATTCAAAAAAAAAAAAAAACAAACCAAACAAACAGCAAATGGTGATGGACCAAGCTCCACCACAGCTGGAAGGGACTAATTGCCATCTGGTCAGCTATGCTGACCTTCTGAACCCCAGAACTGGAACAGAAGATGCTGAACTGAGATAGGGAGAAAGAGAGGCATAAATACTAAGCAGTTAGAATATGAATTAAAAAAAAAAAAACAACCACCCCAAAAAACCCCAACAAAAACCCAAACCCACTACTAGAAATTCAAACAAGACAGCTAACTGCTGCCAACAAGTCGGCTGAGTATTTCCTCAAAAGGGAAAATAAATGTGTTAAACTAAAATAATTTGAATCATTCAAAAAATTAAAAAAGAATATTCTAACAAGCATACTGAAAGATGTTGAAAAGAAATGGTCCACAGAAAGGGAGACACCAACCATGGAGCAGCCAATCCTCCCACTAGCGAGGATGGCTTTTCTGAGCCTGCGGAAAAGCCCTGGGGGAATCCCACCCACCAGGATCGCATGATTTCTCCTGCCACAGCATTACTAACTGGGAAAGATGAGGGAACTAGCCCTGCAGCCAGTAAAAACCTGGACACATCCTGATAAACTCAGGAGCAGGTCACCTCCTCTGCTCTCACACCAGTAGTGAAAGGGAGCAACAAGCTTTGCAGCCCAATCCCGCATAGTTCCCACCAGCCCCAATCGCTCCTGAGCTGGGGACTGGGAGGGGAGCTAGCACCAAGGACCACCTTCCAGCATAGCTCCTCAGGACTGGGGCTGAGACACAGAGAGGAACTGATGGAAAGGGAGGACAACTGGGCTTTACCCTCCCCATGGCACCTCCCTGCTGCGGTACTGGAAACACTCACCTTCTCGGTGCACTACCAAGGTGTCCCTTCAGCTCCCCAAATGGGAAATGGAGGGGGCTGGAGAGAAGCTGAGGCACTGAGGGCAGCCAGGGAACACACATCCATTAGTGCAGCTGCAGGTCCACCATCCTCTTGCACCACTGGCACTGGGGGCAAAACCCCAGCTCTGATCCATTGCAGGTTTGGGGAGCGCTCGCCTGTCATCCAGGATCCAGCCCAGGGCCAAACACAGCACTAGCATCGTCCTGCTTCCCCTGGTTACAGGGAGAGGCAGGGGGAGCTCACCATTTGCAAAAAGAAGGGGCTCCCTTTAGGAAAGGGTGGTGCCATGGGGTATTTGCTGCTGGTTTGGCTCCGACTTGGTCTGTGTCATCAGGCTGCAAAGGGATTTTCCCCACTGCTCCGTCACTCAGAGCACCCTGCTGACAGCAGTGCCCAGTGAGGGCCCCCCACGCTCCTCCAAAACACAGAGTACCCAGCAGGGCTGTGCGCGGGGCTGGCCAGGAGGAAGGAGGTTTCTGAAGGCTGTTAACAGCACTGCAGGCTATTTGGACACAGGAGAGGAGCTTGTGGCAGGCAACCAGCACTGTCCCAGCTGGCTCAGCAGGTGCTTCCATGGGGCCTTTCTGTTCAGACACCCTTTCTGTCCTCTGGGATGAACGTTTTGCCCAGAGCACAAAGGAGTTGCAGGGACAAAGCCATTCACCACCCAAAACCAGTGGGTCAGCTCAGAGCAGCAGATCAGCCCTTTGATGCTACAGACTTCAAGAAAAATGCAGCTATAGCCTCACAAGGCAGCACTGAGATACAGCCCTGCCAGGTCCCACTGCCCAACCACGGACACACGCAGAGCCTAATCCAACACTCACCCACCTAACTCCAGTGTCCCATTCACGGGAATCAGTCCCAGAATTGGGTCTCAGGTTCTCTTTGGGGCTTAACAAGTAACCTGGAGAGTCTTCTGAGAATATGAAAGAGCCGAAAGAGCCGAATGGGTTGGGAGGGGAGAAATATTTACACAGTTAATGAAAGGAGCAAGAGCCCAGCTGGTTTGCACAGCACAGTTGGCTGGAGAGCTGTTACAGAGAAATCAGTCCATCAGAGGTCTGTCAGAAGAGCTATGTACAAAAACTCAGACATTTAAAAAGAACCTACTTTTTCATTACTCACTTGAGATCTCTCAGTATTAAAGCATGTGAGGCTGGAATCCAGCCACATCTGCAAAGATCTTCCCTGGAGAGCCCTGCACATTAGGCAAGCGGCAACAGGGAGTACAAAACAGAACCACAAGACTTGTAAGAAGAGAGAACCCAGCCAGAATGGCTGTGGGGAGAGAGCAGGTAACTAGCACACAAAAACCAAAAACTGGGTATGAACTAAACCAACAAGATTTGTTTGACCTTTACATGTGTCCAGGTCCTTGGACTCAGTTTTGGAACGCTAACCTAAACATATTTCTGAGATTTCAGCAGGCTATACAAATATGTTTAAGTATGGCTTTCTGTTGTTCACTTTTAATGAAGACTGCAACACAGACCTTGCTTCCTTTACATTCAATACCAGTAAGATTCTACATAAAAGCTTTTAAGGGACTAAAATACTGATTGCAATAAATATCTGCATGGCCTCCTTGAGCTGATGGAGTGCGCCAGTGAAGAGTAGCAGAAAGGTCTCTGAGAGGCACCGTTGATTGCTTCTAAGTCTACACATATGTCCACATATCTCCATTAACTGTGCGTTGAAACATCTGAAGAGGAACTGCTGTTGCTGTTGGTGGTCTGGGCCCTCTTTATGTACAAGTTTAGTAGCTTCATCTGAAAGAAACAAACATCAGGAGAAGATGCCAGGAAAAACAGGCAGACAAAGGTCAACTGCAAAGCTTAAAACTTGCATTCTGTGGTGAACTCAGATTTGATTGAGCTGACACTGGGCTCTCTGGAGGAAAAGCAGAATCAAAGCTGAATATATTTCAGAACAGAGGCAGGAGGGTATGCCTAGTGCCACTGAAGTTACTGACAGATTTAATGGTATTTAGAAAAACCTCTTGCATTTCACTTCAGCAGCCATCAGTTCACAGACCTCAATCCTGCTGCCAGCTCTGGGCAAGCAGGATTCCCACGGAGGTCAGTGGGGCAGCAGGCACACCAGCAACCAGAGAGCCAGGAAACACCCAAAACTCTCTGTGCCTTATAAAAAGTTCATTTTCAATGACATTTAAATATCTTCACTGACTTGGTACATCTAGTGAAACTGCAGCTATTATGACTATATACTTCCTTTGCATGGGTTCGTTTTGTTTTTCTGCCTTACCACCTTAGCTCCAGATCCTGCAATGACTCACGCGCATGTTTAACTTTAAACATGCAGGCAGTCTGCGTAAACTCAGAATTACTCACATGTTTATAGTTATGTGGTGGTGGTGGCAAGTCCGTGCCACCTAGGATACTGGGATAATAAAGTCTCTACAGTATTTTATAGGGGGATTTCATAACTGCTCAAATACAATGAGGTAAACCACAGCACCCATAGCTGTGTCTTTCCAGAGCAATTTGGAGGCACAAGTAACTTGTTTAAGGACAAGAGAACTCAATTCAGAAATAAAATCCAAGTGTCCTCAGTCTCAGGTTGTTTTGGACTATACCACACTTCCTACCCATGAATGAAATTACTGCTTCAAAATAACAGAATGAAACCCTCTGAACTAAGCAGCTATTCACATGCAGAGAACTATTTCAGAAAAAATTTCAGAATTCATCTTAAAATTGCAGAGAAATCTTGGGTATGACGACTTCAAACAGGAGAAAAAAATCTTGTGACAGCTTCCTAAGCAGCTCTGAAAAGCAATCAACCACCACCTGCCTCAACACAAAATGCCAGCTCTTTTCTGAAGGACAGAGCTGAATTAGGACTTGGTTTCACTTGCAGGATTAGGTCAGAATTTGAGTTTTGCTGCTAACCTGACTCCAGGGCACAAAGTCCTTTGAAGGGTCACTCGAGCTTGCTGGTGTCCCAGGAGGGAAGGGATACATATGCCACGCTATTAAGAATGAAGCTTTACTTGCGTTTCTACCCACCCTAATCGCAACCTGCTGCTGAGAGGATCTGCTCTCCCACCCATCCCAGCCACGTGTTCCTAACACTCTTTAGATTACCTGTGCAGCCACGGACCAGACTGAAAGCTAATTAATTTGTACTGCAGATCTGGTTTTCAGCAAGAGGAGTTAGCTGATCCAACTCACTGCACAGTCACCCCCTGATGCAATGCCGAAGGGGCAAGGTAAACATGGCTGTAGTGGGAAGGACCTGCTTGGTGGCAGCTTGCAGTTACACGGGATCAAACGCGTCATGAAACCGATCCCTGAACACCATCAAAATTTGCTTAGTGGACTGCAAATGCTCACACTGCTGAGCAAGTGCTGTGTTGTTCTAGTGGTGTCAGTAAGGTGAGACAGGATTTAACAGAGGGCATGGAACTTGACCCAGAGCTACCACGAAGCCACTAGTTTTGTTGCTGGTAGTGCAAGCCATTCAGTGGGTTAGTATGAAAACACTGGAGATGCATTACTCTTGTACCTTGCTTCCTGTGAGTTGTGCGAGATGAGGTTTCAGTTCTTCTCCAATTACTGAATATATTGCCACTAGGCAAAATACGCTAGCTTTACGGACGCTGCTCTCCGTATTATCATAACCCTGGGAAACAAGAAAAAAAAAAAAAGGTCATAAGTCAAACAGCACTCACTAACATCCTTCCAGAGCAATATACTAAAGAGCTGATGAACATTTTACAAATGTGACTGACCACATAAATGAACAGGAAGGCCCTGCTTAATGTAACAGTTTGCAACCTGAATGAGCGAGATAATACAATCACCCAAGTACATCCTATTTGTTCCTTATGATGTTAGTTATCACTATCATGTTATAAGTTATTAACATCTTGTTATTTATAGCATTAAGCTATAAACAGTTTCCCAATATGAGCTTAGGACTCAAATATACACATTCCTGCATCCAGTTCAGATGACCATATGCTACCCTGGATGGTCAGGACTTCTTGGAGGAGAGCCCTTGTGCTCCCAGTTTGCCTTCAGAAAGTCTTAAACACTGTGCTACACACTGAACTGCCTCTGTAACCTGGAGCTTTTTCATTACTCATCAGGTAGGAAATACCACAGTTGAAAAGACTACTGTAGGTGTGCCGGAGCTCTGGCAGCTTCAGGAGAGCTGAAGCTAGCCACCAGGTCGCTCAGAAGCTGGTGACTTGAGTCCTGTACTCAGGTACTCAGGCAGGGATTCATCACTAAGCAGCCATCCCATGAGAAACATAGACATCGTATAGCCTGCGGGACGCTGGCTCCTCGGATGCAGGGTGACCTCTGCCGGGAAAGCCGGGAGGAGGGATGTGGAACGGCCGGGGCTGCCCGCTAGCAGGGCTGATGCTGTAGCTGCAGGGCCAAAATACAGTCTGCAATCCCAAAGAGCACTGAACTAGAAAACCAGCAGACCGAGGTGAGCTCAGAGAAACATCAAGTTATTAGGGACTGAGGTGGAAAAAAGGCTGATCCCAGGCTCACAGCAGAGGAACACCCACAGAGACACAGCCCACTGCTGGGACAGCAGGGACACAGGGTGCTCTCTGTGGGTCTCAACTAAAGCCTTCTGAACTTTGCAGATGCCTCTGCTTGACCTCAGGTTTCCCTATGGGCCTGGCATTTTGCTTATGTGCGCATCCCAAATTGTTCCTGTGCAGGCAGGGGGATCCATGCGGTGTTGAGGCCTGAGGGGGCTATGCCTGGTGGGCACTGGGCTGGTAAAGCCTGTCCCATATCACCCCACCTCCCCACCTGCCGACTTGCTTGCAAGGCAGCAGCTGCTTCTTCTCCTGGCATTTAATAACACAGCCCAATGGTTAGAGCATTTGTTCAGGAGATTACATGGGCCCAAAGCTCTCTCCAGCCTGAGGGTATTGAGATGCAGTGCATGGGAGTGCCTCACAGTCCAGCTCTATCCACTGGGACCAGTGCAAGAATGATGGCTCTCCCCAGCCAAGCCCTGCTCTTGCATGGAGATCCCCATCTGCTCATGTGGATCCTGCTGCGGGCTGCTGAGCTACATGCTTGTGCTCACACTGCTGCCATCCAGTGCTCCTCACCTCTTCACCACTCTGCCAATACCCTCAGCATGGTAAACAAGCACACAGGTGATGACCTCCACACAGTCCTTCAGCCACAAGGATCCCCAAATATTTCCGAAACATGAGGAGTAGATTCCTTTGATCACTATGAGTTTCTAAGGTGAGGAAATATCACTGGCAGCTCCAATATGAAAACCAGCAAACTAGGCTCCAAAATAAGATCCGTTTTAAGACATGGAAGCAATTTAATAAAACAAATATAACTGCCTTTTTAAAGGCATGCTGTTCCCAAACTTTTCCAGTGCATTGAAGCTCCACTGTTCAGATTGTTGTCTCCAACAATTATGGCTAAAAACTTTTTACAACAAAAGTTTAGATCAATACAGAATTGCCTGATTCCCAGAAGTTGAGATTTAAGAAAAGAATTGCAAGAGCTGACACTAAAAAGTTGGCACAAATGCTAGGATGCACAAGCGGAATTTCTGACTTTGCTCTCCTCCTTCCAACTTTTTATGCTCACAATGAGGAGGCTTCTTTATCCCAGTTCTCCACTGAAGTCTTACCCACCCAAACATATCCTCTTTCACACAGCCTGATCTGTGCCTGTTGTAATCCCTCCCCAGTAAACACACACACATCCTCCCTCCTCTCTCACTGTTACCTCCCCTTACTTTGTTCTTGCTTGCAGCCTCATCCCAATTGCTGGCACTGCCAGCTGCTTGTGCAGGGAACAGAAGACAACACCGCTACAGCCAGTGCTGAAAGCTAAATTCACATTGTAAGACCGAACCTTAGCACTGGCAAAAACACAGCTCCCCACCCAGCCTAAGAGGCTCATGAAAGAGGCTGAATGAAGTCAGCCAGTAGTTTAGTCCTGATTTCAGAGAGGAAAGAGAAATGGACAAGCCTGCCTGCTGAGATTCAAATTCAAGTGCAAAGTACAATCAAAGCACAGAACAGCTCAGCAGAATTAAAGGAGACTACAAGACGTATTGCTTGGGATGTACTGAGAGACAGCGTAAAACGTGGCTAACTCTTATGCTCAAATTTATTTCATGGCTGCTACTGGCTTATTTCGGAGACAGGCCAAGGCATCTAATTGTAGAATGTACACATAACAATATGAGTTTTCTTTTCTTTGACATTAAAAACATCAAAAGCTCAAATATAAAAACCTAGAGGGATTAAAACTTTAATTTACCAAAATCTGGCCCCAGAGGGTCCATCGATCTCTCTTCGGCCACAGACCTCACAAATTACTCACTGGTGGTTTGTGCTTAGAAGCATTTCTAACATGAGTATCTGTACCTGTAACAACCCAGGAATGATGTCAGGAAGTAGTTGATGCAAAGACTCCTTGGAAATCCTCTCGATGACTTTCGTCTGCATCTTGATGGCAGCTAAATTAATTGGATAATCTGCAGTCTGAATGATGGGGCAAAGCACCTTGATGCATTGCTCGGGGTGGATGGAACTCGCCAGGGTGGAAGCAGCTTCTTCAGCAGCTCTGACGACCTGGAATGAAAGCAGAGCAAAACCTTACATTAATGAAGTCACATTTCACAGCCAACAAAACTGGTGTGTACTAGGAATGACTGTCAGGAAATGCTTGGTGATGTTTGTTGACAGATCCACAGGAGAGTCTATCAAGAGGCAACTGACTCTGAGAATTCACATCCTTCACCTCCAGTGACATCTTTGTTCCAGCCTGTGGCAAGAAGTCCATCCTGCCTAACGTTAACTGTGTCAAAGTTGTGGCTAGTTTGAAAGTGTCACACTCCCATCCTAGGAGAAGCAAGAGGATGACATCTCTCCAGCCACTGCCAAAGCACCTAAACCCATCAGCTTAAAACTTAATACAAGATTAATCTCCTTAAACACTCTAATGAATGACACAATTGCACCCTTTAGTATGCATCTCACCTGCTCAGTGCTTGGGTGCCCAAGTTGAGGCATGCCTACACAGATGTGCCCTGCCATTTCCCAGCTAAACTATGCTGCGATCAAACCCAGGTCACAGACACAAAAAGGCTTTAGGGTGTCCCTGACAAGCAGCTGTGCTCCCAGCACATCTAACCCCTTAAGACAGCACTGGGATCACTATAAACCATGGGAGGAACAAGTGGAAACAGTGATAGCACACACCTTTTGCAACTAGCCCACACTGTGAAGCAGCCACGCAAAACAAGAGAGATCCCAAATTCAATCCCACTCTTACCCTGAGGGAAGGCAAATTCACAACTTTCACACTCTTCCCCAGCAGATAGGACAGCTAGCTGAAAGAGAAAAGACCTGATTCTGGTCTCTCCTCCCATGAGAGTTTATTCATTTTACATTCTGCTGTAATTGGATAAAAAAAAACAGGATAGGAAGGCAGGTTTTCTGTTTCTCAAGTGTCTGTGCTAATTGCCAGGCAACAAAATGAAGCTTCCTGGCCACAAATCACACACTTTGCTCACCCTGTTATTGTTTCAGTACAAAAGATGGATGATGTTTTTGTTTATCTTTTCTCATTCCCCTCTTTGCAGGGCTTACTTTTAAGGAAGGATAAATCCTGAGTGGACAGAGATGCCTCAGTGGGCAGACATATTCAACACCTCAACTCTAAGAAGAAAGAAGCTTTCACAAATCCTCATGCTTAGGATCTCCCAGCCAGCCCCAGGCAGAACCTAACTCTGAGCCAAGGAGCATTAATACAGCCTTTCAAGGCACTCTCCCTTTCCTGATTGTGCAGGAAGCTCAGACACCTAGCACCAGTTCTCTAGCTGATCCTAAGATGAACTACCTGGGGTTGTCTGAAGTCTATACTTCGAAACCAGCACTAGGAAATCTGTCCTTGACAATCTGCAAAAAAGCAAGTAATCAAACCACAGGTCTCCCATCACTCACACTGAAGCCATAGTGGCTGGATTCTCCTCATTCCCATCTTCTGCACACTGTTATGGTATTAAACTCAGGGATTTCTGTTTGTCTAAGGCAACCAGTGGACAGATGTACCTCTATCAAAGCCTCAAAAGAAGGTGAGCTTTTGTTATTTTTAAGTAACTACTGCAGATAACGCATAAACCAGGGTTATCTGAAAGTTAAGTCTCAGTCTTTGCTAAGACAAGAATGTGTCCCTGACTGGACTACAAAACGTCTTCCACAAAGGTTTAATTGATTTTTAAGACAGTAGCAATGAATAGTGGCCAGAAGAGATCATCTCCATCTACAAAGCCTGCTTCACTCACAGTCTTAGCATCACAGCCACACCACTATCGTTAATCTTCCACTCACGCTGACAGCTACTACCCTGAAACAGGAATCGTCCACTTGTTCAGCCAGAAAATAACAAAACTCATCCACTTGGCTCTTGGTATCCTCTAAAGGAAACCCACCAGTGAATGTGATCTCAGATACTTCACATACTACAAATATTGCATGCAGGCAAGGTACAGCAGACCTGAGACTGTGACTGCTTCTGTATCAGTGTCCTATTAAAACACAAAAAGCTGTCAAACCGCTCCATCTACTTCAGACCTTTCTCAGCATTTAATTATAATATTAAAGCATATTCCAGAAAGAATAGGAATCCACAATGTGGTCAATATTAAAAAATTTTCATCCTGAAACATCTGTGAATGAGTAACCAAGCAGAACAAAATGCTTGTTTTCCTACTTACAGCAAGTTTTCCCTCTTCCAGCTATTTCCTTGCTAATTCCTCTTCAATTTCACACATGAAAAGCATGAAAGTTACTATTTTTTCATGTAAGCCAGTGCCAGTGTAGAAACAAGTACTATGTGATTTTGTTGGGAGAGAAACACCCGAGTACTTAAGAGAAACCTAATGCCATGCTTTGGTACCACGGCATTGAATTGCTGGAGTAGCTGAAGTCGGGAGCTCCCAGGAGGTCTCTTTTAAAGGAATTCACTTCTTGGCACTGCAGTTTTTGACGTCTGCTTTCCCAGTGCTGAAACACTGCTACCATCAAGCTTTCCACAAACAATGCAGTGGACTTACAGAGAGTCCATATATCTTGTAACCAATTTAACAACATTCACAAGCAAGTCGCTAGCTAAAAAACTCCAACTATCACTATTTGGACACAGGCCACCTGGTATTTTGCTTTGCGACAACTCCAAATACTGTTAGCAAATGTTTTCAGATGCCCTCAAAAAGAAAAGCTTGCACCTATATCACAACTCACTAAAAAAAAATTTTTTTAAAAACCTTAAATCTTCTTGGTATCCTACTTGATAAAAAAGCCTCCATATTTCAGTATGCACCTACAGACAGACTCTGATCTCAAATACAGTACTGTAGAATCCAAACAGTACAGCAGTAGGTAAAAAATTCAATGAGTCATTCTATCTGCATTTCAGCTCCACATCCTGTTTGCATACAGTTTACCATGCACATTAAGTTGCAGGTATGAGGCAAGTGCATGAGACAACCTTTATTTAAAGCCTATTAACCAACAGCACAAGGGGTTAAAATACAGTTGTACTTTTTCACAAAACAAGCGAGCATTCAAATAGCAACAAAGGTCATACATATTTTGCACATTGTAAGGTCAGCAAGAAAAGTTGTGAAGGTGCAGGATTTCTTTACGCCGCTGCAAATCCTCCTTTCAGCAAGGCTGTCCATTTCTAGCAAGGATCTGGCCACATTTACACAGCACTTCCCCCTGAAGTGCCTTCCCTCTGAATACAGAAGGACGTATGACACGTGTCCAGTAGGCTTCCTGCTGATATTAGCTTGTAAATGTGACAACACCAGGGAGACTTCCAAGTCTTCCGAGAGCACATCTGGCAGACAGTGTCTGCATCTAAGCCACACTTCAGCAAACCCCTAAAGCATATGTTTAATAACATGCTGAAGTCTCACTGACATCAATGGGATTCAAGCGTGTACTCACATGCTTGCTTGAATCAGAGCCTCTGCAGGTAACTAGTTCCTGCTCCCTTGGAAAGGACTGTCAGGGCACAGGGTGTAGGAAGGGGTAGGGCAATACTAGCTGAGAGTGAGCCAAAAAGACAAGCTCATCCCTGCTGGCACAAAAAGCCAAACACCACCATTCTGCAATGCAAATACCTGCCCTGTCCAAAATGTCTTTCCTTCTGGCTTTGTCAGAACAAAACATTCAGCCACCCAGACTGACTCTGCATCCCATGAGGGAAAGCATGTCTCTGAATACTTACACAATGCACTCGGAGTCCTGCTCACCTGGTAATGCCAGAGAAATCAGCAGCATTCCCACACAGAGGGAAGCGCATTATCAAAAAATACAAACTGCCAGGTCATTTGGCAACAAGAACGTGCAATTATAGCAGAGTTTAGCAAAGATATTTTGCCGTGAGGCACTTGTGTCTTGCAAATTATACATACCATACAGTATCGAAAAATCAAATATCTTTTTTAATCAGGTCTTTAACCTGACCAGCAGAGTGAAACAACCTTAAAAGGAGTGAGAGAAATGAGCAAATAGCATCAAGCAACAAGGTCTTCCTCCCATCTCTGGAGGCAAGACCAACAGATACACACCAGAAAGTGACAGAAATGGCTCATACTAACAGCAAACACCACAGGAAGTAACTGCTATGAAATCCATCCTTTAAATTACAGAAAAAGAGAGGTGCTATTTGATACATGCTCAGATTGAGGAGCTCATTGTCACAAGAGGATTAAAAATTAGACAAGTTCACTGACAAAAAAACAAAGGCCAAAACACCGAGAGGCAGGCAGAAGCATTAGTATGGGAAGACTGTACGCTTCGGACAGCTTGAAGGAGGGAGGATATCCACAGGGAAGCATCATTCTATGCTTGCTTCCTACTAGTCAGTCAGGTAGGGTATCAAGTGAAGCAAACTTTTTGTCTGACCCAATACAATTATTCTCAGTGATCTCAGAAATATGAAAGGAAACTAGCAAAGCCATCAAATGATGATGGCAGTTGGAAGCAGCAAGTTCAAAACGGTGGCTATGAAGATGTGCAAGACTAGAGAGAGCCTGCAGCGTTTTAAAACCACAGACACTAAGTTGTGTATAAGGTAAGTCACAAATATGATTTTATCTCCCAGCGAAAGCTTAGAGCAAACCATGACTTGAACTGGACAGTTCGATATCATTCAACACAGGGCAGGTAGCCCAGGAATGCAGATCTAAAAGATAGCACTTTGCCTTGAAGCAGCAGGTTTTTCTCCTTTCCAATGCTTACCCTATACTCTACGCACTAGAGACCAGATTCAGCCTGACTTCTGCTGGCATAACATAAGATGTATTTGCTGGTGGGTTCCTTAAAAGACAACTGTGGTGCATTAAGACCTTTCCAGTGAATCTCCCAAAAGAGAAATTATTATATATCTACCCAGTTTACTTTAGGGAAGGATCAATATTCACATGCACGAAGACAGAGAGGTGTAGCACACAGAGAGGCTGATCACCTCTAACGATGTCTTCCTTAATGCTACAAAGGAGTAAGCCTCAAAATAACAGGTTAGGCTGTCCCAGGAATCTGCATGTGAAATGCTTTCTGATTTCAGTGTGAGGGGATACGTTGGTGTGCAGTATTAGAAACAGTGTGATCAAGACAGGCACCTGTCACAGATTCCTTTCTTTTAATAGAAAAAGCACACTGGCATCATCAACGTTCTACAAAATTTGCTGGACAAACTTTGAATGACAATTCCCACTGGTTTACCTGGTTCACAATGCACTGCAACCATGAGATCCTGTTGGCTTTAGACAAACAGAACCAAGACTCCATCTCTTCTGCATCATTTATTCTGGTCTGCTTTTACTGTCAGTGCATTACAAATGTTGCTGCCTGATGGTTGCAGCAAGCAGCTTGTCTGTGGCAATTTGCTTTTGGTCAATATGCAGCAGCAGCTTTCTAAAGGGTTTTGATGGTTTCATTTCTGCTCTGAAGTGACACAAATTACTGGCAAATAAGGAAAGAAAAATATATGTCCTGACTCACCTAAGGCAGAACATGCCAGGTTCACAGACTACACTGGGCATTGGTATAACATGCTGGGATCTCAGCAGGGCAGCACCTATACACCTAGTTGAGAGCTGTATGTAGGACATAAGCTGCAATAGCTTGCAACCATTGCTAGTTGCACCATCTCTGCAGAAAGTCATAGCAGATGAGGCAGTGTAGGTAAAACCCCACTGAAAAACTTAAGAGGCTTTGTATGCTATTGTGAAACACACAGAGTGCCAGAGAAGTTTGTTAAGCAGAAGAACAAGGTTTTGCCCTTGGGCTTACAAGGCATGTGGCTATGTTTTTGAGGCAATTTTTGCCATCTAGAGGTGGTTACTTAAAGCCTGCATAATCTAAGCTGGAGGGGATGGAGGTTTACCAATACTTAGCCAGGCAAACTCCCATCCCTGAAGGCTTTACAGTCTGATCCAGACAGGAACAAACAATTAAGAGTTTGGTTTCAAAGCAGGAAGTGGACTCAGCGATGGGGAGTGCTAAGCAGATGAAAAAACAATGTGATTTTTATAAGGGATTCAGAGGAGATGAAGTAGATTAGACTGCTTCTCCTGTGCACTAAATATGTGAAATGTGTTGGGAATTAGAAAAAGCACATAAACATATACTACAAAGCATCAACAACTGCCAAGCTGTAGTGCTTGACAGCTTCCAGCATGGACTATATATCAATTAACCTTAAAGACTGTGATAATTTATAGTGCTTTTCTTATTAGGCTACATTTTGTAGAAACTTACATAGATCATATCATCATCAGTGGACAGTTGCAAATCATCTTATAAATGTCAGAGGCCAGTCTAAAAGCACCTCATACTAACAATTATCTACAGTTAATGGATGGTTGTGATTTCTTCTTTTTCACCTCTTTTAGAGGGTTACATCTCAATTATGCTTATAGACCTTCTGGATAATAAAAGACCAAAATTAGGTATCTTAAGACATGGCACAATATCTTTTCCTTACACACAGAAAACACACATCAGCTAGGTCTATAGGCTTAGCTGCAGAGAAAAACAAGAGTGTCAGAGACAAGCAAGGAATTAGCTATCCTATCGTAATCATTTTGCAAGCTAATGAACTATCTGTTTTGATGTACTCAATAATAGGAACTTATACTGATTTTGCTGGTATGAAGCTGAAGCAATGTCATATCAATGGTATTGGGTCAGCAGGCAGCATCTCTCCTTAGTTATGGGTGAGTAACTACACTGGAACAAATGAGTTAATATTAACTAATTGGCAACAGAAAGATGGTTCTCTTCCAAATAACTCCAAACAAAGAGTGATAAAAATCAACAAGATTTAATACCATCCACAACTTCAATTATGTTCTAATGCTCAAAAAGTAAGTGAAAGGCATTTACATGTCAACCCCCATAAATATTTACAGTTATGACTGAATCAGGCTTGACTCTTCACATCATCCCATTAAATCAACAGCATCGAACACTGTTATACTACAAACAGTGTAAAACCAGGCTGAAGTTAAAAAATGCAAACTAAATATGGCTCCCAACTCAGAGTCTTCTAGTCTGTAGCCTAGGGCTACATTAATTTTGAATGCTCATTGAGGTCCATGCTTTGTCAAACTCCTGCATTTGCACTCACAACAAGGGGCTACTCAGCATCCAACTCCATGTACCAAGTTTTCCTCTTCTGTGTCTCTAGGAAGAGAAGTAGTGCTCTTAGCTGTGCTGCTCCACTGATCCTAGATCTTGCCTTCAGCAACAGAAGGCAGGACAGTTGTGGCCATGGCAAAGATCCAACCTTCTAAAGACTTCTGCTTGGAATTGGAAAAACAGACAATTATCCAGGCATCCCAAAATACCTAACTATGCTAACACTGCTTCCATACTTCCAATTATATAATCTGGAATAAAACCACAGACCCTTTTTGTTTCAAACAATCTTTAACTAGATATTGGCACTTGACTGGAGGAGGGGGTGGTATTTGCTGGTTGGTGAATATGTTGGTTAGAATTTGTTATTTGTTCCCTCCTGGCCATGCTGAACAGCAGCAATATTGGAATTTGGGTAGACAAATGTACCTTCTTGATTTCCAAAGAACTGCCTCTTAGTACAATGACTTCTTGGAGACAGTACTCAAGATTAATAGTTCTGTACTGTGCTCCTCTTCAAACTCTCTTTGCTTGGTCACTTTGGGTGGGTTCTCCATGGATCACACACAATGGAAAACATGAGCAATAACAGGGCAATTACCAGTCCCTGTGCTGAAGAGGAAACTGAGGTAAGACAGACTGAAACTGATACAGCTTGATCAAAACAGTCACTTTCTGCTAACTTATGCAGTGTGTGTTGCACACTAAATGATTTCAAACCATAAACCAGGATCACTACCATCTTCCACTACAAGGCAGAATTTCCCAGAAGCGTAACAAGCCCGAAGTGACATCCTATTAGGGCATCCCTGGCACAAGGATTAACACTTTCCTGATCAAATTATATAGCAGCATTCCTTGAAATAGTTTTTACAGTCTAGAGGAAGATTTTATTTTATGTAGTCTAAGGATGGTACACCACTGCCTTTAATATTGCTCTGATTTAGTGAAAAAGAAAGCTGTACAGACTGCTCACATCTTCCCTCTACTTCTTCATCTATTCCTTGGAAGAGCCCATCAATCACAAACTGGTGAATCTCACAAACTTAATCTCCTACTCTGTGGGATCAAGTCAAAGGGCAGCTCCTCCACCCCTCCTAGAGAGCAGCACTGCAAAGTCAGCAGAGAGAGCGAGCTGGAGGGCCACCACAGGGTGGGAATTTGTGACCTTCTGGCTCAGGGCTATGAGTTTGACCAACTGAGCCATACCCAAATGGACCCTCAGTTAATTTTTCACAGACTTAACTGAATCAGCAAGCCCTAGCTACAGTAAAAATACCTAAAGTATATTCCCAGGTATATCTTTAGCCTAGCTCATGTAGATAACCCAAGTGCAGGTTAGGAAACCTTTCTTAGCTTGATGAACGCTGATGTTCTCAAACTACTGACAGAGATGATGCCCTTCATGGGCTGCATTGTCGTTCCAAGAGCCCCATTTACACAGGGATCACAAAATATGCATGCGTAGAATGAAAAATCCAGCACCAGTGCCACCACTTAATACAACTGTGCATACACAACCCTTTAGCAACAGACAGCAAAACAGGAATACACCTGCAACATTCTGCTATGACAGCGGTCACCCAAAGGTCTCATTGTAGCAGCTTGCAAATAATTTTTAATTATGAAGATGCTATGCAAAACTATTGTAAATCAAAGGCATGCTAGGTACAGAAGAGCAGCTACTTGATAATAGCAATATAGCTCAATTATTCTTCTATAAAGTGCCAGAACTCACATCCCTTCACTCCTGGCTTGAGCCTTGCTTTCTCTGTAGCAGACTTATTCTTCTCTGCTTTTCCTCAGAAGGCATCTCATGCAAATCCTGAAGAATCTTTCCATACCACAAGCATGAAGAACACAGTGTGGGGAGTAGAAAGGCATAAAGTGTCATGTTTTCAACATTGTTCTTGATTTCTATAAAACCCACCAGTCCCATGAGGACAGTGAATTCTGAGGGACGTTAAAAACAATGCCAGAGACAATCTGGGAAGGTCCTGCTAGAAATGGCTGCATTGGAGGACTCTCGGGAAAAAAAATACAAAGGGCACTGAGTCAAGGTGAGCTGAGAAGTATGCAACCAGGAAAACTTGCCAATAAAGGGCACTCCTTCAGAACATAATGTTTTGTCTGACTGCTTTATCAGGAAATGTAATTTACAACTGCTTCTTATTACTCTGAACTGAAAATGACAGGAGTGCAAAGGCTCTAAATCAAGGAGAGGAAGGTAGGAAGAGTACAGCAGTCCTCATTCATTAAAGGATTAAACGTTTTCTACTTCTTCATTTTAGAGAAATCCAGCCTGTTAGTTTCTTTCCCTGAGGGTGCTTTTTGTTTTGTTGTTTTGCTTTTTAAACAGTACAGTTACTGCTACACACAGCTAACATAACCTTGTGCCAGTTATGCAATGCTCTGGAGCAGTCTGATCTATACAATGATCTTTTTCATGGCCAAAGCTCTCCAGGCAGAGATGTCTAAAATTGCGAGTTTAGGACAAGCCTGTTGCAGAGAAGAATAAGTGTCTTAGATTTCAAAGCAAGGCCTTTGGTAACAAAGCCGTCACCGATATACAGAGAAATTCATGTGGCACTTTTTAAGGTTTAGTTCAAACTTGCAACATGCACAAGGTAGACTGAAAGATCCAGCTTGGAAGTCAATCTACAAAGATTGACTTTAAATGTAATTTTAATTGATCTACCTCAAAAGTTATCATTATTTCCCTTTATTTTTGTTTTACTCAAGAAGAATACTTTCAGTTTTATATAAGAGTCCTCTCAAAAAAAGGGAAATCCAATTCACCCTTTCCTTTGCTTCTTCCTTCACCCCAGCTTCTTTTCAGCAGCATAGCCCCTTTGTTAATTTTCTCCTTTTACTCACCAGTTCCCAGTTCTCCAGCATGGCCCAATTTCACCAGTCAGTTTTCACTCACAGTTCTGCCTGAACATGGGCTTTGTGTTTTCCAGCACATTTCCTATCCTTACCCGTACAGACAGAGGGAGCGTGCTTCGCAAAATTATTAAACATACACTTTTCTACCACAGGGTCTCAGCCTCTCCCAGAATGAGCAAAGTTCTGGGAAGCTGATAAACAGTGGCCTACAATTCCAGACAGCTCTAAGCCCACTTAAACAGCTCTGTCAGTCTCAACTTTTATCCTCCCTGCTTCAGCACATCAAAATCCTGTCTCTTCATACTTGGGAGACTTAATATTAATTTGTTCTACTGTCAAGATAGGTCAGTGTGTTTGCCTGTTAAGTCTCACAGGTCCTACATTTCTTCAGCAGTTCCATACTGCTTTCCCAGTAGCAACACTGAAAGGCTCACTCACCTCCTTGTGGGAATCCTTATGTGCTTCCAGTGTTTTCATGATAGTCAACTCTGCATAGTTCTTAAACCTTGCTGGCTGGTTCCGTAAGATCTCTCTCAGGACTCGCAGTGCTAGGGCTCTTATTGAATGCTATGTCAAGAGAAATCCACATTAAAAAAAGTCAGTTCTCAGAACTGTAGTTTGAAGTAGATTCTCATGGCTCCCTATGCCACCAGAAAAGTTCTATCACGCTCTACGAACTCCAGTGGAGTGAGCAGTGTAATCAATAACTAAAATTCAGAATTAGTCTCCTTGCTGGATTTTGCAGAAAAATTCTCATAGACTTCTGTCATAGATACAAGAAAGAATCAGAATGACTCTACTTTATTAAAGTCCATACTCCTTTGGCACTGAAGTACAAATATGTACCCAAAGCAGCACGTCTGCATTACATGAACCTACAAAGAAGCTCAGATCATATTTGTTTTGCCCTTCTTTTGCTCAGCTTTGCAGAGAGCAAACTGGGCTCCATCCATGCAACAAAGCTTTTTCTCATGTATTAATGCAGTAAAATCGATTATCTTCCTGTAACTCCTATGGAAATTATTTTCAAGAACAGTTAAGTCATTGTAGTCAATACTGACCAGTGTGTTAATCCCTTTTATCAAAAAATCATTAGCAGAAGGGATTTATAACACCTGCTTTAATTTCATAACTATTATATCAAGTTTTTGGCCTGTAGCCACTCCAAATAAATCCTATTATCTCAGCAGAGGAATCTTACTTTACTCTATACTCAGCCTTTAAATCATGTCCTTTGCTATTCATCTACAAAATTCACGCAGTAGCACCATTCACATAGATAAAGCCACCATATCTTCTGATAATGTGTGATGATGCTATGATTAAATATGTAGGACTAGAGCAGCTCCATGCTTATACTGTGAACATCTACTGAGCCACCTACACTGACAGCCACCTACACAGTTTCAGAATTAAAATTTCTGAGAGCGTACCATATACTTTACAAGGAGCATAAGAAATATAATGGACTTTGAATCAGATGAAACAAAAAAGGAAGAACTGTGAGTGCTAAATATTGTAACATTCAGATGGAGCACAGCTCTCATGTGAAGGCGCAGCAGGGTGCTGAACCAATTATCATTGTGCTGCAAGCTGAGCAAATAGCCTCAAGTGGAAAAAGTAAAGTCTAGCCTGTAAATTACCGCTTTGATCAGCTATCAAACATAAAACTGTGGTAATAATGCAACTTTTTTTTAATACTTCAAAACAAGATTCCCTATAAAAGCAGTTTGTTTGTGATGACATTTTTGCAAGAGATATAGACCTATTCTATGAAATGTAATATCCTGGATCTTAAATCACACAGATGTAAAAAAAATAATCTATTCTAGGGTGCCTTTACTCTCCCTTTTTGGGGAATGCGTATGATATATTTAAGAGCTTGTAACTTCATCCTAACTCAGAAGGGAACAATTTTTGAAATCTTGGTAGTTTTTGTACTAGATAACTATAAAAAGGTAACTCCTTTCCTGATTCTAGTTCACTTTCCTAGTTATTTGTTCCTAACACTCTGGAGGGAGGGGGAAAAACTGAGACACTTCAGCGTAGCTTAAAACTCATCATTGAACACAAAGAAAATGAAAGCAGAAGTGTCAACTTTCAAAAGAAAAAATAAGCAGTGCAGCATCACTGATGAGATGCTGAACCAATGCAGCAGGATTCATTTAAACTAGTGGGGAAGAACTATCACCCTAGATGAAGCAATGTACAGGAGAGTTAAGACAAAAAACTACATCTCACATCTTTGTCTCCAAGCGTTTCCAGAAGCAAGAGCAGAATGGTTTTGAAATGCTCCTCCCAAACTCCGAGATTATCTTCCCTTGTGATCTTTAACAGTTCCAGGAGAGCTCCTTTCCGCTCCTCCACCCGCTCGTTGTGGTTGGAGAGCTCTTTCAGAAGATCAGCCACCAAATCTGAATGGTCAATGGGTACTTCTAGGACAAACAGAAGCAAATCATTTGGGGAACTGAGGAAAAAGATCAAGGATGCCAAGATTACCAACCCTCCACAGAACAAAGTGCATATAACAAGCAGCCCCTCAAAAATACATCAAATTCCAGGTGGCCTCAGTTAAGCAGACAAGGTATTCCAACTAGCCCACATTTTCACCACAGTTCATAACACAGCTCATGAATCTGCACGTGGCTTCTAATGAACCAGGAAGAGATGATGACTGAATTTCATCCAGTTCCAATAATTACTTCTACAAGATGAGAATTGCCACAGTTTTTCCCAGACACACACACCCAAAACCAGAAATCACATGCATGACCTTTAGATCAAAGTACAGTGACTCATCGATGTACTGCAAAAGAATAATGCTAAGGTGTAGCATCACTTAAATGAAGTGAAATGCTCAGTAACAATGAGCTATTGAAAGAGATATTCCAGTCATAAAGAGTGGAAGGTCCCTACAGATGCATTTAGATGCTTAAGGGACTAGTTTGAGGGAAACTCTAAGCAAACGAAAATTAAAAGTGCAGTATAACATTTTCTCAATAGCCACAGATCAGGTTCTGCTGGTACATGAGAACACAGACTATTTCATACCAAGCCTCATCTCAGATGCAAGGTAATACACAACATATGTATGGGCAGGTATGTCTCCAAGAGCACTGCCCATACACAAATATACCAGAAACAGAGCGTGGTGTCTGCAGTTTTATAAGATACACTGATACAAACCATCCCGAAGCTGATCCATGTCATCATCGAAAACTGCTTCCTTCAGGGCAGTCTTGTCGTAAGTGTTAATTGTGTCAGCATAAGGATAGGGGTTATATTCTCGAGCACGTGGCCCTGAAAAGGCGCGGGGAGGCTGGGTGTTAAGTAGAGAGGTTTTGTTATCTAGAGCCATCCTTCCCCCTTCTACAACATCACTGCTTCCACGGACATCACTGGTAGGCACAGCAAGGCCACCATCTCGAGACACCTGGGGGATCAAACAGAGAGAAAAGACATAAGACTGCTCAAATTCTGTGGAAGATGTAACTTTTTTCAAGTTCACCCACCAACATGAAGAGGCACAGAATCATTTACATGTATATAATACTTGAGTAAAACTTAGATTACCACCTCTTTCCCTTATATAACTACAACTGTTTCAAAAAATATCTTGTGATTATATAGCAAAAAGCTATGCTAACATTCCTAAATATAGGTTACTATTGCTAAAACTGCACGAGCTGGCAAAGATCATAAGCTCTGAAACAGGACCAATTTGCTAAGAAAGGGAAAGGAAGCAGAAGCAATATCCTCCTCATAAAACAACCCATTGACTGAGGAAATTGGATGAGGCTTTGCAAGCTAACAAGAAATGAACAATTTAAGGGTCTCGAAGAAAATCTTGGACCAAAGATTTTTAGCCTTGTAGGCTAACTTAATCTACCAACAAAAACTTGCTTGTTCAAATAGGAAGCAAAACTTGTCACAGAATCATAGAATATCTCAAAGTTGTAAGGGACCCATAACGATCATCGTTTAAGATTCCTGTAAATTGTGAAGTCCATGTATTTAATTAAACCAAATTGTATCTCACACGGCAGATAATTCTGTAACCATTCATGCAGCTTAACATACCATACAAGTTATGCACTCAGAGTGATTACAGGTCCCTCTTATATATGAAGTAATAAGCCTGTGAGGGAAACCACCCATGCATTTTAAGAACTCACATCTCCCATTATGGACCTAACTACACACACTCCATGAAAAATCTATCACCGAGCCATGCTGAGCCTGTGAAACTACCACTGTTTCCCTCCTACATGAGACTCCTACAGAAGCCCAGTGAGCACATTTCACAGGGGGCGAGAGTTCAAAGGGAGCATGGGGCTACATTAGTGGGACCCCACAACTTAGTTATAAGAAGTTAGCAACCAATAAGTTGAAGATACTTGCAAGAATACAGGAGGAATAACTGGATTTTGTATACTAACAATCCCAAACCAGGTTTGAACACAGTGTTTTAAAATTTCACCTATCTGCAGACATTAATCAAATACTTACAATGTCACAGTCTTTCTTTCCATCACGTTTGATTGGCTCATTCAGGTCTTCTTGACTACGGAAACTAAATTTTTCAATCGCTTCTGTGACTCCACGAAGAGAGCTGTAGATTTCATCAGAATTTAGGTTCTCCGTGTCATAATCCAGCATACTAAAGACGAAACGTATATGAAATGTTACATATGAAATTGGAATCCAGTTTTGACTGTTAAAAAAATAGTGCCAAGTTGGAGACAGATGATTTGGCATACCCTTTCTAACAGTGACTTGTCACAAAACATGGGTGGAATCAAAGCAGACTTCGCATTTGAGCCTCCTCTCAAACAAGCTAAATCCAGGAGAAGCTCCACTGAAATCAGTGGCATTACATCACTGTGAGCAGAAATCAGGTCCACTGTTTGTTACATTCCACAGCAGTGAGTGTGCTAGCTTCCATGAACTCAACAAACCTATCCCCAGCATGGTAGTGGTATTATTTAAAAAGGAAAATAAAGAAAATCAATCACCATGAGAACTCAAAGGGTTGTGACAGCTGGTGGAAATGAAATCAATGAAATTTAGTTTCATAATATATCAAATATATTCTATCAATGGATTCAAATGTGACAGATTTAAATAGAAAGGAAAATGTATCTTGATGTAAACCGTAGTCTAATATGTCCATTTTCATTTATAGAGTAATAAAACCAAAACCACTTGAACAATGCCTTGCAGTTCAGATGCATTTCAGTATTGAGCCTAAGATAGGGAATTCTCTCACACAAATGTGATGCTTTCTTGCAGTCTGTTCTTCTGAAATTCCTCCGCAGCATAAAGCCACACAAGCTTGGGATTCCTTGAGGAGTTATCCAAAATTAAGTTCCATGGAAAAACGTCTGGCATGAAAGGGCAGATGATATGGAAAGATGTGGCTAAGAAGAGAACCTCCTACAAGCTTGGTGAAAATGAAAAGGCGTTCTTGGCAAGGCTTTGGTCTGTCTAGAACTTGAGTTTGCATGACAATCAGTTTTCCAAGAGAGATTTAATGAAGAGACCCAGTAACTGAGAGCAATTTCTGTGGGCGAGTCTCAGACCTCAGTAGAGCCAAAAGCAAATAAACCCAAAGAATTTGAGACATTTACATCAAGTTGTTTGTCAATAAACGGCAAGAAGTGGTTCCCTACAGGGGTGAATTACTATTTCTTAACAGTTTGGGAAGGATGACAGGATGGGCTTGGAGAAGGATGGCTGAACAAAAAGCTGTGTTCCTTTTCCACAAAAGAAAGATTCCTTATGAGGTGGGTTGCAAAAAAAACCCCAAACAAAAAATCCCTTCTGAATCATGGGTACACAGCTATTATTTTTCAATAGAACTAGAAGTAGGATATTAAATATATAGAGCAACTGCTTTTTTATTTTTTTATGGAAGAAACTCAGGAACTTCAGACATAAGATAAGATTGGTGCTGTCTGATTCCTTTGGGATTAATACACTGAAAATAGCCATAATCCCTGGCTCCCAAGCAACACGCTCGCACTACACTCACGCAAGCATCAGCACGGTGTATTCTGGCAGAGAAACCAAAGAACAACTCCCCAACTTCAAACAATGTCTGTCAGACCAGGAAGAAAGAGAAACCACTTGAAGAACAGACCAAGATCAGGAAACAAAAGCTGTTTATAAACCTACAGAAGTTGAAGTATTTAGGACTTTTCAGACAGCTGAATGACAGTAATGTGATGGATTTCCAGACAAAAGTGAAGGCAGTTTTTAGAGTCTATGTAAGTATCAGGCAGGGATAGGAAAACATTTGTTTCGTATGATCTCAAAAATAGTAATTTTTAGTTCAAGCATGTTTAAATCATAGATCTCACAGGGTTCTTCATAGAATATTTAGTGAGCAGTGAAACCTCCATTCAGGAAGGTATACAGGTGACTAACTGTGTACCCACACCAAGGGATGACATGACTTACCAAAGGTCACACAATGAAATCAATGGCAAAACCCAAGAAATAATCACAGATATACTAACACTAAATCTTCTGCTAAAACCTCTTTTTTCCTCAGGGATGAATATTGCCCTACACTGCTAACAAAGAATAGATCAAAGCAAACTCTGCAATGCTAAAGGACTAAGGCAATTTCTCAACAAGAACCACTGATCTGATGCATTTTTTTAAAGCACAAACCCAAATTTTAATAAACATCTAAAGAATCCAGTGATTTGATATGTTAAGAGTAAGCCTGTGCAGGAGACCACATTATGTCTGTGTTCAACATGAATGAAAACTCTACATGTGAACATACACGTCTATTGACAGTATGTGCACTGGAATACTTCACAGACAACATGATGCAGGGAATAAAAAATAAAATGGAGCTACACTCACCTTTCAGGAAAAAAAAAAAAAGACACAAAAGGAAAAAAAAACTGACGCATGCAGAAAACTAGAGGAAAGTGACAGGATGAATAAGAAGTGAGTAAAGATGAGCAGTGTTTAGGGATGTCACAACATTATTTTCCATCTTCTGCTGCACTGAAACAATGCAGCTCTCTACAATTCATCAAGATATAATTTGGCAGTTTTCCAGTCTGACATGAAATACATTTTACTTTCATAAACTGTTATTCAGTTTCCAATCCAAACTATATATAAGTAATCAACAGTTTAGCATCCTCAAGCAGTACACAGTAACCCATTTCCTTGCACTTTCGAGCTCTGGGCTGGAATATATATGTGTCAAATTATTCCAAACCTTGGTGTCATCTAATGAAAGGAAGAAAAAAATTCTCAACTAGTTTAACTCAAAAAATCAACACGGATCTCTTCCACAGATATCTTAGTGTTCTAGAAGAGTCAAAATATTGATTTAAAGTTCTAATTCTGCAAGTATTCACAGAGGTACACACTACGGGATTCTATTTTTCTCTCTCCACATCACAGATTCCCAGATTTTGAGCCTCAAAGAACAATTTGTTTGCTTTTCTTTCAATAGCTTTTTATTAGGAACTTCTTGCTTCAAGACTATATATGGCCCTTCCTCTGGTAGTAGGCAAATTTAATTCAGGAGAAACCATATCTACAGAAAGCCTGTTGTCAGGTCATAAACTTTAAAAAAAAATAAAAAAAAAAATCCAAGGAATTTAAGACAGAGGTCTGACAAATCAAATTTGTATTCAGAAGGTTTTTTGATTAAAACCAGTATACATCTTTAGTCCAGTATACTGATTAAAGATCTGTATGTAGATTGGAACAAAATGTGAGGGCACAGGAGGAGGAAGAGATGTCAAAATTGCTGATTGAGAGCCTCTAAATGTTGTGGTAAGGACAAATTTAATTTCAATACTACAAATTTCCAAGATGTTCCACAATCAACACTGTGTAAGCAGCTGGTAAAAAATCATATATGCAAGCTTCATCCTCGTCCTATGGATATTCACTACCACAGATGTGAAAACACTACTGAGCTGTGCTTGCCTGTTTGAAAGTACTTGTGTGCTGCTTGCACAGTGTAGCCAAGTTGAAAGACCTTGTCCATGTTATCATAACACAACCACTGACTGCTGAAAGTGCTCAGCAACTGTGTTCTGCATTGGAAACCAACTGTGAAACATATAACCATTCAGGAATCTGGCAGGGAAGAAGAGGCTGGAAAAATACACTTTTTTTTTCCCCACTTACATGTCGCATCTTCCCCAAGCAGTGAGCAAGCAGCTGCCTGTCACCTCCACTCTCTGAAAACTATCATCATCTCTTTTCCTTTTCCAACCAAAATCTCTGCAAATCATTTCCCACATCTGAACAAACCCCATAGTGTGAAAGGTAAATAATACTGTGACACCTCAGACAAGTTTGTTTAACAGGTAGCTTGTTACCTGGGAGAGTAAGAGCGTCTGAAAGTCTTGTGGGAAGGAGCAGTGGGGATGGAGTTAGGCTGAGAAAGGGGAGGGGGGTGCTTCGACAGCCCATCTGCACTCCAACCCCAGAACCGACTGCCGTGATCAGAGGAGAAACCAAAGAGAGAAAAAAAAAAAACAGAGAAAGGAGAGGGAGAAAAAAAGAAACTATAATCTGAGTGGCTTAGTGCTGTTATGCTGCCTTGGAGAGAGAGAGAAAAATTAATAGAAACAAAATTAAACAAGAATACTCCCTTGAGCCTCACAAGTCATTGTTTTGGCCTTTATTATTAATTTCCACTTTGATTCCTAACATAATGATATGGTTCACACAAAAACAGTCCCTGTTTGTACTAACCGGTAAATTTTACGAATGAATACAGCCTCTATAAACATCTCTTAAAATGCTCTAAGTAAACAATCCCTGACCACGCATCTGTATTCAAACTCTAAACAGGTATTTGCAAGCAACAGGATTTCCCTGGAAGAAAGGAAAGTTGGAGTTGATTGTTTTATCAGACACCCAAAGGTAGCTTGTAAAGTTTGGTTCCTGGTGCCTCTAAAAGAGCTTTGCAGGGCTCAAGATCTAATCCTACTTCACCAGATTTAAACTGACCCCAAATATGCAGCAAGTGGAAGTCCATCTAGAGTGTGTATCATGTAAATTGGGGACTTGGACCCGGGTCTCAGCTGACAAACCTGGAAAGACTGGATGAAACCAGCCTCTAAGTCAATTCAGATCTCTCACCCAACTTCCACAAGCCCCGTCTGGTTATTGTTTGATCCTGCATCCTTGGGTCAAGGCATCCATTCCTGTGGCAATTTGTCTAACCTTTGCTTTTGTCCTGTTCCCTTTATGGTACATGGATTTTCAAAATAATTTTCTAAATGAGAATATAGACGCTTGAGCTGGCGGAGTATTCAGGACACTGCGTTGTTTCTATTAAGTTTAAGCATACTGTCTTAGAAAGTCACATTTGTATACACGCAAGTGAAAGATACTGAAGATCAGAAGCAGCAAACAAGTCAAGAATTGCTCCAGTGCAAACAGCAGCAAAGCTGGTTGAAAACTCTGAAGAGTGGTGTCGAGAAAGTCACTTGTTAACCAGCAATCCAAAAATATAACTATTACATGCAACAGTTAGAGAAATACACCAGATGCCCAGACTGCTGATCAGAAATCTCACAGCTCAGATCTCACCTACCTGCAAACGTGCCACCAAACAATGCAGGGTTGTCCTTATTGTATAACATGGGTGGCTTATTTTAATTCTTTTTCCATGCCTTGCCTTGCTCAACTTAATACTAAAACTGTCAAATTTTATTTTTAACAGTATTTTCTATTGTCAGTGAAAAAATCGGCATGGAAATTTACACAGCCAAATAAAACTGTTAGCCTTATATTTTGAAACATTTCCTCCAGACATCTTCAAAGGACTAAACTGGGGGGGTGGGGGTTTAATAATTGGAACTACACACAGGTTTCTCAGCTACTAATAAAGGCAGAATCAGTAGGGCAAACCTATTCATCTAATATGCCTTCAAATATTCCTACAGAATTCTAGGTGAAAATTCACAACCTGAATGTAACATTTGAGATTACAGAAATTCATTTGCCCCCTATTCTTACACTGAAGGACTTCACAACTTAGTATTTTCCTTTTTGTCATACTGCATCATTTACTAAAGCTCAGAAGATTTTTCTCTGTCCAGCACAAACTCAAGTCATTCATCTGAGCATTGCCCAGGAAACATTCTTTCCTCTCAATCAGAAATCTGGGGGATTTTTTTCTATTATTTTCAGTCTTCCCAAGTGCCCTGCTTTTCTTCTTCAGAAAACACCTCTTTCCTCCATAACTCCTCTCTCCAAAAACTGTCAAGACAAAAAAAGCAGGTACAAATGCAGAAGTAACTCACAGATGCAGTGGATATGTTCTAGTGATCATGAAGCAGAACTGGATGGAGGAAATGAAAGGAGGAGAAGGAAGGACTCTGGCCAAGGACCTGAAAGCATGTAACCCTTCCGAAGACACTAACACCAGGAGATACTTAAGCAGATGTTATAATCTGGATAAGTAAATTAGCTGTTTACATCAAAATCCAGTTCAACCAAACCATTCAAAATCTATCCAGAGAGCTCAAATACATGGTACACACAAACACACCCCCTCCCAAAAGATCATCAGTCAAATTTAGTTGTGATGGCGATAATATGGGAGAAGTAATGTGGCCTAAGGGCAAAGGCATAAACACATACTATAGAAAGTCTGTATCAATGAAGGCTTGATTGATATTAAGGATATTGTCCACAAATGGTTAGTAATATGGGAGAGCAGCTATGCTTAGAAGAATTTTCATATTCCTACAGGACCCAAACTATCCTTTCTACACATATCCCAGCGCCAAAGACATCTCTGTCCCTAGATATGACTTCTCCAATCTGTGCATCAAGAAAAACTTCAAAGGAAAGTATAATCTTCAAAACCAAAGCTGGCATTAAGAACTGGAGAAAATCCTTCAACTGAGTGCACTCAGGCTGCCTGTACAAGACATAGGCACAGACAAGGTAAGCAGAGCCTGTACGTGGAGCACCCCAGGAAGCAATAGACATACATAACCTTGGTAAGACCCTTTGGCAATGGGTCCCATAAAAATGTAAAGCCAAGCCTAGTTTCAGAGGAGGGATACACAGAGAAACCATGGGAATCTTTATCCTTTTACACTGCTATCAGAATGACTCAGGTGTGCTCTTTTTCCAAGTTTGTAGATAGAAAAGTGACATTTTACACCACTGATGAAGAGCAAATGACAAGCATTTATAATGGAAACATGACACAGAAGCATCGATATCAACTGCAATACTGCAGTGCATTCCTGTAATCTGTTAGCACATCTTCTAAAGTCTTTTTTCTGAAAGGAAAACCACATGTACTCTTCAGAAATAGAGCTAAATTCTCCCTTGTTCTGTAAGTCAGGACCATGATCAAACTGTGCTACCCAAGACATTTTCAAGAAGGAAGCAATCCAGCAGAGCATCAGAAGCTACTGCCACTGATTTGCAGTACCTGCAATGACCTTTTCTACAAATGGTAAAAAAAAAAAAAAAAAAAAAAAAAAGCAAAACTTCTCCCTTGAATATTTTAAGAGCTTTTACAGCAGCTTCCACCTTCATCTATCATTGAAGAGTAACTTTTACACATCACACTCGCAACTAAATCCAGCAAGGAAACAGGAAACACTTCTTGAAAAGACACCTAAATTTTTGGATCAACACCTCCAAGAACTCCATGGAAGATTGAAAGAATTATTGTTTTCTAAAGGGAATTCCTAGCCACTGCATCAGTGGCAGTTTTGTCTTGACAACTTAATGGCAGAATGTTCTGGAATTACATGCCCTCCCCAACTATTCCTCGAGAACCTATCACATGGAAAAAAACCCCTCCAGTTTCTAAACCCAAAATGCTAGAACAGTAACAACAAAGTATTAAGCGTACACTGAATGCTTTAATCAGTATTTTGATATGTGCACCCTGACTGACATCAAGAAGTGAGAAGAATGCAAAGACAAATTGCGAAGCAATGAGCAAAGTGGCAAAACACAGTTGCGTCCCAATGGCAAAACCCAGAAAGCATGGTAAAAGGTCATGGATTGATAAAATATGTGCCACATGCAAACCTGGCCAGCAAAGCCACAACATAACCACAGGGAGGAGACATATGATAGTTTATAATTTCCCATGACATAAATCATCAGAACAATGCTCAAACTAGTAAAAAATGAAGCGACATAGTTGGAAACATTCCCCTAAAACTCTAACACTTAATTTCTTAATGAAACCTTTGTTGAAGAAAAAAAAACTAATAGGCAACTTGACCTTAGCTTGAATCCTAGTTTAGGATTACAGCAGATTTAGGGGTCACAAAGATGTATTTAGATATCCAAAATTTTCTTGGGAAACCCCATGTGCTCTTCATATGCTGCTGAAGTAACTACTCATTAAAGGCTAAAACCTGTGTTTTTCCTGACACATGGGAACTCACATGTATGTCTAAGCATTCCTCCAGACAGGGTTTAGCAAGTCACGACAGGGCTGATTAACAGATTTCAATGTAAGTCACTAAACTGCAGCCCTCACCCAATGTTTCCCTCTGTCTCTTCCATGATAAAGGGAAGTGACCTTTCATGGAGAGGGCAGGCAGACAAGAGCAGCAGCTTTTAAGTTTTCCCAGAGTGAATCAAAGCTTGTCTAGGTAACAACCTAATACTTTCCTCCAATATTTCTATGGTCCCAGAGCATACTGTTTAAATTCTTATATCCTCTGCTCTAAGTTTTTATGGAGCAAAACACGTATATTCCCAATATCCAGGAGTCTGTGTTTACTCAATAAAAGTTGAGTTTTGGAGTGGATCAATATATTCTAGGATATTCTTCAGCAAAAACAGGTTGCCACAGACCTGTTGACCAAAGAATCAGGCCATTGTTCTGCTGGTGAGCAGCCAGAAGAGTGATTTGAGAGGTATTCAGCATTGAAACACAGTGACCACCTCTGCCTGTTCTGCATCCTCACAAAGCATAAGAGGGGGACAGGAGATCCAGTACTTCTCTCAGCAGCACAAGCATTGTACTAGAGTCAGATGAAGTACTGATCACAAGGGCACACCTAAAAAAAGGAGACAATCTGAAACCCATGACCTGAAAGTCATCACATACTTTGTGATATTTGCAATCTCAACAAGAGCTTATTTCTTATGCTGCCATTTAATATTACCTTTATTGAACCCACAAATGCAATTCTGGAGAAGGCCTAGTTATGAAAGAAAATTAATATTACAAGACAAGACATTAAGATTATACAGATAACATGAGGACTGGAACACTGAAGTCAATCACCAACCATGTATTATCATGTTCAAACCCTGTTTCTTTGGAGCAATCTACTGTGAACTTTTGGTCTTGTTTTTGCTTTCAAAGTGAGTCATATTCTGCAAATGCACACTCAGTGTTGAAATCTCTTAATATTTTGCAAGTGGTTTAATTAGCCTGCCGCATTACCTTGGAGACAGTCCACCATGGGAACAGTTGGTAGGTGAAGTTAAGGGGCTGGTTCTGCTGCTGGAGTGCCGGGAAGGAGTCCGACCAAGGGTATTGCTGGGGGAACCCTGGCACAGAAGCAGGAAGACAGGGATTAGCAATGTGTTGCAATGCACAGGCAGGAGCACACAACAGGTCCAAATATTGCCTTTGTTTGTGCGAGACAAGCTTAGTGCAATTTTGATTCTGGCTCTCGACCTAAAAATCTGCAGCCACGGTTCATGTAGTCATTATTATGTTCTTGAAGGTACTGCTTTGAGGGTAAAGCAAGCACCTGTGCACTCTTCTACAGTCCACAGTACCTGCAATTTTAACTATGCAACACATACAGCCTGCAAATATTGCCAGAGAAATGGTTTATCAATCCACCAGGCTACTCAGCTTCTCAGACACGATTTGCCAGGCTCCAAAGTATGCAGACCATTACCCTGGCTATTTAGCAATTTAATTATGCAGCTATTTTCCACACTGTCTAAAGCATTCTGATTGTGCTTGTTGGGCGTAAGTAAGCAATCTAAATTACCATTTTTCCATTGGCCTGCACAATCATTTATACCACAGCAAAATGAGTAAAAATTGCTCCCAATTCTAACTCTCTTCACACAAAGTTGAAGGTACTAGAGAATCCAGTTCTTTTGCCTGGAAGCCTAATGCTGCAGTTCTAGCTTACACAAAGGTCTACTTGTCCCTATGGAAGTGCAAAGATAGGAGGGTTCAAATTCCAGTAAGTTTCACAAGATTTCCACATTAAAAAGGAAAAAAATGCCCTAATTCTTGCTGCTCTGGAGGGAAAAAAGATGCTTAGAAGTACACTTAAATGATCTACTAATATTTTAATTCAGAGAATTTAAAATATGTAAGAGCTTCATGTAAAACCAGAACATAAGGTAAGAAGTGTAGACTGAGGAGACCTTGTAGGTCACATCAAAGATCCTGCAAGCTTCTTAGTAGACAATATATTTGATATTAAACCAATTTCAATAGTGGTAGTAAGCCCAGAAAAATTGTGGTATCAGGATCTCTGTTTTAGCCAAAAGGTCATTACTGGCAGGAGTTTCAAAAGCATCACCAACTTGAAAGCACAAACCCCACCAAATTTTATGTGCTTCTCATTATTTTTTTTTTTTAAATCTGAACTGATTATGACTATATTAAATTTAAAAATAACAGAGCTTTTTTGTTTTAATGGTCCCCATAAAAGCAACATCAAACAGAAGCCTCCGTTGCCATATTTCTTCAAGACAACAGTTAGAGATAATTTATGCTGCCGAACATCTGCAACAGCTTATCAATGAGCTGCTGTCTTTGGGGCTCTGCTGTTTTTCAAAGACAAGGGCCTCTTACCACACTGGTGTTACTGGAGTTCTTGAGGTGGTTGTGCAGGAGCTTGGTAGCACCATCCTGGAATGTTTTTGGCAAGGCACCAAGTAACATGGTAAATTCGGGAGTGTTCAATTCAAAGAGAGAAATCAGGACTATTTGTGCTGCCTGAAAAGAAGAAAGAAAAGACCATCAGGTTTTATTCTTTGATAAAAGTATGCAATTCTGTTGGTAACAATCCTTACGGTAAACGACGTGTGTTTCATTCAAAAAAAAGACTCCCATACTAGACAAATTTTTGATGTGTTCCTTGTGACGTGTCAAGGAATTGCTAGCTGTTATGGTTAACTTTTTAGTTCTTAGAGCCTTCAATATACTTTTGTGGTTATATCATTAACATCTCAGATGTGAAGTGTACAGCTATTCACAGCTAGTGAGAAAACTGTACCATCGTCCTGTCCAGCACATTTTCAATTGAACAGGTTACTGGAAAAATTTACAGGAAACAAGTAAAACCAGAAGATCAGGTAAGTATGAAGAATATAGGACTGCAATTTGTCATTCCTGTGCTATTTTAAGTGTGAACAGGACTAGTTCATACCCAAATGCTCCTCTTCCTAAAGATCTGACAAGTTTGTTTCATCAGACAGATAACCCCTGCTTTCCCCACCTCTCCTTGCAAGTGTCACCACTGAGGCTGTTTCAGCAACACAAGATTCCATTTCAAGTGTAAGATCTACTGGGATGGCGAAAACCACCTCTCTCTCATCCATGAACAGGCTAAAGCCCACCAGATTCCCTAAATTTAATAAGTGAAACCAGGATACCACTGAAACAATTCATAATTTTATCATTAATTTCACTAGACAGGGTTTGCCCTATCTGCCTGGAGGAATACCTGCCAGAACAGGATACCCACTAACTCCATTAGCAAACATACAGCTCTGTGTGTCCTGAAATAAGACAATGGAATCAAATGGGAATGAAGCAGAATAAATCACAGAGTGCATATCTGCAAGAGTAATTAACATCACATGTTCCTAACTAGACTTCCCCAGCAGCGTACAACTCACATGGGTTACACCAATTACCTTTTTTTTTCCCACTGCCTTTGCCTTGAAAATATAAAAAAGTATAAAAATTGATTAAAAGAACAATAAAAATGCGGCAATGATGAAGGACCTCTGATGGTCTGCAGCATCACCTTCTCCAGTGGGGGTGTAGCCACTGACACATCAATCTCCAGAATACGTATCTGGACACAAAGTAGTGGCTTCAGCTCACAAAATAAGAAGCAAAGCTACACAAGCACTTACTTTGTAAAAAGCATAGATACAGGCTTAGGAATAGCAGACACTTGTGTCTGACCCTTTTGGGAACTTTCTAAAACCTCCTAAAAATGAAAAAGAACTTTAAAGAGGGTAAAAACATAACTCACTGCTGTGGCAATAACTGTACACTAATTGTTCTCATCAATTCAAAGAAGGAGTTTTCAGTAAGTAATGTGTTTGTAAAGTTGCAATAATTAAGTGTATCTGCAGTTCCCTGTGAAGTGGAATCCTTTAGCAGATGATGAACTTGGGTACACAAAAACCCTTTCATAGTGGAGGGGAATCAAAGTACCTCATTGTTGCAGTGTGCAAATTTCAATTAAAGCTATGCTGTTCCTTCTGCTATCAGCCCAAATTTGCAGTAACACAGCTTTGTATATAAAAACATTTTCCATCCATGAAAGTTTGGTAGGTAACATCCTTTTCATATGGCCAGCAAAAAACTGAGGCACACAACACTCAAATGGGCTTCCAAGGACTGCAACAAACAACAGGTCTTCAGACTCTTCATTCCAGATGGATCATGCTGTCTCCTGCCAAAACTCTTACTGACTTGAATGGAAACACAGTATGTCATTATTCACATCACACTAAAGATCTAAGGATGAAAGAAGTGGGGAGATAATTTCCCCATGGCTTTCTTAACTCCATACTCTACCCTCCTCCGACCTGAAGTTTTGGGCAACTCTGCCATGAAGCCTGCCTGGTATCCAACAAGAACAAGTATTTATGTCCATTCTGATCCAAGAACTTTTAAGTTTTCACCAGCATAGTATTTTCTGTAATAAAAATATTACTGCAAACAATAGATCTCAGAACAACAATCACCATGTTGAACTGAATGCAAAGTGACAAGTCACGCCAAAGTACATTCCCGTTTGTGAATGGCATGCATATCTGGGATGGTTAGGAAGTGCACATGCAGATGATCTGTGTCAGAACAAGCAGATCTCATAGTCACTGAGATAAAGAAAGCCAAGAAAATTTATTGACAAGGTTCCCACGTTCAGAGATTGCTCAGAAACTAGAATATCTGGAGATATTAACTGGTAAGTCAGGAGCTGCCCAAGGTACAGTGAGGTGGGAAAGGATTTCCAATACATTTATCCCACATATCTCCCATTGATAGGTTAAAAATAAAGTCATCCTTGGAGATCTCCTAAGTAAACAGAGCAAAACAGGTGTAAGAGTACATGCACTCCATGATGTGACATTCTGGGGGTATCTCTCGTGTGCCACGGAGGTCTAAGATGCATCTCACAGATATAAGCAAAATCTTGACCAAAGCTCCACCTGGGACTTTATGACCCTGTGGCTTCACTCTGAAGCAGAGTTATCTAAGTGGTACAGTGTAACCCTAACACACAAACACTAAGCATAGATGTTGTGCTATAGGAGTTATCCGAGGGAAGTCTCAGCTCCCAAAACTCACTTCAATTTTGTTCCATTTCTTTGTTTTGGCTTTAACAGAAACAGAACTGTGTCCACACTCGCTCTTTGCACAAAATACAGCTTGTCTTTAGAGGAGTGTCTGCCAGTATTCTGTGTACCCAATGCTCAGTAGCTTTGCTGTTGCCTGCAAATAGGTCATTGGGCTTTGAATTAAGTGCTGCACAGCCACCCACAATGCTTACAATCTTCTGTGGCCTGAAAGAAAGCAGATCTATAGTCTATGCTTTTTGAAATAAAGCCAAGTACTACTACAGCCTGGAAGTGGTGCTCCAGTAAAGCTCTCAAAAGCAACACTGGAGTTATATGGGTTAACCTTGGCTGTGTTCATTTTAAATAGTCCTCAGCCATCCAACTGCACCTCTAGGTTTATTTCAGGCAAAAGCCATTATTTGAAAGTTCATCCACAATTTAGTACTTAAGATTTAACACACGAAGGTCTTCATCCCTGCTACCATAAAAATCAAGAACAGTGGTCTGACCTCAAAAGCCAGAAGGTCCATTCTAGCTTGAAATCACACTTATAACATGCTCTAAGTTTCACTCTTGCAATACTTCCCAGTTCTAATACAGTTATTTTTATTTCAGTAATGAAGAGCATCAGGAGCAGCATTTCTACACCTGTCTTAATAGTTAGATCTGGACACACTTGATAATCCTCTAAGTTTCGTTTATCTAGCATACATTTATCTAGTGAAAGGACATCTTTTAAACATAATGTTCCTAAGAGTTTTAAATCTGTGGATTTTCAGCTTGTGACAAACCAGAGGACATTTTAATAATCTCAGAATCACTGGTCATTTCTGAAAATCTTGGCCCTTGTTTCATTAGATTGCTCAGGAAGCAGATAAATTTAAAACAAGCAATAAAAAAAAAATCTGTACACAATGTACAAACATTCTTCATGCAACACTTGTGCTTGATGATATATAGTTTGAAGAAAGAGTAATATCTGAATTTTCCCTTGCCTTTGTGTCCCTGTACCATTAGCGTGGAACACTAATCCATCTCCTTTCAGTGACATAAAACGCAGACCCTACAAATTATCTAATCTTAATGAAGCAGTTCTCTGCTGGCTTGAGCTGGAGAAACTCCAGTGACTTCAGAGCCTGACTATGCTAGTGAGGGGGTCTGGCTCCACGTCAGCTTCTTGAATCATTTGCAAAGGATCACTTATGTAACTTCATTATTTTCCTTATAACAATGCAGTGAGGGATCAGGTTCCACAAGCCGGTAGCAGCTCCCAAAGTTTCACATGTAGGCCAGTGCAATTCATGCTGTCCAACAGTGCCAGCTGCTAAAGGGACACAAACGCTTTAGCAACTTTTGTCTTTTGTTTTCACCTAGACAGTGGGTATTGGCCAAATATATCAAAATCTGTAACCTCTGTGACTTGGCTGAATTATAATAAAGTCTCTTTGAAATGGTTTGGGCTCATTAAGCAAAAAGATGAAGGCTAACTGGAAAAATCCACTGATTTTAGAAAGGAAATGTGGTCAGTGACCTAAGCTTAATACAAGCGCCTTATGATTGCTGCTGTCACTGGTCCAATAGACCAAGCAGAATAAGCAGCTAGTTGCCTGAGATATATGAAAGCAGTTTTCAAGTTACTCAAACTTTTATTGGTGATGGGCTCACAACACTGGCAGCCCCATAAAAGGAGAGGACCTCATACCCTGATTGCTTATGAGGGACTACAACAAGACAGTTAACATAAAAGCACACCAAAGGCAAAAATTACTTCACAGACACACTTTTTTCAAAAGAGACCCTTCCAGTCAGGGTCTCTTTACACAGCTAGACAGTTGAGTTAAGACTGCAAACACGATTAGTGTGATTAGTGCACACGGCTTTTAGTCTACCTGTTTACATTTCTCTTCCAAGTTTCCTTCACCAGGCCCTGAGGAAGCTGTAGTTGTCCTAGCTGGCAAATCCTCACCCACCCAACTATGCATGGTCTGGGTTTGACAAACAGGAAAGTTGATATTTAGAGAAAGCATAAAGATTTCAACTAAATCATTTAAACAGTACACATACTACCATTTTGCGGAAGAGCTTTAATCAGTTGCTTGCTTAATTTCAAGTAACAAAAAGCATTAATATTTGATTTAATCAAGAAGAGCATTTCTTTCAGTGGAGAGCAGCACTGGATCAAAATGAAATTCAGCCACAACTCTCAGGCCTACAGATCATCCTTTAGTTCTCCTACAAGGCTTTGCACTGGCAACCTCTTGATGGTCTCCATAACCACATGACAGCCTCTGCTGAGGTGCAGAGCCTAGGCAATGATGCACTGAAATAGCACTTGCATCTGGCCAGTCAGGAGTGAGGGAATAGGTGCTTGCATCTGCCCACACCTATCCTTGCAGCTGTCTCTCAGTTCAGAGGAAGAAGCAGTTAAGAACGTGCAAAGTCCTGACTCCAGTCCAGATACCAGTCTGATAGACCAACACTGTTTACAAATGCCTTTTATCCTGTGATCAGTTCAGGGAAGATCCACACTAACATCTATCACTTCTGACAAACATAATCATACTCTGTATGTGTCATTCTTTCACCATCCAGTCTAAGGCAGATGTGGTTTTAATAACTTCAGGTACACTGGAACAGAGAAGCTCTCTCTCATGTCACTTTGAATTATACTAAACTGCAGATCAAATATAGATCCACTGAGATTGAGAGGCAGCAGTGATACATTAGGCAGCTTGTATTAGCACACGTTGGCATAGGGCAATGCTTCGATTCTCTGATGAGCATAGCTGATGTTAAGTGAGTTAATTCACATCTACCAAGAGTGTTCACAGGCTCTAAACAAGTGTTACTTGACTGTACTTTCCAGCAGATAATTGAGTGTTAGCTGGCACTAAGCTAACAAACTAACTACCAAACCAAACCTCCTGCTTGTTCCTTTTCCAGGTCTAGAACCAGATGAGTATGGACATCCACATTACTGATATGGTAATATGAAGCACAATGGCTTCACCAGTTCATACCTAATCCAAGCATGTTAGCTTGAGCACAAGTTTTTAAACACAGTTTTCCCAGAAGATGTGTATTAGAATATGCTGTTTACATCCATATCCTGAAAAGGAAGAATTTGTTTAACAGATTTAAATTCAGAATTCACGCACAGATTAAATCCACATTGCTATTGTGTTTTATACAGCACACACTTAATACATCATGAAAGGCTTTTACAAGTCATGGAGATGGTTGCATTACATGTGTCAAAGGCACCTCAAACAAGTGCCAGCAAAAACTATGCAGCATTAAATCATCATATATTCGGATTACTGGTCTATAATGGATTACGGCTCCTTATGTGTGCTGTTTTTTTGTGACCTGGGCACAGTAAAGACTGTGCCAAAAATGGTCATGATTTCTGGAGAGCCAGATGTTACCCCAGAAGTCAAGCTGATGAAGCCTACTCTGACTAACTTCTCTCCTTACAAAACAGCATTTGTTGCAAAAACAGGTTGCAGGACTAGAAACAAAGGTTATATTTAATTAACAACCAAGAAACTTTTATTATAAACCTGGCACAATGCAAGTCCGAGTTTGGGGTGTGGGGGTGTCCCACATATAAGCTAAGAAAGAAGAAAAGTTACTGAAGTGACATGGTTTGCAATGGAAACATGCACTTTAATCTGCATGGAGTTTCAAAATGCTAGAGTAAGTATGGCACATTTATCCATCACACTGCAGAGAGAACAGCCCATGGCCTATTTATTGGGCGGCTCTACAAGGCATTATGTACATTTCACCTTTAATCTCGATTTTTAAATCAGATACATCACCTATATCTATGTTGAAGTGTGTGGTTATATAAATTGCACATACACACATATTATGCAGACATAATATAAGCATGAGTATATACATTCTGTGAAGTAATTTCTTTGTATCTTGTATTATCACTCACTAGCTCCTACTGTTTCAAGCAAATTGAGAAAATGTGCTTATATTACAAACTGCTTTCAATTCAAATAATACTAGAAGGCTATATAAAGCTAAGAGATTAATTTGAAGGAAATCTACCTCAGCATGATGTTTCCAACAAGCACATGATGATTTTCTGGCCACTAACGTTGGGAGAAGCCACTTTCCTTACCCTGCGTACACTAAAAACATTTGGGTTCTCATAGCTCTCCAGCATCAAATTCAAAACAAACAGAAAATGATGGCTACTATTTTGGAAACACAGCTAGGACACGGAGATCCTTTTTGTTCTAATAGTATTAAATCAAGTAAACACTAAAGTCCACCAGGTGCCATTTTTGATGTATTACACTACTTTTCCTAACAGTGACTATGTTTAAATGCCTTAAAGGAGTGCCTCTGTGTATTAAGGTTGGTTGAGTTTGACTTCTTTAGGAATATCCTTTGGTTAAAAGGCTGACCTCAGCAGTATGGAAACAGTCCTATTTAAGACTCCATAAGCCTGAAATGAAATCCTAAGGCCTGGTTCTCTGGTAACTTGTCTGTTCATGGAGTCCATGAGACACACAAATCTGGAATAGGAATATTGCAAGAGCGCTAGAGAAATCTCTGACCCAGAAAGGCAAGGGCCTGCTGGGGAATATTAAAACAATTTGCCATTCAAAAGCATTTCTGCAAACATCCTCTTTGCCACTGCTACTGTAACAGGCCATGACCAACAGTGTTTATTGCCTAACACCAGTGAAGATGAATGGTGCCATTTCAGCTCACTAAAGAGTCTTTGGGACTGCTTTTACAGTGAAGCTTCTGTGCAAGAATTGCTCAAATTAACCTGATGCTAGATGGAAAATTAAAGTTCCAGGAGAAATTTTAGAGGTCTCATGGCATCAGGTTGCAAAGGAGCTCAATTTAATTTCCTTAGCAGAGTTTGCTTTCCTGTCTATCACTGATCCTCCTAAAGACATCACAGCAATATTTTATCCAAACTTGCTCTGGGCTTTATTGATAGATATGATTTCCTTATCAAAGTGACAATATTTCTCAATAAGTGACATCAAGGACTATTAGTTAAATAAGAAAATACATCTTCATTGGCTGTTTGAGCATACAAAGAATTTGTTGACCTGCAGCTTTCGCTCTGAAATCTTCCTCATCTTCAAGTGCAATAAAGAAACAGTTTCTCAATTAATCACTTTGAGGAAAAAAATCTGATCCCAAACTTGCTTTCTTTGGGCACCTCTAGACTTCACCTGCAAAACAGTGGTGCCAATCCAAAAAGGGCCCTATCCCTTGATAGTCTGAGGGGTACTTCATCTTTATGCAAATCACAGTAACACAAGCGCTCTCCTGGGCTTTTTGATTCATTGCAATGGTTCTAGCTTCCTACCAAGTCCCATCCACTGTCTGTATTCGAGTGTAGCTTGGCCAAACTCATTAACGAGTACGACAGTTCAAAGAGAAAGTTTTCCCAGTTACATAAGTGGAAGGAAGATATGAGGTTGCCCATAACATGTCAAAATACATTCAGCCTTGTAAAATAAAACTACTGTAGGAACATGTCATCAAGTCAGGTTATCTAGCACAAATAAAAATTTTTTTCTTCCTTGAGATTAGAAGTCCAAATTACAATCAGGCAATACAGATCTTGTTATTTATCGTTAAAACCAGAGCTTGGCTGATTAACAAAATGGTAGGCAATGTCACTGGCCCTTCACCTCAGAAGGCCTTTCTCCCCTTCAGCTTGTATAAGTTCCTCCTCAACACTAAGATGCTGTGTGCCCTCAGAGAACTTCACCCCCTCAAACGCTGTGCACACACTTTTAATAAAACTTTCCATTCGCCTGAGCCTTGGACAGGAGACTTCTTTAGGCTTCAGCCAGAGTCAAATCAGAGGCCTCATTCTAATTTCCATTCTCAAACTGATGGCTCTTTTCCAAGACCAAAGTATTTTCCCACACAGAGCCCAAGTCTGTCATCCAAATTCAATAAGTACTTTACCTACGTAAGGATTACACAATAACTTTGCTAGCAATATTAGTGATAACATGGTGAAGTTACTGACTTAATGTCCTCAGACCAGCCATAGCAGTATTTGCATTGCCATTGTATTACTTTCCTGTGCGGTAATTAACTGACTTCTGTAAAATGATTTCACCAAAGCTTAAACATTTTCCAGAGAAAAAAATCAGAATTAATTCCCTGTTACAGAGAAGAATAAACCAAAGCAGAGATAAGTCAAGTACATCACACAAGGTTAGACGCTCCTGCAATCAAAATTAGAGCTCAGTTATCTGAAATCCTCATCTGTGCCCTGCCCATTGATATATTTTGCTTGGAGATAAAGCAGCAAATCAGCTGTATGTGCAGAAATTACCAAGCCGCTCTCCTTGCAGCGGAACCACGTCCCAACCAGATCTCCACCCAGTGCTGTGTGACCTGTTCCCACCCAATGGCTTTTGTTCAGCATGGAGGACAAATGTCTTTCACCTTTCTTCTTGCAGGAAGTAAATCTCAACTTGAATGCAGGGTAAACACCCATAAGTATTCACAATCTTTAAAACAAGATAAATATTTACCTGTAACACACTGCACATCACCTTATTTTAAACAAAGCTCGACAATAATTTTGACTGTACATAGTTCATGGCTACTATCAGTAGCTTAAATGGTTTTTGCCCTGAAGAGGGAATCGCGACATTTTGTCAATGGCACTCTGTAATATCAAATGCATGTTGCCCAAGATACATCATGTTTTTCTTGTGATAACAGAGCTTACGCTTAGCTACAGATATTATTCCATATGAGAACATAAACTGTTTTATGCACAACAGCATTGCCTTTGGCCAAGTTTCCTTCTGATTTCACTAGCTATAAAACATAATCTGTAGTTCAAGCCAGGTGTCAGAGTAGTTAAGTGTGCTTATTAAGTATGCTTAAGAAGTCATTATAAGCATATGCAAAGTTTATTAATAAAGGTGTACCATTCAGTTTGAAAAAGGTTTTTGGACTAAATGCCAATTTTTGTTCCATTTTCTCTAGTGCCTCAGCACTATAGGGCTGGGACCTCCATGAGCATCACACAAAGTGAAGAGTAGTAATGGACAGATGATCACTAATAAAAGGATAATCTCACTATTGACTGAAAATAAAATCTGTTTTGTGAACAGACCTCTTGATTGCTACCGTAGGATCAGATCTGCACAACTAATTGCTGCGTGCACACAGCAGCCACATGCTTTCCCCACCGACAGAGATAATTTATATACTTCACCATCAGCATGAGCAAGGTTGTTTTACCTGCCTCTGCTCAAAGGTAGAATCCAGACAGAACAACATGGCCATTGTACACACAGATACTACTTGCATTAAGGGAGCATTCAGTAACTCAAATCTGGGTGAGAACCACGCTGGCTGCAGGACTACATTTCTTGGGAGAAAGAGTCCCTGTCTCCATGAGTAGTTGTGCACTGGCATTGCTGTTCCACCAAGTCAGACACAGTAGTACACATGGACTGGACCACTCCAGCCAAGATTCTTCAGTACCAAAAAGAAACTGTGCTGTTATCAGCTTGCTGGAGCTGAGTTAATTGCACTGGTGGTCTCAAAGCCAGATTCTATTGAACAATTACCTTGTTTTACACTTTTTACAGGCTTCATGTAGTATCTGATCATTTGACAACTGAACTGGTTCTTCTCCCTCTCCCCATAACCTCAAGCGTTATCTCCATTTTTAGGTTGTGACAGTGTTTACAATGCCTGGTCTGCTTTGCACTTGGAAAACCTCAGATCCTTAAGGCCACCATAATACCTTCCAAAAAGGCAGAATCTTCTGATGCTTAAACAAATCACCTTGATATAAGAAAAGGTATTTTATCTCCAAGTTATAGTCTTGAAAAAAGGAGGAGAACTTTTAAATTATGTTCTTCAGAACATTTCTCATGTCTGGGTTGGCCCTTGATAATCCAGTTCTGTTACTGCATAATGAATTTATTAGCCTGTTACCTACTGTCCTGATAGAGATAACAGCCAATGATTGCTTATAAATCCTTTGCTGCAGTGTTTCACTAAAGTCTGTAAAGTTGGTTTGTACTAGGTTCTTAATAAAATCATAGTACAGCAACGGTATGATGAAATAAAGATCACCAGGCATTTATTTTGAGTAGCCTAAGTTAGCCTAACAGTGTAATAATTTATTTGAAAGCTACAGGCATCAGAGGCAATCCAAGTCACATGCAGGTTTAAATAAAAATAATTTAGAATCAGTAATCTCTTGTCAGCTCCAAGGCACTTGCCCAGGTACTGGTCAGGTGGATTTGCTGGAAGTTTTGTCAGAGCTCTGCAAGTCTTTGAAACAGATAGAAGGATGGACACCACACTGTGAACACCCATTCCCCACATCCCACAGCTTCACAGCAAACAGCCGAATTTTTCAGCTGCTGCAGATCTCTTCACTCAATTTTGCATGCAGCAACGATGACCCCTAATGGTGGAATATTTATTCTGCTGAGCAATATGCAAAGATTTTGCTTTTTGATGTATATTTCTACTTAAATTACAATTCCCTCTTGCAGACCACCAGCAGAGTAAACTGCTTGATGTTTACTTGAACTGTAATAGAGAAACAGCTTCTTTGCCTGTTTAATTCTTTCTGACTTTGTACATGGGCACATCAAAATGGAAACACATATTCCAGATCTAAGTCCAGAATTTAAAGTCATCCTTTTTTTCTGAGGCAGACTATCTTGCAGAAGCAAATTTCAGTCACACTGATGTGAATAAAGCCTGCAGAAAGTCTTCAGAGAAGAGGATGAGACATTTTTCTCTAGATCCAATCAGCTGTATGTCAGAAAGCAAACAGAATGCACCCAAAAAAGCTTCTTTGAACCCTTGTGTCAGCTATCAGATAATACTGCAGTAGCAACACATTTTATACCCAGTGATCTTCTCATCAGAATCAAATAATCACTAACAGCAAAAATAATTTTCTTAATTCCAAAGTCATAAACCCATGTTATTCTAGTATTCATTCAACATTTTAAGTGCATGCACAGTGCAGAAGTCTCATACAATTTTTACATTCTGAAATACCTGAAGTTTTGTTCAGCTTTTTTTTTTTTTAAATCCAAGTAAATTTCAAAGCCTTTAACTCTGACTGGAATCTACTTCTACATCTGGGCTGGGAGGGTGATTTTAAATTGTGTTACAGATGTCAGGTACATAAAACAAAGTCACTTTTCTCTTGGGAGAGATGAGTATCACTATCTGCCCCATTTTAGCTTGCCTACACTTGCATCTAGAGCAAGATAAAGAACAAGCTAACTATTACCCAGGCCTGACCTAAATGTGTCAATTTTTTCCAGGTTGAGATAAACACACAGCTTTTAAAAGAAGAGAGTTGAGAGCCCCTGGCAGCTTACTGATTTGTTTACTTTCTTTTAATGATATTCTAACAGAGTTGTGCTAGATTTCATTTGAGTCTACAAAGCACAGAGCCTTCACCTAAATAAACAAAAACCTAGACATATTTCCAGGCTGCTCAAGAAAAAAGCACATTTTCAAACTATGGTCTCTTTTTGCACAGTAACAGTAGTTAAAGTCACACAGCTAAGTACCAGGGAAAAAAAAAAAAAAAAAAAGAAAACGTGCTTCAGAAATGTGTCTTTACTGAATTGGCAATTTGGATTGGACAGTAAGGTATGTAAAATCCATTTTTTAAAATTAGAATGTCTTCACAGAATTTTTCATTACCTTTATGACTGTTTTTTGCTTTTTTGTTCATTTGTTTGTTTTTAAAGAACAATAATTACTGCAAATATTTTATTGTCCTGGCTTACCTTTCGCACATCTGAGCTCTTTGGTTCTGTTGTCCAAGTTATAATTCTAGATACAGCAAGTCTCGTCTCACTGGAGTTCACGAAGTCTGTTGGATCCATCTGTCTTGCCAAGGACTCAATATACTTCAGGATAGCAACTTTCACCTGAGAAGTGAAAGGGAATTTGTTAGGTTCATGAGCTGGCAAAGATGGATTTATCCCGTAATAATCAGATACTATTACAGATTGCAAGACGTTTGTCACATGAGAGAAAAAAAAAAAAAGATATCCCTGTGACATGTCGCTATGTCATGTTTCAAAAATCAAGAGCAACTTGCTACCTAGGATAACTTTTGTGTATTAAGAGTCTGGAATGGTATATCAGAACTGGCTTGAAATATATATGTCTGCTTGCACGTTTGTACTCCACCACACTGTTTCCCCCAAGCGGTTATTGTTCTAGACACCAAACATAGCTTTTGCTCTCAAACCAAATGCCTGATGCTGGGGTCTCCAAAGATCCAAAATCTGAGAGACTGAAGAAAGAACACTTGAGTCACTTGGCATCCTGTATATTCCCATCTTGGGAAAACAAATGTGTATGGTTTGCAGAGTTTACAGTGTTCCTATAACCTTAAAACACAAACCTTCTGAAAAACAGTCTGCACAACAGTATCCCTTTGGTAGGATCCAGTAACAGAAAGCTCTGATATTTTTTTTCTCCAAACCCTACACGTGGTATGTCTGATCTGTGCAACAAGCACTTGTTAAGGTGTGACTAGGGTCTCAACTTCCCAGCCATTCAGACAGGGTCTGGTCCCTTCTGTCCTGCACAGCCAGGTTTTCTTCCCACCAAGACAAGGCTGAAGAGGAACTTTAGCATGTTCCAGTGTGCTTAAAGCCCAACTCTTACTGACTTGTGATAAGCTATAGGGCCTTATTTTAAATATATTTAGATTTATTAAAATGGAGAACAAGGGAGTTAATCAGAGTTGTGGATATAATTTCTACATCATGCAGTACTTACAATTAGTTATCTTATCATGAGTTCTATGCTTTACGTTATGGCTGACATGGCAAGCTGAAACAACCACACTGATGCTTTAGTGAAAAGGCTTTTGATACTGACCTTCAGGTTTGGTGTTTGGGTCTGATCTACAATAAACCTCATCAAAATGTTAAATTGTTGATCAAATGGAAAAGAATCCCTGTCCAAAGAAAACAAAGGCAAAAATGTAATGCAACATAGATTTTCAGGACTAAGTTAACTGGATACATTAAAGCTTACTCAACAGATTTCAATACCTGTTATGCTTTTCTTCTTCTTAACTTCACTTTTAACCAGAGAAACTCCAAGTCTAAAGATTAGCTGATTATTGATTTAATACTGGAGAAAACTGCTAAATCAATTCCTTTATACACTGTTACTCTATCTGCTCTCTGTACATTTATGCAGCTTTTGGCACACCAGCCTGTTCCTTCTTCATTTCAGGCTGTGCTTTGTTCCCTTATCTCTAGTAGCAGCCTGGTTTATCTTGTCCTCGGAGTTCATACCTGGTTTTGATTTCTCTCCTCTTTTTTCCTACTCTATCCTATTTTCTCCTGGATTACTACTACTTTTTTTTTTAAATTATCCTTATTTCCAGGATGAGTAAAGTTCAACTATAACAGTGTCCTCTGATGGACATCCATAGAAAAGGGAGATGGACTACAGAATTGGTGTGCACATTGCAGTGGCATTCAAGGACTTATCCTGACATTACCATTATTTTCTGTTTGAATAACATGAAAGATGCTCTGAGCTTTGTGGTAAAGCACCATTCATATTCTGAATACTGCAAGTATTTTTTTATATCAATCAAAAAGAAAATTGGTATCTAAGCACATGCACACAAAAAACCAAATTAACAAAATTAATCAGTTACACATTTTAAATGTTATGATTTAAAGTTATCTATTTAGAAAAGAGATAGGCCTTTTTAAGTCAATGCTTGAAATACTGTCACGTAACTTTGTTCTCCTTTATTATGGTATTCATCAAGATTGAGCCCTCAAAATATACAGCACTGCTGGGTTTCTAAAATGTTCATCAGATGCCTTCCTGTAATCCTGCAAAAACCTTCATAACATTTGTCATCTGAGTACTCTACCTGGTGACATCTAGAGCTTTCTGAACTTTCGCCTGCACAGACCCCAGCAAATCTGCTCCCATTTTCTTTAGCAACTGGGTCAGGAGAACAAAAAGCCAATCCTGCAAGTCATCTTTATGAATGATGATGAAATCAACCAGGGTTTCCAGAAACATGCTGAAGACCTATAAACAACACAAGTGTCACAAAAAGAAATATAATGCTTTAAACAAAAATAATCAAAGGGGGTTACAATCTAAGTTTCAGGATGATTGTTATAGACAGTTTCATGAATTAATTATTTTAGTGACTACATTGCTCGGAAAAAAAAAATAATCAGACAAGACACATCTAAAATGTGCCATATTAAAATACCACATGAAACAAATGAAGGAAGGGGGTAGAATACACTTACTCTCTGTTGTGAATTCCACAGCAAAGCAGGCCATGCAACAAAACAAACCACTCGTTAGCACACATAATTATCAAGGCTGGTTGTTCAGATGTAGTTTGTCAACAGATAAAAAGATGCATTCATTGACAGTTTACATTTTCTTAAAACACAATCTCTCCCCAGTGGAGTTACTTAAAACATTATATACCTTGGATCAGATTCGGTCTTCTCAGTCATGAAAGTAACGTGTTTAGATATGTTTATATGTAACAAAGTTTACTTATGTTTAACACCACAACTAATGAGTTTGTAGCAATAATTCTATAAAAGCAGTGCAGGTGACAGATCACTGCTGCCACAGAGGACACATTTGAGTCCAGTGTGCAATAATGCAATAAACCCTCACCTTAATCAGGAACTGGAAATATTTTGCAAACAAATAGCTTCACCTTCACCCTTTCCACAATGCATACAGAACCTCTGAGAACCAAAAAATTAAGACCTTAGAGGTAGGAACTGCCACACTCAGCAAGGCCTGTGGGACAGATGATCCAGACTAATTATGGCAAAAAATGTCTTCAAGCAAGACCTGTGTCTACTCAGGGGATTTCCACCTCACTACCATTTTTTAAAACTGGTTTACCAAGTGGTCTGAGGTACAAAAAATTTATACAGCTGCTTCTTCCTCAAACTGTATTTAACCCAACAGCAGATGTTTTTACCCAGCCACTACTGGTTGCCCTCAACCAGCAAACCTCCTCAGGAAAGGGCATGAAACACCGTTTTCCCTTTCTCCCTCTCCTGCTTACCTGTTGACAGAAGACCACTGGGTCTGAACATGCCTATGGGCCCAACCTCCCCATTCCCTAGCCTGCTTCTTTTTAAGAGATGACACGGTCTTTAACTGTAAAGGTCAGCACTATAAAGAAGGCAAAGTGGCTAAATACTTTAATTATGAGATCCAGAACAGTATCTTGGTAGACCCCATACTGCTTCCAGGTGTATACAATACACAAACCTCAGTGACCACGATGCTGAACTACGGCTCATTTCCCTTCATGGACCTCATTCTACTGTGTATAACCAAGACAATCCTTAGAAAAGTACAGATAAAACTGAACTTCCCACTCCGGGAGCTCACATCTGAAAGGCATTAGGCTGCTCCCTGGGAAGCACGGAGTAACCAGTTTCTAGCAACATAAGAGACTGAGACACATCCCTTCATTGTAAAACACATAGAAATCAAGGAGATATATCAATGCCAGTTTCTCCCAGCAGATGGCAGGGGTAGAAATACAAAACATTCATCTTGGAACAGTGTCAAATGTGCACACATGGTAATGTAAGAGAGTGAGCCAAGTCTTTGTGATCTTACCTTGCTGTGAGGGTCAGCAAACATGCGAGTAAATATTTCACATAGCCTTTTTAACTCGACTCGGCTAAAATACAGAAATAGAACATGGCATTAGTGCTAAAGCTTTAATTGTATATAAAAAAAGCTAATAAATATTAACAGCTGAAAGATCTAACCTTCTTTATTTGAATGTTACTGAAGTCACACTTCTGAAAACTCTGTATCTAGGCAAAGCCTTAACTGGCATTCCAGTTTAACTGCTGCAGTCACCAGCCTTCCATTAAGAAATCTCACAAACATTTTTTTCTAAATCATAAGCCAGACACTTGTATTTTCTGTTGCTTCTATTTTCTTCTATATTCTGGATTGCAGAAGACAACTTGAAATGTACACATTTGAGAGCTATTTACTTTCTGCCTGCATCAAGGTCTCTGGTTCACTGAAACATGGGTCTTTTGCAGCCTAGGAATACGTTTCTCCAACACCTTGTGTCAGGGAATTCAAATTTTCAAGTAAAATCAGAACTTTCATGTTGTTTAGGTATATATTAATTATAAATATCTTGGTCTAAATTCTCAGTTGCTCCAGTAAAATCAGTCTAGAACCACAGAGTATTAGAGATAACAGATCTGACTCCTCAATGTGCCTGCTCTCAGACAAGACAAATATGTAGAAGAAATAATAACGCGTGGGCAACTTAGTAAGTTAGAAGATAATTAAACCAAGGCACAATCTAAGTTCCTATTAGGAACTTTATCTCAACCCATAAATTTTTTCCCTTTCACTCTTCTGATACTCCCCCCATCCCACCAGGGGGGAGTGAGTGAGTGGATGTGTGGGGCTTAGCTTTAACCTGGCTAGGGTTAAACTGCAACAAACAGGACATTTTTTCAAATAAGCCTGTGCATGAAAGGCTAATCAAATTTTAAAAGGGCACAAAATCAATGGTCTTAGGAGTTTGATATAGAAGAGAAAGTCTTTGTAACACCATCACAGCAAACTGTCAGCTCATTCAGGATGAGGCTGCAGTGTCTCAAAATGACTACTCTGCAACACTCTCTTGTCTTCATGCAGATTGCCGCTCTCTAAATGAACCCTTATTTACTACTCTACTGAATTTTCTTTCTGGACAAAGGTTACATGAAGACAGCAAGTATAAGTGTGTCTCTTTCTAAAAGCTCATGGACCCGAAGTAACAATGCAAGTACTAAACCTAAACAGGCAGTGAAAGAACATTTCCTTGAGGGACTTGTCAGCTTTCTTTTATTTATAAGGCCTTATGGAGAGCACTTAGAGAATGAGGCCACATGAAGATGTACAAAACAAAGCGGATAGGTAAGCATCATACTCCTTTGCATGCACATCTTTCCAGCTATGCAAATACCAGCTCATATAGGATCAACTGCCTTTCAGTTCAGAGTACCAAAGAAAACTTAGCCACATCACTGCCTTTTATTAAATTTGTTATACCACAACAGAAGATATCAGGTTTAATTAGAAGAGAGACAGGCTTGCCTCTTGGACTAATGACCTTGATGATGTTCTGCAAGATGCCGTGGGAACAAACAGGATGATAAAATCTAATCATTAGAATAGGCATCAGATCAACCCTGAACCAAGGAAGAAGCCGACCAAAAGGAAATATAATCTAGAGAACTAAAACCAGTATCAAATTAAAAAATAACTCTGTAGGGGGTGTAGTTTCTGGGACAGGTTTATAAATTACTCAGGATCAAAGCTAAGAAAACTTGCTAGCTTGAGGAACTAGTGACAGCAGTACAGTTCAAACACTGCTACCAGCAGGGTTGAAAACAATAGTTAATTCTACTGGTGTTTCTGCTAAGAGCTACTGATCTGGATAAATAGCCCATCACCCAACCTTCTCAGCATTTCCTCCCTTGGAACTATCCGCAGCAGCATTCAACACCTTGGTTATAATCCTCACACCTTTGCAGCAAAATTAGTCTCACCCAACTCTTTTATATAAGTATGTGAACTGCCACAGTTTTTCCAGACAGCTTGTTAAAATAAAGAAGAAAAAAGACAGTATACATGTGTAAAGTATATTTTAAAAGACTTGTAAACAGACCACATCAAAAAGCATCTCTGATGATCTAGAGACTCTAACTATCCATTATCAAAAATGTGTAGCACTTCCCACTCAAGGACTGCACCACATCATGTGAAGTGCTTAAATATTTTTATGATGGCAAGAGAATAACCTTTCCAGGCCTGCTCTCAGTATGTATTCACTCAGCCTGTTAATATGAACCATCAAATATTTTCAGCTAGTGTGAAGGCCTTTTAAAATGGCAGCAATTGCGCAAATCCAAGTAAGTAGACTATAAACGATACAACAACCACTTATAAACTTGGTCATAATTTAAGTACATAATATTCATAACAGGAAAATAAAAACGTCACAGATATTTGTGAATGTTATCTTCAAAGAAGCCACGAGATAAACAGCTTGTTTCCAAATACTTTCACCATAAACTACAGGCAAAAAGCCTATGGCCTGAGAGCCAGTTGACTCCAGTTAATGTGACCTGTGGCCATATTAAGTTTCCACATGACTACTGGGTACTTCTAAGATCTGTTTTAATGTGTGACATGCCAAAGGCACTTGAAGGGTTTATGTGGCTTTCAACAAGGGAAAAAGGTCTGCCTCTCCTACCATAAGCAGTTTCAGAGTTGGTACGCCTACTTCATTGCCCTAAGAAACTTTCCTCTACACTATACTACATCATTTACAGAAGACTCAAGTTTCTGATATAAGATTTTTCAAGAGTCACAAATAATACCTATAATTACACCTAACACAGCCTTCATAAAGAATCAAAGTAAAACCATCATACTAAGAGCATCGTCTGATCTCATCTTTGAAACACACACGCCCTGAGTCATTTTAGAGTAAGTACAGTGAGTGTTCACTTCACCAGCTAAGTTGCTGGGAAAAAAAAAAAATATTGAATGTCAAAACAGACTAATGTAAAAACAGTACCACCCTTTGAGTGCATTTACAATACCATCACTGTGGGAAATTTTGCTGTGATGCAACAAGTACCTATTACTGGAAGTCTTCACAAGACAGAGGAAGGCTGAAAGACAGCATGCTTACCTGAATCCTTTCTACATTACTGCTATGAATATAACACAAATTATACTGATGACATAGCACAAATTTTTCCAAAAGTAATTAAAGGCCCATATTGTGGAGACAAAGCCTTCACAACTGTGAAATATACTATCTGTCTCTATAAGGCACATATATATTACTGACTTCTCACTATAGTCATCTCTCATGAATGACTGACACTATAAAACTATCAAAGTCACCTCAGTGTCCGCTGGCTTTTCAGTAAGTTCTGAAGACCTATGAGTCCCTCTTTTCTTTCAGACCAGTTGGAGCTGGCACAGTGGTTCAGGACCTCGGCCACATCTTCAGTCTGCCGCAGGTAGTGTGGAATGCCCCCATTCCTGGAACCATAGGAGCGCTCCGAGCAAGCACTTGATGCATCACTGTTAGCATCATCATCGGAGTACATCCCATAGGGTTCATATCTTCTTCTCACTGGCTTTTTCTGGAAAAGGGGAAACTCAGACTTAGTAAGGTATACATATGTTACATCAGTGCTAGAAGAAAAACATTCTATCCGTAATCACTAAAAGGGAGACTAATGCTATTGTTATAGTGACACAAGTGTTTAAAGACGTCACCAACACTGCCTGCTTACCTCTCACAGTAGAGCAAGACAGATCCCATTGATTTCAATGAGACTATTCGAGTGACCAAGGGGACCAGGGCCTGCCTTCCCCAGCATAAAGGCAAGATGCTTATGCCCTCTGGAATTAGCTACTGGTAATGAAAGCATATGTTGTCTTACAGACAATAATGGTCAGTTCCACTGTTACAGATTCTATGATGATACAGTCTCTATTTCAAGAAAAAAAAAAAAAAGGTAAGGAAGAAAGAGCTCAAGGAATCTGTGCTGGCATGCACAGTCACTTTGATATTGATAACAAAGTGACTCTAGAAATGCACTAGGATATAGGAGATGACAATTTCTCTTGTTAGTTTGGGCTAGGATTTTTCCAGAGGCTAAGGGAGTTAAATACTCAAATCCCAGTCATTTCCATAGTGTGGCATTGGAGGACCTGATTCCCTTACATATATCTTTGACAACCTCAATCCTTACAGAAGGGATATTAGAATAATTATGGTAGCAAAACCAATTATATGCTATACTACAAAACAAACTCTTAAATGAACCTTAACAGAACAGGATTGATAAGACAATGTATCACAAAAAGACTGTATATTCTGAAGTGTTTGCTACAGAATTCCTTCCAGTGTCCAGTCCTGCAGTTCTTGGACTTGTGAAGCCAGCAGAGTTTTGCTTCCACTAGGACTGCAGGATTGAAGCGTAGAAATTAACTCAAGTGCAGTATCATGGGCGTTAGCAACAGGGTGGGGAAAGTTGGAAAGTAGAAATAAAAAGTCAAGAAAGCACTAGTACCTTGCTCCTGGAGTCTCCTAAGAGCTGTAGGCAGGAAAATATTGAAGGGTGGGAAAAAGCATAGAGAATTATGTCAGAAGCTTATGTAGGGTTTGTTTTTGCAACAAAAATGTATAGCAAATGCGTCTTAGCAAATTAAAAAAAATACAGTTTACGCAAAATAAAAGTGGGTATAATAACGCCTGACTTTATCTCCTAACTGCTGCACTACTCATATAGCTTACAATTTCCATTAGGGAGCTTGGAAGTGAGAATATCTGTTAATAAGTTTTTTAAAAACACATTTTAAAAACACCTATATACAGCACCTCTTTGCTTACTTTTCAGAAACACTGCTTTTTTTTTTTTTTTCATGACAGATCTATATACAGCATCTCTTTTTTCAGAAACACTGTTCTGGAAGATACCAGAGGTTTTGGTAATGATTTATTTCCCCACGTATTATTAGTATCATTTGGCTTTAGAGTCTTGGAAAGAAATTCTGATGTCAGGAAACCACTATCTACAGTACAGCACATTTAATCAACTTCACTTAACCAAGTTCTCTTTCAACCTACAGTTCTTACACCACACTTTTTTGAAGCTTAGCTTCTTTTAAGACCCCCTGGCTGGCATCCCTGGCTTAAAGGCCTCACTTAACGTCAACGTTTCCATCAGCCTTTGAGTTCTTCTAACAGATCGAAGCACTGATTCCCAGTATAGACTCTGGAGGGTTAGGTCAAGTCCAGCTCTCAAACAGAAGCAGAGGATGCAACAAGAATTGTACACAGGGAGTAAAGGTCACAAAATGACTCACTGTGTTTTGTTTAAACTACATATTTGGCTGAAGCCATTTTTAGAGAAGTTCTTTTCATTTCCTACTAGAGGGAAAAGAATACTCCTCTGAAAACAAGGCTGCTGGGTAAAAGCTGGCATCACATTACTGTCCCAAAAGGAGCCTGAACAGAGCTTGTAAATTGCTGTTGTGAAAAGATAACCAAGAAAAAGAGCAAATTGCGGTGGTGGGAAGGAAGGGGACAACAAGATCACATTGCATCCCCTAAAGTCATATGAATCCAGATTGATCAACCACGTCAGCAGCACCACTTAAGTTTCCAGCTAGACTTAAGGATTTCCCTTTAAGTGTTCAACCCTTTGCGATTTTAACATTCCAGTATAATATTTAGTTTAAAAGACTGAAATATTTAAATGAGAACTCTGTCAGTCTAGATAAAGATTAAGTCACACACAAAGAGATCACAATGATCAGCAGTGAACCGAAATACTGTGACTCTCTTCTCCCTCAAGAAACTTGTATTCAGCAACTGCTCACATTCAGCGATACAGCCTCATTTCATTTACACAGGCAAACCATCACATCTAATTATGCTCTGAACTTCTCTGATGGCAAATACAAGGTGCTGAGAGCAGAAGCTGGCTCACAAGCTACTGTATTTGGTAATGAAAATGCCCACTAATGATTCATACCACTAAATGCAAGTGTCATCTATTACATATTGTCCTACCTTTGTATTATTCAGGGTTTTTTTTACTGGAAAGACAGATTTTGTAAAAGTCACATTTCTCTAGAAGCACTTTAATAATAATTTAGAAATGGAGGTGACATGAGCTGGGTGATAATCAAATATGAAAAGGAAAATGTTAGCCATCCTTAGGGAAAGTTAACTAGGAAATGGAGAAGGACGTGTCTCAAACTCTGGGGACATGGTTCATTCTCCATAAAGAGGGATCTGAGATACCTGTCTCAAGATACGTAAGGAAATCCTCCCCTCAGCTCAGGTCTAGAGCTGGAAAAGACCCAATACACTGGTACCCAACTAACGCTGCACAATTAAATTGCTCTTGCCTCTACACATACTCTCTTCTCCAAATACTCAAGGTAAATACAAAGGTTTATCTTAAAATTTCTCTTCTGAATAGCAGAAAACACTTTCTGGATTCTAGCCAGATAGTACAGCAAGATTATACAGGACAATAAAATTTTTAAAAAGAATAAATTTCCTTGGAAATGCGCTGAAAGTACTAGCAGCAACCTAGACACTTCTATTTACCTGCATGAGATGGTATCAATTACAGGCAAGCCAAGTTATGAACTGATCCGAGTTCCTAGCCAGGTGCAAAAATAAAGGGCAGGAACTTGTGAAATTCTCAGTTCTTGTTGAAACCTGATCATGAATCGACACTAACAGAGAAGACTGTTTTTTGACAAAGTCTTCATGCAGGTAATAGGATTGAAGGAAATCTCTCACCCATGGGTGCCAAGCACCCCCCCAGTGCCGTGTACATCCTCTGACAGCAAAGTGAAAGACAAACAGATGATTCAACCCATCCTGCAGCTCTAGCACTGAACCACAGTGCTCTGTTTGATAACAACTGTGGAGAACTAACATGAAACAAGGAAACAAATGTTGCTGCCGATATACCCAAAGACAAAACAGCAAAATGTAACTAACTCTACAGCATCAGGCACTGGCACAATCAGAACAAAGCTATTTAGAAAGAGGAGAATGTACGTACAGGTAACTTCAAGCCACTTTCCGGTGTCGGAAGCATTTTGTATTTTTCCTCTTACCAGTGCATCGGCCACAGCAGCCTCCAGGTCTGTGCTTGTGCTCAGGACTCGCATGGCATTCACAGAAGCAGGCATCCTGCCTGGCTGTCCGAGTCCAAACCGGTCTGCACAAAAGACAACATTGAAAGGGATTGTTAAATGAATTCACATTCACTTGGAATCCTAATCAGGTGCCCAAGCAGCTCTCCCCACGGGCTCTGGGAACTCACAGTGCTTTTCCATTAAACACTCTTTTATCCACAGCTCTAGAGAGTTTGCCATTAGAGTAAGAAATAAACTATTGTTTGTTGGGCCCCAGAGACAATTTGGGATCCTCAGGGCAATTTTTTTTTTTTTTAAAGTTGGGAAGCAGGGTATCTATTTTGTGTTTCTTTTTACAAAGAAGTTGTTTCAAAGTTTTATTTTAATGTCAGAGGCAGACATGCCGATCCCAATCTGGCACTCAGAAATTAAGAGAAAGCTTCTCATCAACTTCAGAGAGACAGGATCGTGCCCAGTGTCAGAACATGTTAATACCTGAGCACTCATCCATCCTGCAGCTTTTTCTCAGGCAAGGATGCAAGACTAGCAGCATCAGATTAGCCTATTTTATACCTCAAGGCTTGATTAACCAGTAGAATATCCCTCTACGCCCCACACTATAAATATGTTTATTATTTGCTTGTGAAGTGACTCCAATTTTTGTTTTACTACTGTTCCTGAGAAGCAGTTTAAATGCCATAAACCTCTATGACATACCAAAACTGATTTTTTAATTCAAACAGTATCATCTTTCTCCCTTTGAATTTGATGGCAAAGCTCTCAATGGCATCCAAAGCAACAGGATTCAGTCTAAAATGGCATTTACACTCCTAATACTAATTAGTTTCATCTGCCCAGTCTATCAAAAAAGTTACTGAAATTAGCTTCTATGGGCAAAGGCTAAATTCAGAAAGGCGTGCTAGCAGGGATATGACAGAACCAGTGACTGGAGTACCACAGGCCAGGCTCTGGCAGCACAGTCCTTCTATACAGGAGTAGATCAGATACCATATTACTGGGATTCTGGCTCTGGACTATAAGCAGAAAAAGATTGGTTTTGACAGTCAAAGTTTTTGTTTCAACATGGGCTTGTCTTTGCTCAGGAAGGACTGGGAATATCCCTTCTGGGACATACCTTACACCTCTGTCCCCTGCACCCACACGTGCCAATAAAAGCTTTGCCAGCAAATTTAGTGGTGCACGGGTCAAGCTGCATGAACCCACTTAATTGACCTTCAGCCGATCCACACTGGAAGTGGTCATCAAGCAGCAAGAGAGGGATCAAGTCACATGGGTCTTTTCTTAGTTCATGTATATTTAATTTAAGGAAGGAAAAATACCATTTATCATAATGCGTAACTCTATTGTGGATTTCCACAAAACTGAGGTCAAAAGTGATATTCAGCAGCTTACTGTATTGTTTGGGAAAAACATGGCGCTTACCCCAAAACTTCATTTCTTTCTTCTTTAAAAACCTACTGCACTGAAATATTTTTTAAGGATTTAACTCACACTGACATGCAGAATTTAAATCAGAGACTGAAGTTTGCCAGTCTACTGTCCTATTCCAAAACTCTACCTGAGTGTGAAAAGGCTTAAGATCCTGAGGGGAAATAGGGAAGATTTTTAAAATCTAAAGTATTTTGAGGAAAAAAACCCAACTAAAGACTAGCATTTATTTCAAACAGAAGTACTATCTATCAAAATTTACTGTTTCTCAGAGTTATGTACCCAGACAAGACATTTCTGATTACAACAAAAGCACATTTTCTACAAAACACATTACAAGGGAAAAAAAATAAACAAACTTCTTAGAACTACTGCCAAAAAGTAATCAAATCATGACATTTCACAAAGAAATAAAAGTTGTATGTGTTATTACTATCCCCTTTTTTAATGCACTTGTGTTGAAGAATGATTTCAAATATTTAGGTGAAAGAATACTTCATCCCTAAAATGGAAACATCTGTACACTCTTAATAGAAGCACAGAGAAGATGCATTAGGTCAGATTAAAACTAAAGTCACTACTACAGAGATAAACACTAGAAAGATGTACAGAAGGCAAGTGTTTTCCTAAGTGTAAAAGATATCTAGTACAGTACAAGGGTTGTAAATGTTGAGACAAGTTCTGGACTTGGTTTTATATTTAAACCCAACTCAATGACATCAGTTAAGTGTTACTGAGATCAGAATTTGGCTTTAACTTCTGAAATAACATGGCATCAAAAAATACCACTGCCATTTGTTTTCATGTAAATTTAGTATTACATTAGAAAAGGGAAGATAGTTTGGTTTATTTTTAATGAAGAACAGAATGACAAAATAATTCAGTTGTAGATCAGTTTAAACACCCAGCATAAAGAAACAAAACTGAGCTTTTTTAACAAATTAAGTACAGTGTGGCATGCTGGCTTTTATCTGTCTTCATGGTTATCAGGAATTTTCTGAAATACTTCTTTCAGTGATTTTTAAATTCATAACACCCAAGTCACTCTGGGCTTCTCCCCAAGACACTGTTGCCATACTTGAGTGCAGAAGTTCGACCTTAGGAGAGACATCAGCATATCTCTAACATGGGGCTGGGAACACATGTGGCTCCAGGAATAACCAGTACAGGTACGGCCAATGTTACTGGGCAAGAAATAAGCAGAGTGTACTCTGGCCACATTCCCACGTCTCCCTGGCTAGATTCATTACACATGTTACAAAATTGGTGAAAATTCCCAACGATCATTTTTTGGCCTGATTTTGCCATTTTTAGGGAGATTTTGGCCTTCTTCAGGACATTGGTAACCATACAGAATTTGATTTTGCTTTGTACCAAACCACAAGAGCCAAGCACAGCTCAATAATCACAGGAAGCTGAATGCAAACAGAACTTAAATCTGTACTACAATTAAGGTATTATATAAATCTTTTCAATTGCTTTTGTTAATACAGATTCAAATTGTTACTTTGAAGAATGCCAGTCAAATCAGCTTGCATCAATTTCTGCCAAGTAACCTGATAAGGGAAATGTTTTGAGAGTTTTAGTTAAGTGACAGTCATTTAACTAGACTTAAGAGAAACAGAATATTTTTCACTCACTACCTGAAAGGGGTTCATTAATTAACTTTCAGTATCACTAATTCCTTATACAATTTTAGCCTCCAAGAAAACATTGAAGCTCTCATTTTCTGTATCATCTTTGTCCCCACAACAAAATATACTGTCCCAAGCTAGCAGCCCTCATTCGTTTTTTTTCTAAGACTTCTAGTGAAATATCCTGATTTCAGAGGAAGTTACAGGTTCTCCACAACTGCAAATCCAGCACAAAGATGGGAAAGAAGCAACTGGAATCTGCAGATTTTTCTCATTATATATAAGCATTAGTCTTCTGATGTAAAGCCCAGAGAAATTAAGGGCATCATCTTTTCAACAACTTCCATGCACTTTGGAGAAGGCCTTCAGAATTATATGAAGGATGGATCAGAACGTGTTATGTTCCAAAGTTCATTTTAAAAGCACATCAGGTGCTTAATTCCTGGTGGTCTTGTGTATTTTGGAAAGGATCCCACCAAGAACTTTCGTTAACAGAGACAGGAGTCCAGAATATTTAGTAATAAATGGGATGAATCCCACTGGGATCCAGTCCTAGACACTGGGAACTGCTACGCTGCTAGAGAGAAAATATAAACACAAGCTGCAAGTACTCTGCATCAGTCAGGATTTAGCCCATGCTGCGCAACTGATCCAATTTACAGGAGAATTGAGAAAGCCCTGGATCACCCTTTGTTTAAACACTGTTCACAATGTTCCTAAAATACATAAAATTAAAAACATCCAATAAATGAAATTCAAAACAAAAAGCCACGTTGAACAAAACAGAACAGAAAGCCCCGCAGCGGTGAGAAGCACATGCCAAGTGCTGGCTGATGCACATGACGGCAAATGTTAAGATGGTGTAAAACAAGACTACGTATAAGAAGCGGATTCATGCAGTTAGCGCTTGTTCACCTGACTGCCCAACAGAATCAGCAGTGGAGAGAGCACTAGTGGACCTGGAATGACGTCGAGAAGCTGCAAGTAGAAGGAATGGCAACACCCACAGGATTAACACACATTTAACCCGAGACAGAAAATGCCACAATCCAAAGGGGATGCGTGTGACCGCTACCGGTAAAGGTGTTTCATAGTGACAGGGAAATGACGCTGTGTATGAATGCATAACAGATACAGTGCAAGCCCCACAGCGACGCCTCCATCTGTAGCTTCCCTCCCGCTTTCCCCCATGACTGTAAACACGATGCATGACAAAACTCATTTGTAACAGTCCCAAACTCAGTGCAGTTCAGCAAAAAAACCCCAGTGCACATCAGTCACATTCCAGACCCACAGATCTGGAAGACGGCCATCATGAGAACGTGGAGCACATAACTACAGAGTAGGATTTAGATGTAGCTGATCTAAACCCCAAAGTGAAGCCGTGACGAATGGTTAGGAATTGTGCTTGCAGGTATTTTTCCACAACATTGTAGCCTATGCATAAAAAAACAACGCTAACAAAGAAAATGAGTAACGTAAGTAGAAAGAGTCATACAGGGAAGTCGGCCAACCACTGCATATGTCTTTGGGTTGGGTTTCTTTTTCAAGTGAACACACGTACACACGTATCGTAGCTGTTGCTACTGCCAAAAGACGCTTGCTTTTAACAAATTCTCCATACGTGTTTCTTGAATCTAAGTATGGACGTGCACCGATAATCTGAATATGCACACCATACACCCATGTAGAATTACACCACACGTATACAAATTGTTAATAGCAACAAAGCACACAACAGTAGCAGAAGAGCTAAAGCCAAATATAGCTACCACTTCAATTCCCAGTTGTCAGCAGCACATCAAGCACAAAATCCCTTCAGAGAGGTTTTCAGTTCTTGGATTCAGCATAGAGGCGAGTTCTTTATGACAGCAAATGGAAAGCTGGTCCAGCCATTTCCAAATTACATAAATTTAGTTTCTCTAAAGAGGTTTTCCCTGTCTCTAGCAATAACATGCTTACCTAGCTCAAAGCAACTGACCCAAGAAACTGATTGCTTATTTGAGCAATTCATCACCACTGACTCACTGAAGGCCTTGTTGTTTTAATATCATTACTAGTGCTGTCAATAAACTGAAAAAATAAAGCAAAATCACCTTCCAATACAAACAGGCTTTGTCAATTATGTATACACATGTGCAGTAGAAATAGTCTTCTGTTCAGGCAAAACATTCATACACACAAATACTAATACTACAAAACAGAAATCAGCAAAGTGAGAAAAATAAAATTTAAGTTTTTTCCCCGGCTGTGAGAGCTTGACTAAAACCTATGCAGAATATGCAATGTGGTCTTTTAACTATGGAGAACACATGCATTTATTCAAGAGAACAATCCCACTGACACCGTAAATCAGTCATGAAAGATTTGCAGGATCAATGCAGGATTATGGACTGAACTTCACAATTAAGATTCTGAGCTCGCAATTGCTTTCTCCCGAGCCATCCACTGTGCCCTTGTGGACGTCACTACAAAATAGAGGCCCATGAAGAAACAGGAATAACCAAAAAAACCCCAACAAAAATAGCACATCTCTGCACCGAGGCTGAGTGCAGAGAGACTCTTCACTGGTGTTTCCTAACAGGAAGACATTCGGTGCACAGGCATGCACACCTGCACAGCAGCCCCAAAGCAGAGCAATTTGCAAGGTCAGGATGTCAGGGTTGACACTGACCGTGATACCATTTAAAAGCAAGAATCCTGTTGTTTACACATAGCTAGTTTAAGTATAATTCACTAATATACAAGTTAATCTTTATGAGCAAAAATAGATCATGCACAGTAGGATTATATTATTTTAGCATTAATGTAGATTAACTGGGTTCTAGAAATACTGTAATAGAATCGTATTGTTTTGTTTTAAATTGACAAATATACATTTCTTTCAGATTAATTACACACTACATAATTAACAAGTTCATGAACATTTTCAAGCTTAAAGCATTTCAATGAAAACACAAGAAAAAAGACAACAGGGTAACAACTATATTGAGTTACTATTATATTTATACTTCCTCCCCATGTTACCTTAATGACTAATAACAATGTATTTCTAGAAATTCATTAATCTTCAGGTAAATAAATATCATGAGCTAAGATGAAATGACCTGTCCACCCCCCTCCTCCCCCAATAAAGTTTGGAACAAACAGTGTAATAGACATGTAAGCGAAATTTTATAGGCAGTGTACAAATCAGACTCAGTAGTCCTGGTGGTGTATGAAACTAACATCAACTGTGATTCTGGTACACTGCATTTATTTTTTCACAACAAGGGCTCAAGATAGTATTTCAATTAATGTATTTCCAATAACATAAGCAAAACACAGCACAAAGGCATAAAACACTAATGAGTTAACCTTGAAATCCAACCTGCTTATACACATTGGCTGGAGAAAAAAAAACTTCATCCAAAATTGAAGCCAGGTAGGTAACTACAAAAACAATCTACAGTTGCTTCATTTAATCAATAAAAAGGTCATCTATTTATTTTAAAAGCTATGAGCCAAGTTCTGGATACTAAATCCTCCCATTTTTCACCAAAAATTGAGATATTTCAGATAATGCAAATAGACTGTTTTATAGCTCAATATAGCTCACAACAATGAAGTTTAGAAGCCAAAAGCCCCTCTAATGTTAACCTGAAGATTCCACTCTATACCATTGAAATCAGTGGGATTTTTGCCCATGATTTCATATGGATGAAGACAACCAGCCTCTGTGCTGATGGACAAATCAATAATGACAACATCTATATAAGTTTAAAAGATTAAAGTACAGTGTATTAATCAAATATGAGAAACAAAGAGAAAAATTTTGCCCATCTGTCTCTATTTTTCATAGCCTTTTCTCACTATTGGATTAAAGTTGCAGAATTAAGCTCAAAATGCTATGTTCCACTTACACACTACATCATATACTTGTATTTTTGTCACTATGTGCAAAATAGATCCTGTAATACCATTCTTCAGCCTTCATGAAGTTTGTAGAAGCTTCTTTCTCACTTTTAATACCACTGCTATGAAATTACTACATAAATGAGAGGGCCTGGAGATAACTATATTTCACATCTGAGATGACAAACAAGTCTTGCATACAAGTGATGTATTTGGTTGAATATATGATATGGTATTTGATCAGAAACATTAACTATTCTGCTGTTTGCAGCATTGTGCAGAAAAACTTCTGCATGTGATAAGTGTAATGAGATTTTCTATTTGTACTGTACACTGAAGCTGCCCATTAGTGATGCTCTCTTAAAACCTCAGCCTCTCTATAATTTTACACTGCTTGAAAATGTTTCCTACAAAACGGCATGTGCAACTTATTAACTGATGATGTACAATGTCGAGTAAAACTTCTATAAAAAAGAGCTTCTATCTCTACTGAAGGATTTAGTATAAAAATTATATACTGTTACTGTAGCTAGCTGTAAAAAAATCAGATCATGAATGGAGTCACTCAACAACAGTCTACGATGCTACCAACTACTTCACTGTGACCTAGAAAATGGAGGCTTGCTCTCCCGTAGATTTCCATCAGTGCTGTAAAGTGAAGCAGAGTAGCCTATACAAGCTGATTTTATGAAACTAAAAATTACAGAAGTTCAAGCTAAACTGTTTTCCTGCTAACAGTGAAATGCTGAGAACCAGAATTGAAGCATGCAGAAAAAAACAGAAGGGAAACGGGGTTGGAAATGGGGAGTGTGTCAGAAATCCAACAGAGGACAGGAAACAAGCTCATTCCGCCTGGCAGTGTCTTGAAAGGGCAATCAGAACAAGGGAAAAAGGAAAAACATATTGACCCTTAAAGCTCCAATGCCTACATGTACTCACCAAGTGGAGGAAAGCCCCGAGCAGGGCTTGTATCTCGACTGCTCTCACGGCTGGTATCACGGCTGCACCCCTGACTCATGCTGGGTCGGGGGATACGACTGCTCCGTGCTAGCATGCAGCATGGAGAGTTTCAGAGAAGGTGAACAAGTTTAATGAGGACAAAAAGCTCAAAGTCAATTCACATTTCTGTTAGTTACGGTAATTATTACATTAGTAATTATGATTTGCAGCAGCTTGCTCAGGCTCTTTACAAACCAACTACCTTACATGCTGAGCTGTGTTTGTGATGTGAAATTTCAGTAGCATTAAATATCTGGTTGACAGTCTGCTTTTTTCTTAAGCAATCCAAATTTTGTTATTCAAGTAGAGCAGGAATCCTCAATCATTTAGGGGAGCTCTACTGTTACAAAACATGCAGAACAGGTGAGTCTGAAAGAAACCCTTCTGGAATATTTTTTCCTTAATTATAAGATAAACACCCTTCTGGAACAAAACAGCAGGTCAGAATTTTTAAAAGTAGTCACAATACCAGTATGCTATTTTTACACAATTTGCCTTTCACAAGGTAGTTTTGCCACAAACAAATATCCTAAGGAAAACAAGTGTATGTATTGTAAGGACTTGAAGAGATATTTTTCTCCAGTGAAAGATACTGGGAAAAAGCATTTAGAACCTGAATATCTGAAAGACGGGTTAAAAAGTGGTTTGAATTTTAAGGCAGTAGCAAGCTTCAGTTCTTCAACAGAAGCTAACTTCTCCTCTTCAAACAATTCAAAAACCTTATAGTTTTATATTCACACAAGTTGAGACATATGCACACTTAAGGGGAGCTTTAAACTATATTCCTTAGACAAAACCCTAGATCAACAAGAGTCTTATCTTTGGTCTGGCAGCTATCAAGTGTTCAATTTCCCACAGCCTAATTAAAGCTCCTGTCTACCAGCTGTGTCACAGGAACTCATCATATGCACACTCTTCATTTGGCCAAATGCACAGTAGAAGATAGAAGATTAAGCTGCTTTCATAGTCAAAAGCAATCCCACTGTTTAGCTGCAGTTTTGTCCAAGTAGGAAAAACAGAGTTAGGCTCTTAGCAGGTTGTTTAACATAAAGGATTTTAATTTTATTATTTTATAAAATGAGCATTGAGTATCTAAAACTCGATGATTCCTCTGCAAATTGTGTGTCATTTTGGTATGAAAGCTATTGTAGAAAGTTTTCCTATAATGCCTACTAGAGAACACAAAGTTTTCTTAGCTAAAGGAATAGCAGTTAATTGTCATGAGTTTACCTTGAAGAATTTAATGATTAAAGAGGGGTTTCCTTTGCTGTTTTGAAAAGGCAGTAACATGTTTTAACTGTTCAGAAAAGCATTTAAGGAATTTTCGCATGCAGAGTAAAATCTGATCTACCAGCTTTGATGAGAATGTAGCAGAGGCACATATACTTAATGTGAACCTGCTTTATACTATTATTTTAACAGTATCCTCATATTTTCAAAATAAAGCTATTTGCATGCTTCAGAATATACATAATCTTATAAATCTCCATTTGTTTCTATACAGAACTTAAATGCCTAGACTCAAGCTAATGAAATTCCCTTACAGTGCTTCTGTGGGCTCATATACACTAGATATATTCGTATCCTTTCAAAGAAAACAGTACAGAACAAAATAGAAACCTTCATATTTAGGCTTTAAAATTCAAATACAGATGACTGCCAGATTCTTGGCTTGTCAAATCCCAGCTCATATCTCTCAGAGGAATTAATGGTTCTGATGATTGACCTTTGATGTCAGACAACACAGGATGAGCTATTGACCAAGTTGATTAGATCACCATAATGTCTAAAACTTCTGAGTTAGATGGTCTTATAATAAATAAAACAGACTAAATTATGTGAACTAGATGAAGTTAGGGTCCATGTGTACAATAATCCCACCTCAGATGTACAAGGAAAAAAGATGGCAGATGAACTACAGGTAAAAATAACACACTGAAGTCTTCCACACAAATACTTGCTTGGAATTGAGGACTCTGTGGAAGTAAACTTCTCATTCTTGGGTCTCATGCTTATATGTAAATAATGGCAGCCTTCATATCAGGTTGCACAAGCAGTAATTTCTCTTAATTAGAGAAGATATGTCAATCTTTGCTGTAATACAACCCTACTAAAACTGGCAAAGGCTCTTTAGAGAGGGAAAGATGTGAATGATTAAAAAAAAAAAAATGGATGCACACAGTACATTCTCTTTCCATAACAGCTAACAGCAGCAGCATGAAGTACTTTAAATGCATGAAAACAGACTAGTAGGACAATGCCACAGATGAATCACAATACTGACTGCACAAACAGAGCACCCAAAAACAAACACAGGGTACTTCATGAGTAATGGTCAAACAAAACAACTGCACGTTACTGGATACAAATACAAAAGCAAGGAAAAAAAAAGAATGGACTGAAAAGAACTGCATGATGAGTCTGTTGGACTCCCAGGCACCTGCCTCACATTTTTACGGCTGTGTTGGAAAAACTGGGTATCAGCTGCTCAGAGTTATTTTCTTTGGGCACTGCCAGAAGTAAAGGCCATCAGTGCTGTCATTTGGACAAGTCTCTCACACTGTCACAGCCTGTCTTTGCAGTGCAGGCAGCAAAGACAGAGAAGACAGATATAAGCCTTGATTTCAGAATTCCCAACCCCCAGAAGTTGGACAGAAATTAAGTAAATGAGTAGCAAAATTGATTAAAAGGAGTAGGCAGGATGAAAGCAGACAGTACATCCACAGTCAGCTCTGAACTGAGAGCCTAGGACAGGATAAAGGTGGGTTGTTTTCAATAAAATCCCAACTTTCTAGATGTGAACTGTCCATCTAAGTTTTACCAATTCCATCTGGAAAGTCAGAGCAGTTGTATATGGTTCACACCATTATTAAAAGACACTATTAGGCTGTCTGACACCAGTGGGACCCAACAGATGCAAATACCACCAGCAGAACTCAATAGTGTCCCTGTTTACCAATCTTCCACTTCAAAGAAACTTGTATTTCATTAGGGTGTGATTTGTAATGATTCTTAAGTGGAGACTAAAAATCAGCAGACGCTTCCTTTACATCAATACAAGCACTTTAAAGAGCCTGTAAAAGCTGCCAAAACAACCAAACGAAAGCTCTACAGTGGGTACACCCAGTAGAGGCAAGTCAAGAACTGCCTCAGCTTTCCAATAAACACAGACAAGGGAACACCACAGAAAGAGTGCTGCTGTATGAAACTGATAGCCACTGTGCCTGCTCCACTTTTTGGGGAACAACAATCTCAATCTGTCACTCCTTTCAGATCCAGCTGTGCCACACAATCTGTTGAGCATACAACTAGAATTAACTTCAAGTAGGTAAACTTTCAATCCATGGGAAATGGACATCACCTTTTTTGATGAGATGTCCTTCAAGGGGCCCAAGTAAAAGCTCAAGATTAAATGGAGTATACTCTTCCTTCCCCAACAGGGCACCACCACTAGTAAACCTCCACTGAGCAGACAGCAAAGGCAAATTTAAAACTGAAAAATGGCACAGAGCAGGGCCACAGAGGTGACCGCGCAGGACCTGAGCATGCCAGGTGTGCCTCACTGTGCTGCCTTTTGGAAAACAATGTACTACTTCAGTGTTAGCAGCATACATAAGGAACATACTTCAGGGATACCTGTGAGTCATGATGAAAATTTAAGCTAGCAGTAAAGTACTGATGCTAACGAGCCTCCACATGCAGAGGCTCTATTAGCTTGCTAATGCCCCAGAAGGGCCTGAAAAACTCCAGTGGATGGTTCCTCCATAAAGCCCAACTGCACGCAGGCTCCACACTCTGTGTTTTTAATCTTGCACAGCCAGTGCTGGACCAGCTGGCAACTCCCTGTCACCCCTGCAAAAATACACAAGTCAATGGATGAGTTATGAACAGGATCCAGGAATTACCCATTTCTAACAGTCTGATCTGCATGATGGTTCAACACCTGCTGCACTGCAATGTGACCACAGACTTAAGAGATGTTTCAATCCATGGGATAAGCACATGTGTATCAAATACATAATCCCACAAAGCCTCAAGTATTGCACGTACATTCGATGTCATATGTGTGCTCAAGCACCTTCTTGAACCAGACTCTGAAAAAGTCTACCAACATATTTAGGACCAAGGTGAGTGGGAGTTTAATGAAATGAAAAAAATATCAAGGAAAGGCAGGGACTGAAGCAACACAATATGAACACATGAAATACTGTTAGCTACTATGTTAAAAATACAATGGAATAATGGTATGAAGATAACAGCTCAAAAGCTATCTCCATCTAAATCAGTATTGCAATTTTCAAGATCCAATAAAGAGACAGAAGCAACTGAGTAGTAGGGGCAACAGAAGTGTGAGACTCTCCCGTTCCCGTAACAGCCCAAAAGAACAGGCTATGGACATCAATCTGTGGGGCTGGTGGAAGCCACCCACCTGACAGATCTGTCAGAGCTCTCTCCCACTCCCACAGAACAAGCACTAACTGTGTTCACAGGGAGCACGTCAGAGCAATGAGCTATTTCAAGAGAATTCAAGGCTCCCGTAATATACCTGAAAGCAGGCAACCCAAGAGTGAGGATTTTACACAAGGCAATTTCCCTTCAGATGCTTGAGACTGTTTCAAATCAGACCACATAATGTGATGATCAGCTTAAGCATGTGTGATGGTACTATCTATCATTCTTTGTTTCCTCCTAAAAAGCAATGTTCTTCTGCAGAGTGATATCAGAACAATTAGCTCCAATATTTGGAAGGCACTTCACATTTTAAAAACAACAAACAGAAAAGCACCATGTATTCATACAGAGGTCATAAAATAGATCAGACATGAGAAGAACATTGAATTGGGAAAAATAATAACAATGAATATGCAATAATTTTTATGACTTTTCTTACAACAGCATATGCACTCAGGTGCTTTAAATTCATCTCAATATACTCGAAGAATGAGTAAAATACTTCTCTATTAACAACACACTCTAAAAAAAAAGTAGCTTAAATGTAAAATACAATTGCTAAGTCAATAGTTCAAAATGTAATTGACAATAGCAGGGTAATAATTTCAATCAATTTCAACCTACTAGTAAATTTTCTGGAGATATAATTTAGTAACAGTATATTTTAAAGTGTTCTTCCTCTACATAAGCATCAAACTTATGAAAATATTTCCATTTTGAAAATGAAATCAATATTTACTTGTTCAGACAACACATTGAATACTTTTTAATCTCAATTCAGATATGCAAAATTTTATATATAACGATGCCTACTCACCTGACAAAATGAGTCTCCTGATAAATTTGAAAACAAAATCTATTATAGAATATTTACATAACCGTCAGTGAGACAAGAATATTGGAAGCAGAACAATTACAGCGTAAGTCTAAAATACTGTCTAAGAAAGCAGCTCCAAGATATTAAGGATGAGAGAAGCAAACCATTTAAGCTGCAAAATTCCTAAAATAATCCAAGAAGGTGCTTTTTTCCCTTGATTTCAATTGACCATAAAGATTGCTCAACTCTTTTTAGGACTAAGCCGTTGATGTGAAATGAAATATTTTTGCTGTGATGGTTATTCATGACAACTGTTTTGCTGCCTGATCTAGTAACATTGCTCATGCTGAATTTCAAAGAGAAGACATCTCATGATATCTTTAGGCCTACTTTGAAACTATAGCTCAACCTGGAAAATTAAAATTGCTCTCCTACAAATCACAACCGCTTAACTCACCAGCTGAAAAACTCAGAACAGTAACACAAACAGCTTCCTAGTCAACAGAAAAGTCCCTCCTTCGAGCACACTGGTCAGCATGTCACTGCAGTGACTATTCTTACCTAGTCCTATTCTGCTGGGACTTGTCTCTCGACTGCATCCCTGGCTTCGAGGGATCTTGCTGCGCTTCTCTGAAGATGATGGCACTGGCTGGACTCTGGATGTTCCACCACTCAGGCCACCATAGGCGCTTCCTAACAGCTTACCCGGAGAACTAGATCGGCTACCAGCTAGAAGAGAACCAAAAATAAGGAAAACAAAAATTAAAAAATCCCAAGATTTTAAATACTCTGACAGTAAAACTGAAATACAATCAGCTCCATCTAAGCATTTGATCCAAATCACTCAGATAACTAATGGGAGTGTTCCCCATGGGCTTTCAACAAAGACTGAGAAAAACCCACGGACAATAAACTCTGACATCAGTAACCCTGCCTGTATGAACCACACTGTGCAGCTGGGATCTACACCAAAGCAGACACCACGGAGTATGAACACCCCAGCTGGCTTTATGTGAGCTGTGGAGGTGCCAGGAGCAGCCTTGCTGCAACAGCACAGAATTCACAGGCTGCTTCACCTCCTCGCAAAGCAACACAGATCATCCTGTGTGGAGAGCTGTGCTGCAGTGCGCCAGTTTCTGGCACAGGTAATGGGCTGCAAAGCAGCTCGGGCATCTTCATGCTATACTGCAGTGGTGGCATTACTTTCCTGCAATAATTCAGTGAAGGGAAATTTTTTAAAAATACCACCTCCACAACAGCAGATCAGCACAATAAAAGGTAAACCAAGTAAACCTGTCATGTTTGTAGAGATGCTGGCTTACTTAGTTCTGATTGGCTAAACTTAAGCTATTTAGTTATTTTGCAGCTGTAGAAAATTTTTAGCAAGTTGAGTGGCTGGGCTGTTTTATTTTCCCTTGTCTGTTTGATTAATCCATGTCAAGTTTACATTTCTTCTAAGCCATGTTGCCTGCAAGACAGTCTACCAACCAAGGTTTATTTACATATTTACATTCTAGCTGCAGTAGATATTTCTATCTGAAATAGTCTTGCTGTCTAACTCAATAACCTGAATAATACCTTTTTTCCCCCATGGATCTTCATTTGGTAAGTTTTGTGAAAATTAAAGTAATGCTAGTTTAAAGGTAATCATAAAGAATTGTGAGATTAATAGATTCAAACCTCTTTTTTGCTTCTTCAGGTATATAAAAGTCACTGAAAATTTATTGCTGATATTACCATTCCTGACATTCAATTTGCTTGCTAAAACAGGCAGGGAAAGTATATTTCAAAAGGTTGTAAGAACAGTCAGGCAACCTCACATTCTGAGCTAATATTCATGTTGATTCTTTCTGAAAAGTATCTACACATTTCACAAAAATTTCAGTTCCAGATACTAATACGACTAGCAAGATTGTTCTATTTTAAGAAGATATGCAATGCTATTAATCTCATGGACAATACCATAACATTATTTTAACTTACTTGTCCCCTCCAATTTTTTTGGCCAAAGACATTTGAATCAATCAAATCATATACTCCAACACTGCATGTGGTGCTGGCTCTCCGCCCCCTACAAGTGAGAATATTTGTGACAGATGCCAGTCTCACACACAGCATCCACATCCTAAAAGCCAAGACTCCTCTCAGTTATGCTGCTGCAATCTCACTGATGTCAGAATGGTTGCTCTGAAGTAACTGTAAGAAGAATTTAGCACCTGAAGTTTAAGCTGCAGCAACAAGCCAGCTTCAATATGCAGAATGTACACTTATTATGTTTGATTACTATGAGAAAGCAACATCACTTGGATTTATGACTAAGAAAATACTTTTTAAGTGTCATAGTTAGGAGAGAGTGAGGGAAACTAAAAGCTTAGCAGTTAAAAATTGTGAAGGAAATAATGTGAGAAAGCAAGAAGGGAAAATGTTTCTTACCACCAGCAGGATTAGCTGATCTGGATCCTTGATTATGAGGGCAGACCAAAGGACAGGCAAAAAGTGGATTAAAAGACAGTAAGACAATACAGTGTTCAGCATGCGGTTTATGCTATACACAATACAGACAGAATTATTTACAAGCATGTCACTCCTAAAGCCTCTGCAGAATACAGTGAGTTAACAAGCAGCTGCAACTAACAACTTCCCAAGGTTGATCAGCTTCTTAGCTAAATGTCAACCAACACATGGAGACACAAGTTCTGTTCTAAATTACACCCCAGCCCAGTCTGCAAAATTGCAACAGGGTTATCTTCTGTGAGCATGGAGAATTTGGTCCCGTGACTATATTATATCTGCCTAAGTTATTTCATGCAAAGTTTGGCTTAAGGATAAAGATCATATCTGGTTGGGCTAGGCTGGAAACAGAATTCAGCAAACTAGACCAAGGCAGCAGGTTCAGATATGACCATCCTAAAGCTTTGTAAAACATTCTACAAAAAAACTAAGCCCATAATTTTTGAGACCTTTGGATACTCAACTATTCTTACAATACTTCTGAGACTTGTCTCATCCGGTCTGGTAATTTCTCACTAAAATAAGTTTAGGGAAAAAGGTAATTTCTGGCTTTGAATCAGTTTTAAGTTCAAAACTGAATACATCAAATTTAGATCAGCATACCAAAGCCCAAATTCCTTCATGACCTCAATGTAAAGATTTCCATTTGGCCCCATCCTGAATATAACAATTCTCTCTTCAGCTCTCCCAGCCTAACACAATGCTAAAACTAGCTCTCCATCCCTCCAGCACGACAGAGCAAAGCAATGAGAGAATGAACAGAGAAGGGCTTTTAAATAGGTGTACAAAGCAAGACAAGTCCTCAGAACAAAGACATCTTTCCACAAACCCCACCTGCTCTTACCCACAAGTTTGAAGGTCCTCAAAACATGAGTGGCTTTCTCCATCCCCCCAAGTCCTTTTAAAGTTTGAGTGACAAAATTCTCCTCAGATACACATGACGAATATGCAGCAGCACCATATGTATGGCTCCTAAGGGAAAACCATGCCTTGCTAGGAAGCCAGAGAGCACAGATGCGTCATGTGAATCAGAGAGCAGAACCACCTCCCTCGTATCTACACAAAATAGGTAACGTCCTATTTTAAACTGATGTCAAATCTCATTAACTTTAGACAGCTCATGTGTTACACATACAGAAATACAGTCACATAAGCAGAAGCTCAGCAGGGCAAGAACCCAGGACAGCAGTCAGCTACAGACACAGAGGGTGTCTCACATGGGACCCAGTGCAAGTTACTTAGTCCTACACATCAGATCAACATGAAATTCTGCTGCACAGCTGGTAAAAAAAGGCAGCAACTAAGCACTCAGATTTGGGGCCCTATTTGTCAGCAAGTGCACGTGCTGGCTGAGTGGGTATTCATTTTGTTACGTGTCCAAATGTTATTAGAAGTGAGCTCAATCCTCAGCTGATGCTACTACAATTCAAGAGAAACATAACTATTTGTTCTGTTCCCCCAGAAATAAAACACTTCTTACGCTGGGACTGGGAAACTACTTTAGCCCGGCTGCGGCCTCGGGTATCAGCAGGCGTTGAGGTGACGCTTGTGGCACTGCCAGAGCTCTGTCTCCTTGTACGAATCCGACCTGGAGGAAGGCAAAGACAATCAGACTGTTAATAGGTTTCTTTCAAAGGCAGCAGCAGTGTCTAACATGCTGTTCTATGCTTGCAGGGTTGCTATACACACAATTAACCAGGGTACAAAAGAATTTTACAGGGAGAGGCAACATCTTTTATTAGACTGGCTGAGACACAAGGGATGGAGTGGAAACAGTCACAGCCCATGAGTCCAAAAACTTATTTGCTTTCTGTAATGCTATCAGCCAGTTTAATTAAAATATATTACCTCTCTACAGCCTTTGCTTCTGTTCTATAGTAGCTTCTTTACAAATGATCAACAACAAAAATTCCAGTCTCCTAAGTGCTGCTTCCCTTATCAAATTATTACTTTCTGACAAGGCGATCACCCTTTTAGAGACGGGTGTGACAGATGCCCCCACAAATTCCATCGCTGGGACTTCCAATTAGCAGTTTGGTGCTTTACATCCTGCTCTACAAGCACAGGCTGGCATGCACTCCTGCGAGAGTCTGTCAATGCAGCCTGACTACGCTTTTATTTCAGGCTCATTGAATTTTCCCTGCTGTTTACAGATCCCTCATATTTATCCCTGAGATCAGTGTAACTTTACTTGTAATGGAGAGTCCCATTTAGCACAATCAGCGTTGTGGAAAAATGATTCTGTGTGTCTGCTCTTTATTTAAGCAGAGAATAGATATAAAGTCTCAAAGTGTTCTTGGTCCTTTTTCTGTCCTTTCCTCCTGAAAAAGCCACAGAAATTTGAGCTAGAAAAGCTTACAGGGTCATCGGTTCATCCCCATCCTGGGGCAGGGCTGTTTCCTACAGAATGTTCTTTCCAGTGCTAAGCTTCAATTATCTGTCTCTAGTTAATGGGAAAGAAATGATAATTAAGAGCAACACAAAGAAAGTCCTCCATCAGTACTTTTCAACAACTCAGTTCTCAGCCAAATCTGAAGTTCTTTCTCAGGACTTATGCCAGTGCTATCCTGCATTCAGAGGATGACTTCAAGTTTCAGGCACAATAAAAAAGGAAAAAAAACCATCACAACAGGTAAGCAGAGAGTCTAGACAGCTGCACCCACTGGTTACAGATATTCATCTCCTGCCCTGTCTCCACCATAAGCATACATAGAAATATGAAAAGGGAAATATACACTTCCCACCCTCCACGAAAAAGAAAAAAGAAAAATCACTTCACATAAGATACACATGCAGGACAAGACAATGGCAAGCAGCCCAGGCTGGACGGATTGAGAACTCTCTTCTCTGAGCTCTCAAAACATTCATAACATCGTCTGCAAGTTTCTGATAAACACAAAGTGACAAGAAGATGTTTAAGAAGAAAGCTTATTGTTTGCAGGGGGAAAAGCCTAGAGGACAGCTGTACTTCAAACCTCCCCACCATCTAGTTTTAAAGTAGCTCAATAGGCAAGATACAGGTATCCACATTCAAAGAACTGTTTGTAGCTGAGACACAGAAGATACAGTTACCATAAAATTGGGAAAATATAAACAAGCCACTTTTTAACCACCGACTCAACTAAGCAAACTGAGCATGTCCACGTGAGTCCAACAATCGTGAAACTGGCTGCTAAGGTCTTCTTACCACCAGCAAGGCTGTAGATCTCCTCTGCTCTAGTACACTGTCTGGCCCTCACAAATGGTCAGCCTGATACACAACCAGGGGCAACTCTAGAGCTCTTTGCTGGCCCACTCCCATCCCTCACAAGTTTGGCACCTGCACAGCTACACACAGATGAGCAGAGCCACTGTGCGACTTGCCACGAGGTATGTACCCCAAAACCCCACCACAGGCTTCAAAGCAGGGTGTATGGGGAAGGAGGCAGAAGGACGTCACGTTCTTGTCAGAAGCCGCCTTTTTCATTTCTCACATCAGGAGGGCATCACTGGTGGCAGCAGGGGTATAAAACAGTTAGACAAGAAGTTAAACCTGACCAGTCTTAGGAATCAGTAACAGAATTAACTTACATCTTTCTAGAACACCAACAGAAGGATTCAGCATTGCAGAAAGTCCTGGGGGACTTTCTCAAGCTGAAATTCAACATTACACAGTAACAGACAGTATTAGAAAATGCATTTATCCATGTGTATGGGCCAAGAATGGGTGAGAAGGGACTGATGTCACCTTTTATGCACAGGCCACTCAGGATCCTCAAAATTTTCTGTTCTTTCCAAATCTACAAAATCTTTTTTTCTTTTTCTTTATCAGCAAGTGACTAAGAAGAAGGTAAAAACTGGAACAATATGTAATAAGTGACTCTTCCAGCTTAGGAAATACAAAGCCTAAGATAACATATAAAGAGAAAGCAAAATTTGCTTCTGGTACCAATTCTGGGAGCTTTAAGAAAGAAAACTGAACCACAGGGTCAAACTTTATTAACATGTGATTATCAGCAGGATTTGAAACAGAGAGCTCAGTTCTATTTTGAAAGCCCTGAAAGTTAGTGGACAGACTCCTACCAACTTCAGCAGTTTCTAAATGAATGAATGTCCAGAACAAAATTCTGCTTCCTTTTGGACTGGTAGATTTGCACACTGATTTTGGCCTAATGTGTCAGAGAGAAAAATGCGAGACGAAGAGTTGCTCTTGCACAGGAAGAATGAATGGAGTCCCAATGCGGATAGCAGTTTTCTTGTCTTTCTAAAAAGGACGGTAAGTGTTTGAACTAACACTGCGCTGGATTTGTATTACGCAAATAGTAACAGAAATAGCAGAAACTAGAAACTAATCATGAAAAAATCATGTAATTATATGAATACTGTGATAGCACAGTAATAGCTCACCCTAAGAGTACTTTATTCTTTAAAGTCCTAGGATAAAGTAAAACATGAGGGGGGGGGGAAAATGCCCCTTGAATTCTTCACAGAAGGAAAAATGTGCCATCTGATGTCAATTACATGTATTCTTTGAAGCATGAATTGTTAATGTACTTTCCAAAGTTTTATTTTCTGAACTTAAAACCCTGTATTTTTTCATGCAGATAATCAATCTTGCTTGCAACATACAAATGGTTCAAAATAAGTGACTCAAAGCAACTCTCAGACAAAAAGCTAAGATTCTAAGTTCTCTCCTATCCAAGTTTTTAGCTGTAAAATAAATGACCAACTGGAACTCAAAATTGCTTTAGGCAAATCTCTATGAGATACAAAACCTGGAGAGATATCAAGGATGTTTCATATGTTAACTTATCTTCACATGCATGCACAACTTTTAAATTAGTCTTATGATATCCAAAACCTACTTGCTTTATAGTAGTGTAAGATGAATCAGTATTTGTCTGGCCTGAAAAGATCAATATTTTTAATATATATTATACCAAGTACAGCATGTATATAGAAGTTAATCTATACAATACAAATGTCTCTACTACATTGCCTTAAGAATTTCATCTGCAAAAAGAAGTCTGCATTCACATCCAAGAGTTATTTGCACAGAGGACTATTTGGGTGGTTTTTCCTCTATCATTCTACCCCAGACAGAAAAACTAATTTCAAGCAGAACTGGAAATAACCTATCAAGTTATTCAGACTTTTTTTTTTTTTTTGTGTTAAACTCAAGCAGACGTCTCCCCTCCCAAAACTTCTTTGCTTTCAAGTGGGTTTGTTTCCATATCTAGCTCAAACTGCAGATGTAGCAATGTATATTTCATAACTATTATTTCTCTGCTGCTTTTAAAAGAATTACTGCATCTTGACAACAGCAGCACAGCAAAGAAACAGATAAAGACTGCCCCAACTAGTTTCCAAAAACCATAAGAGTATTTCCATAAAAAAGCCCTTGATCTAAATTTGACATGTGACACATCGTTGTTGGTACAGAAAGTATTTTGAAAGACTCCCATAAATGCTTTGTTTTAAGAAACCATTTGTGGATTTTTAGGAGATTTTGGGTTTATTTTTTAAAGTTACTGTCATTTTTACAACAATCAATGGATCAGAATCAACCCAGAAATGTCTAACATACGTCTAAACTTAGGAGGTTGTTTGGTTTTGTTTTTTAAAAATGAACAAGTGAAGGAAGAGTCTATGATAACGTTTTTGCATTACAGGAGGCTTCACCTGGCAGCATTCTGAGCTCCTCTGGGTGGATACTGCAGCATCTCCACCCCCAGTGCTAAGAACAGACATAGGCTGTGTGAGACTCAGTCTGTATACTACACTGAAGAAAATGGGTTCAATTACCCAAGAAATGGTACATAACAGCTCCACAACTCAGTTTAATCTGTTCCACACTGTGAATAATGATACCTACAACCACGTAAGTGATATATGGAAGCACTGAGACGGTCTCCATGGATCAGGTTAATGCATTTAGTTTACTCAGCACTGGCTTTTTCCCCCACTTGGAGAAAAACATTCCTGAAAGAGCGTCTAGAACCATCCTAGCTGTGTCACTGCTAAATGACATGTGGACATCTGAGACATGCACACAATTTAAAAAATGCTTTACATATAAAAGCTGTAAAGAACTTTTTACAACCACCATCGGAATGGTTTCCATACATATTTGGCATGTGTCCAACATTATACTACTATAGGACGTGGCTGAACCATAAAGTTCCCCGAGAAGCCCTCAATACTTACTGAAAACCATCAGCATACGCTGCCTGTGGGTCTTGCATGAGAACTCCCTCCAAAGCAGACGGCTGAGGGTACAATAGTGGCACCACTTTGCCCTACAACAAGCACAGGCGAATCAAGTCTGCACTCGCAAAGGGATGGTCCAAGAGAACAAAGAAACCTACTCCGTGAACATTTCTATTTAAGGTACCATATAAAGTCATACCTTTAAATCAAGCTTTGACCTTGAGGACAAGGGAGAGCTTTAAGGCAGGGAAGAAAACAGGAATGTTGACTTCTTAAAACTTGTGTTACTCCCAAAGCCTTTGGTAAGGTGTTCAAGATGTTCAACTGAGAAGACCACTCTTTTTGAGCCTAAGTTATCTGAAAACTATAACAAACCAGATTTTATTTTCTTTCCAGTGAATAATAAAAACTATTAAAAATTGTGCTACTAACTCCAGAAACTGCCGGTTTTGTTTTAAACTTGCCAGTTTCAGGACAGACCAGCATTTACACTTCCCCCTTTTACGTAAGGCTTGTCTGAAGGGCTTGTCTTTAAGCTCACTTTGAAAAAAGGCAGCTGGACAACAGAAACACTCTGAACCATTATTCTGTACTAAAAGTCAGCATTATGCACCTTTTTTAAATACTCCTTGAAAAGCTATTCCATGGTAAAACAAGCAGAAACTTTTCTAGGGTTTCCCTTTAATCAAGTATAACAAACATGGCACAACTGTTACCTGCATAGCACCAGCTGTGAAGTACCAATCAAGACTATAAATGTTTAGATCTTACAAGCTTTCTGTCTGCTAAGATTTTAATGAAGTTCAAGAGATATCCATACATGAAGGGTCTGGGCAATCAAGACCTAACTGTGTACTTCATGAAGACACAGCCTCACAGCACAGAGATGACAGAAGACCTATACAGATCTAAGTGGTATATAGACTCATGCTTCATTTCCATGAGGAAGTGCATTTCAAGAGCATTTGTCAATTTGGGTTGACACTACTTAAAATCAAAGGACTGATACTTGGCTTTTAACTTGTATTCTTGACACTGGCACAATCCACTATCTTGTTCCTGCTTTGAGATGTCTGGCTCAAAAACAAAATGCTGAGAACTGAGGGCAAAACAGATGGGAGTTGCCAAGTTCACACAATGCTGACTCCTGGCTGAGGGGAAGGTGCAGAACTTTTTACACTGTAGCTGAAGAAAGCCATGATGGGAACCAGACTGCAGATTTAATGTCAAGCTGAACCACACAAAAAACCCACAGGGATTTGCTCTTAAATTACTTACTGGTGACCTGCAAAAAACCCACAAGAGCATGAGTGTGGATAGAATTTCTTCTTTACGTTCAAAGAGTGTCTCTAGCACACACAGGTATTTTCAGAGGAAGGGGATGTTTTTCTGTTCCCCTGTCCCCACCCCCTTAATTTTTACATTTGCATCAAGAATATAGTTTTGCCTTCCCTGAAGCTCCTGACAAACTCTGCAAGACCAGGAGTTGGCAGAAGAATTTTCTCAGCCCTCATCTGTAGGATGCACTGGATCCTCAACAAAGGCTGGTTTTCCCTCAACTGTCTTGAGGTAAGACAAAAATGAGGAGTTTCAAACAGTGATTAAACTCATCATTCAAGAGCTCTGGCTGTAGTGTGCCATGTTGTTACAATTCTCTTCCAATCCTCACTGAAAAAAAGAGAATCCTCCAGCAGAAAGAAGAGATGAGATCTGGCATTTAACACTAAGGGGACAGCAAACTCCATTTCTGAAAGTTCATCTCACAGTCTTTCCCTTCAAAGCAACTTGCTGGTTTCTATTATAGATCTTCACCAAATCCAATCTGCTTCCAATATAGCTGAATAGAAAAAACCAAAAACCTAATCAAATAAAAAACCCCACCCTTTTGCATTATGACAACAAAGCATTTAATAAACTGGGAAAAAAGGTATTCCAGAGGACAGCTGTTGTAACGGGCCTCCACAAATATTATTATATTCTAGGAGAGGATTGATAGTTGTATAGGGTATTGTATAAATTACCATTAAACATTCAATGCTATAAAGCTAGGCCAAGAATAGAAAGATTTGAGAACTGGGAAGAAAGGAAGAAGAGAAAAAAAGGGTCAACAATAAATAAAAAAGTTCAGTATCACAACAGTGTGGAACTTTATCTAATTCACTATTGATTTAGAAATACAGGTGTTTAGGCCAACTACATACTCCTTATCACTGACAGATCACATAGCACAAATATTTGCCCATGATGCTGAGCCAGCTCATCTCTCAACACTAAGATTAAGTACCAGTTCCAAAAGCAGTAGAGATCTTTCCCTCTAAACAATAAACAAACGCATCAACAATAGTAAGGAAAACACACATGTCACAACAGCACAGTGGCACTTCTCAGACCACCACATCCAAATACAAGCAGCCATCAAGGATATGAGCACAATCCCACAAGACAGTAATAGATCCCTTGAAAAGAGACTTGCATCAGGAAAAAAATTGATTTGTTGGGGGAGGTGGGAGGGTGGTGCTGTCTTCATTCTGTGTAGAAGACATTCTTGTTTTCAACTCCTGTCTACCTCATAAAAAGTGATTTCCCAGTGATCTTTCTTGCTCAAGAAACATGAAATAAAGAACAAGCTTTGACAACAAGCCAGAGAAACAGACTGGGAGCCCTCCCAAACTAGCAGGGCTCAGTGTTCTTGGAAAAAAAGCCTTTCCTCCAACTGTCTTAGATGTAAGCCGTCTCACTCAAACAGTTAACAACAAAAAGAGAGCTCAGGTTTAAAGAGGTTGACTAAATATTCCTTCCCTAGAGATCATTGTTTACTGTCCTCATTTTTCTGCCATGTGATCATCTCATTCAATTCTCTCGCTGCCCAGTCTCTTCCCAAAAGCATTTGGCAGTTGTGACCTGAGCTTTGGATGGAAAAACACAGCAAACCTTTACACATCATGAAGCAAGAAAACACAAGCCCTGTGTTGTTTTTTCTGTTTTGTTTTGGTATTAATCTGTGAGCAGGTCACCTTCAACCAAAAGCAGTACTTGAAACTCACATACAACTTCACGATCAGAAGTCAAGCAAGTCATAAAAGCAGACTAGTGCCTATTAGCAGGGAGGAGCTTGAAGAGAAAGTGAAGAATACCCCATGGCATCAAAATGAGCAGGACAACCATGCAACACTTCATGCAGGTCACCAGTGAACATGGATGAGAACCAGATAACACTTTGAGAACAGAGACCAGGTAGGGTGGTACGACTGTGGACACACCTCAGTTACACAGAGACTGCTTACCCTCGGTTTTAGTGGTAGTACCATCTTTAGGCAAATTAAAAAAAAACAAGGAAAGGGTTAATAGGGAAAATTAGTAACATCCACAGAAGTGGGCACTATATATTAGCTACAGTGATATGCAAAAATTAACACATTTATGAAAAAAGTTTGACTCAGCAGCAAATCAAATCTTGACGTATCTGAAGAACACGCTTGCAGCTTTTATCTCCTCCAATAACCAACCTTTTCCAAACTCCATTTTCATTGCTTGTCTCACCATTTCTCTCATGGGAATGCACAGGTGACAAATGTCCCTACTAGCTCAAAAGGAAGCAGGCTCTTTCAGGAGCAGCCATGTCTGCATCACTTCGAGTGCATTTGCTGCTTTTCTCTTACAGTCTCTTTTAAGAGCAAGCCTAACACCGTATTCAGTCTCCTGGCTTCAAGGACAAAGCCCACTTTAGTAGATAGTTTCCCCCCTTATGTTCTTCCTTGTGATATAAGATTTTTCGAAAGCAGTTTTGCCACAGAAGCCAGTATGCAGCATGACTGAAAAATGGTTGCATCTGTAAGCTCGAAAGCATGCTATTATGTGATCAACTTCCTATTTCGTCTTATTTTTTCACTGCAATGTGTATAAATCTTGAACTGAGTAAGAACAATTTAAATCAGAATAAGAATTCAATTTCTGAACCAAATACAACGAACTTATTTAAGTGAAGATAAAATATTTCAGGTATGAAAGAAACCAGTCTACAAAAGGAATCTATAGAAATCATCCCTATACAAATCACCAAGCATATTTTATCAGACTAAAGACCAAATGCCCTGCACTAAGGAGAAGCTACTTTTCAACTGACTCCATGAAGACAATCTATACAGCTTAAATCAAGACCACTGATTTCTGATTTTTCTTTTTCTTGTAAAGGTAAATCGATGAAAAGTCTGGAATTAGATTTGCATGAAACCAGCAGAATGAGAACCTAGCTCAGATGATCAGCTCTACTCATAACTAAGTTGAAGCTCTGCAAATATGGTGTCAATCACCACCTTGCATTTCCTCCTCCATGCCTCCTTCAACAGCATCTCCAGGAGAGAAAGATCAAATGCAAACTTCGTTGTAAGAAACCATGAAGCACCTGAAAGCGATATATGATGCTTTGAGAGAATACTGTGACACTCGGCTCTAATCCAAAGAGAGTCAGCATAAGGAACAGATACTTATATCTTGTGTGGTGAGAAGGGAAGGTCAACTTCTCTTCTACATCTTTCTCTTGTAAAACAGAAAGCGATCAAACTCAACTAAGATGTACTATTCAAAGTATAAAACAATTAACGGGAAGTCAGTTTCAGGAAAGGAGGGAAGGAAGAGAAGGAAGAGAGACGGGGACATTTCAAAAGGAATTGAGCAGTATTTTCCTCAACAACGTCCCAGAATTTTAGTAAGATCTGCTTTTCCCCAGAAAGAAGAGTGAGACACAGACTATTATACAATTCAAAAACTATGAAGTTGCTTCAAGTCAGTTCTGTTGCAAATTTTTTCCTTAATTCCAAAGGGCAAGAGATCACACACTGATCCTGGAGAGCTGGTAACTCAGAGATATATTCTTCTAGTTAAATATTCAAATAAAACTATGAGGCACTTTCTGCTAGTAAAGAAAGCTAACTGCAAGAGTAGAACACGTAGATTTACCTAGTGATGCGTATGAGCCTGGGGGCAAGGCTGCAGCAGAACTGAAGGGGGTGGATGCTCCAGAAGACGTCACTTTTGACTTGGCACTAGCTGCTGCATTCACATCGACGTCACTGCGGGATCGCTGCAGAGATCCTGGTGTTGACACAGATTTTGTACTTACTGTAGATGCTGCAGATGGGAGTGGGAGATCCAGAATAAAGAAGATTAATTTTTTGAGCTGTGTGCTTCAAAGAACCTGACAAGCAGTTTAATGTACTATTTTTAATGCTCCCTGCTGGCACTGAAATACCTCAACTAAGAATGCTTTATCAGGGCAATGTGGGCTTCCCCACATTGCCTGCAAAGATATTTCAATGCTTACTGATACTATCTCTAAGAACTTTATCAGACACACTAATCTAAGTGCTGAGATCAAAAAGGCTGCCAGGCCAGTAATAAAGAAATTTCTAACAGAACCTAGATGGGAAAGTTCAACCACAGTACCCATCACGAGCTTGTAAGTTGCTGGCCAAAACAGACCTGCAGGTCCTTCAGTCCAGGTTCTAACTTCCTTCCCAGCACCTCATCTTCTCATGAGGACTGCTGTTCCCATCACTTGTTGATGCTTACCCTCTTAAGCATGAAGCTGGACTACTCAGCTGCAAACAAACATGCACTTGTGTGCACAATCAAGTAGGTTAAACAACAGTATCTCCTTGAATCAAAGGTCTCAGTAGGGTGTACTGTATACACAAAACAGCCAGAACCCAATCTTGGTCAGGTAGAGAAGGCAGCTTCTCTTCTACCAACAAAATTTTGTCTATTATATTCTGTATTAAAATGTATTATTTAGTTTATTGTATGTATTTACTTAGGACAGGAAAGCTGCACCTAAATATTCCATCTGACATTAAAAACAGATTAGCAGCAAGATGGAATTTAACACTGTAGGACTTGTGTGCAGACAATGCCTCCAGTAAGTGCTGAAACCACAGAGAATAAATGACAGAAAATTGTAAAGCTGGGTGTACCATTAGCCTATGTAGCTGTATGTCTTAGCATCAGCAGTAGTTTATTCCAGATACTGCACAGCTAAACATACCTTGGCTACAATTTGCAAGGCTTTTTAGCCTTTCCTTTAGATGTAAACAATAGCAGATTTACTAACTTTCAAAAGCATCATTATATCGAGTCGATGCACAGAAACGTGGTGTATAACCCAAAACTAAAAGTTTTACATACTAAGTTGTCATTTTAAGGAGCAGTAAACAGTGATCAAAACTGTTCTTTACATATCATAGTGTCTGAAATTCTCATCCTAATTCATCACACTTCCTCAGCAACACCTGAGCACATTTTTAGCTCCTGTCCTCACCTCTAGATGTAGTACTTCCAGTGGGACTTCTTTTGGCAGACAATGGACGGCTAGAAGTTAATATAAATATTTATTAAAACAAAACTAGCATTTCATAGTCATCAGTAACAGTGCTACTCTGTTCCCTTGGTACACAACTGAGTTAATAGGAAGTTATTTATATATACTATAGGAATAGACTAACAAAACTTATTGTTTAAGAATAAATACAGCACCACCATGAAATCCTTTACAAAAGCACTAAGACAAAAATGAGTATGAACATTATCGGAGTAAGAAGATATTTTTAAGAACACTTTTTGTAGATTTAAAAAGTTATACCAGTAAGTTATGGATATTTTTCATACAGTTCTTACACTTATATTGCAGACATTTGCAGCCTAAGTTAATTGTATCTCTAAGAGAAACTAAAACACATATATTCAACAGAGGAGTTACGTACTGATTTTGCATTTACAACTCAAATTTAGTTCAGTAATTTTTTTTCCTCTTATATGGACAGAGGCTGACTTACACCTCTAGGATTAATGCTAAACAGAGAATTTCAATCCAAGCATTGTTTTAAGCACATCTGGAAGGAATGACCAACAGTATCTGCTGAGCACAAAAAGCTTCCTAGAAAATTATTTATGAAGTCAAGATAACGATTATTTTTTTTAAAAGCCAGTAAAGGGTTTTGGTGGCTTCTTATTTTAATACAGTGTTAGCTAAAAAAAATCTTGAAGTGAGCAAGTGCTGAGGCCAAACGATGACCAGATGAGACAAAGCAATGCAATGGCTCCCTCCAATTCAGTGGAGCTATCTGCAGTTGTTTAAATTGAGGTAGTGACATCAAAGGGCTTACTTGAGACTCTCCTGGGAACTGGAGGAGGAACGATCTGACTGCGGCAAGGACACGATGCTGTCAGAGTTCTTCAAATGTGACTGCAGGGCCTTCTGGTAGGAAGACTCCAAGGTGTGGTATAAATGCTCTGCCTCTCGGCTGAAGTGACTGTGGAATCCCCAGTAACACCTGGAAACAAGGCACAATACTGTGAACATCTCCTTGCTGTGTTTTAGGGGGCAGTGGAGCACAGGTGCAGACAGAGCCCTTTTCACCACTGGTATTAGTGGGCTCATTAGCCCAGTCATTTCAACCATCTACTGTCCCTATAACATGCTTAAGACATATCACTTTCTTCAACCCATTGTACTGTTCGAACAGCCACACAGAAGACAAACCTAATGAAGAGAGGAAAACAGCATTTGGTGTGCTGTAAAAACATAAGTAGCCAACAAAGCTTTATTACAAAAGAACCCCTCATTCTTCAAGCTGCCTACTGTACACAGGAGATGGTAGACCCACTAGACTGATACTAATTTGGGACTAGGTGCTCCATAGCTACTTCAAAAACATGCCAAACGCAGAACACATATGCATGGGTCTGATTCAGGAAAGCACCAGCTGGGGTTGTTTTCTTCCGTAAGTTTAACAAACAGCTCTCCTACAATGCTGCACAGACAAATCATCTGTACTGAGCTGAGGCTGTTGCCTATCTTTTGGGGAAGAAATAACAAGGAATAGGAAAGAGATGCTCCTATAGAATTCCAATCAGTGCCATGCTGAAAATAAAAGAGCATTTTAAGATGAGGGAAGAATTCCTCTCTGGTCCAAATCTCTTGGCTGATGGCTAAACACCATTCACTCTTGTCACAAAGGAGATGAAGACTCTCAGCACTTTTCCGGGGGCAACTAATGGGCAGTTTAAGAGTAATATCATTAGCTCAAATGAATCAAGAATTGTCTGTGTGTGACAGTCAGTCCTCAGAGCCTCAGAGAAGTTACATGCATTTTCACATCACTAGAAGGAACCAAATTTGTCTTACAATCAACCACACTGTTAATTAAGAAACATGGAAAGAGAGAATTAAGCATGCTCTCTGAAGTCTCATGCCATTCTCCTTGCTGACTATTCAGCTTAACTAGTCACCTGCTGTGAAGTTTCGGTGCCTACTGTATTTTTCAGTAATGGACATGTTACCTTTCAAAAGGATTTAAACAGTCCTACTGTGAAACACCTTTGTGTGTAACATAGCATTTAGATTAATGAAATTTATTGTTCATTGATTTCATGTTTTACAGCACCCTTTCTGAAGAAAAATGTTCCTGTAGTGTTCTGTTCAAAAGAGCATGATCCTAGTATATCAGCACACTACCATACGTACAATCACATTAATGAAAATGCATGAGATCAACAGAAGAAAATTAATTGCATTAAAGTTTCCTATAGATACACACAAAGATATTATTTGTGTCATCAAATATTTCCTTAATTTAGGATAGCATTTAGCAGAATACTAGCACAAAGACTTTTATTTCAAGAGTAGCATAGAATTATAGGATAGTAGCATAGGAATAGAATAGGAATAGAATAGGAATAGAATAGGAATAGAATAGGAATAGAATAGGAATAGAATAGGAATATTTCAGTTGGAAGGGATGTACAACAGTCATCTGGTTCAACTGCCTGATCAATTCAGGGCTGACCAAAAGTTAAGGCATGCTGTTAAGAGACAAACTGCCCAAATGTCTCTTAAAAACTGACAGGCTTTCAGTATCAACTGCCTATCTAGGAAGCCTGTTGCAGTGTTTGACAACCCTCAGTCAAGAAATGCTTCCTAATGTGCAGTCTAAACCTTCTCTGGCACAACTTTGAACCATTCCCACGTGTCCTATCACTGGATCCCAGGGAGAAGAGGTCAGCACCTCCCTCTCCACTTCCCCTCCTCAGGAAGCTGTAGGGAGCAATGAGGTCACCCCTCAGCCTCCTTTTTTCCAAACTAGACAAGCCCAACGTCTTCAGCTCTCCTCAGAGGACACTCCCAGCCCTTTCACCAGCTTTGCTGCCCTCCTCCAGAAACGTTCAAGGACCTTCCCATCCTTCTTAAAAATGGGGAGCCCAGAACTGTATAAGCTAGTCAAGGTGAGGTGCACCAACGCTGAACAGAGGAAGATAATCACCTCTTTTGCCTGGCTGTTTATGCTGTGTTTGATGCACCCCATGATGCAGTTTGCTCTCTTAGCTGCCAGGGCACCCTGCTGACTCACACTGAGCCTGCTGTCCACTGGCACCCCCCCATCCCTTTCTTACAGGGCTGCTCTCCAGCCAGCCACTCCTCTCCCAGCATTACTACATCCTAGGTCTTATACACAGGCCAAAAAGAAAAGAAAAATTAGAAATAATAGTATTTTTGTACTAAACAGAAGAAATTTCAGTTAACTACAAGCAACTCAAACATCAAAAAAAAAAAAAAGACGTTACTAGCTCTCAACTCTATCACAACTCGGGTAAGCATTTTATCTGCTCAGACAGATAAGAATACAATAACATTAAAAGAACAAAGTGAAACAAGCACCATCAGAAGATGTGATACATATATATCTCAGCCCCATGGGATCACCTCATATGACATCTCCTGCTGAAGTACACACTCCCACTGAAGCCAAGGGAAAGGCGGCATCAACTGCCAGGAAATTTGTCTGGACCCCAGTCTGCAACATGCAATACCACTGACTCACAACACAATAGGGGCAAAGAACAGGAGGAAGAAAAGACACCAACAACAGTTTCCACTTACTTTCTTGCCTCTATCCTGGCTTCAGAGTCTGCATCATGAATTCCTTTCTTTATTGTTTCAGCTAACACTGATATGTGTCTGAAATGAGAAGGAAAACATTATCCAGCAGTCCAGAAAGACACGTCACACTTACAAAGAAATGACTAATTTGGTTTTGTCTTGGTGTTCAAGAACAAATATCACATCTTTCCATTTCCATGTAAGATCCTTTATTTATTTACTCTTACAAGTCAGTTTTATTTCACCCACACTGCTGACTAGGAAAAGACAAGCAGCATTCTTCATAGGTCAGTCTTTAGTTATCTACTTTAACTGCTTGCATGCAGAAACACTCTCTTAACACTTAAATAGTCTAGGACTAAGGAAATTGTGTCCCAGTCTCTTCTCCCACAGTTACTTTCACTGTTCATTTGACTGAAGCTGTAGAACTGTAGAAGCCTCAGAAGCTTTACCTCATCAATTCACTTTAGAGTGCAAAAGAAAAAAAAAAAAAAAGACTCTATTAAGTTCAGGGATTCACTCAGCCAGGTTTTCCAAGGCTGACATAGGAGACAGACTCACCGAACTCTGACTGCCAGAACTACAGGGACAAATGGCGTGTGTGCACGTACCTAAGTGATTTTTTTGTGGCAAAATATCTTATCTCTGCTAGAGCTACCTGATATAACGTCACCTCCTGGACTGTCCTTTCTCCAGAATTAACCTCCCCAGACATAAACAGGAGAGAATTAACTCACTTGTTTACAGAGCTTACCTTTCCAGGGAGTGTGTTTGCCACTCCTGCAACAGCAAGTCTAAAAATTCAAAACAGCGCCTGATAATAGAAAGAGAAGAAATGCTGAGTTCTCCAAGTTAACAGAAGCACACTGACTGCCATACCTGCCTCTGAACAACAGACATCTTGTATTGTGAAGCTTTTGGGGACATTAGAATTCAGTAATCACCCCAATAAAAACATCAACATCTCTATAAACACCATCAATAAACAGTCTGGTGGTGACTGGAGACAGCTCACTACAGAGAATTCTGAAGAGAGGCCCTGACATAAAACAATCCAGAAAGCCCCCCTTTTCACTAAAGAGGATACAGACCCAGAAGATCCATGCTAATGATACTTTGTACCTGTTAATTCAGGCTTCAGAAGGAAACTTCACATTTAGCTTCATGTGGAGACAGATCTTCTCAACTTTAATCTCCCTTCCTCATTTCAAGAAACTAAGGCACAAGCGTGCTGTTACTTATTCAAGGATTGTCACCAAATTCAACAACCATGAAGGTCCTATTTTTGTCTAACTAGCTAATCTACACAGACCAGGCAAGATTCTCTCAGTGAGGTAGCGGACAGAAGTGCACTTAGATTTTAAGTGCAGAGAGGACCATTAGCACAACCAGTCCAACTTCCACATGATGTTATCACAGAACATTACTTCTGCTGACTGGCCCAAAGACTGTCACTATAGTGGCTAGTAGTGGAGAACAGAAACATGCCTGTAAAGAAGGCAAAATAATATGATGTTGTAATGACAGGTAAGCACAAAGATTAGATTATAAAAACCATTCCTCTTTACAGAAAAGTGCCTTTACTTCTCTGCAGTGCTGCAGCTTACACAAGATAGCTGACTTTAAATTTGATCTCAACTCTGGAGAAGAATGAGATGCATTCTTTAGCAAGTGTGCATATCAACTCTTTACATAAATAAAAACAAATAAATGAAAGTACACGTTGCCTTATTTGATGATAAAAAAGAGACTAAATCCAAACTAAATGCTTACCTTCTAACTGCAACAGACTTGGAGGTACAATTACTGGTTATGATGGGTATTAATCGAGGGATGTGCGTATGCTAGAAGAAAACAAAATCAGGAAGAAATCTTTACACCGCAGTTTCATGGAATGAAAAGCCACTTCTTTCAGCCACATGAGCGTAGCATGCAGTTATTTATGTTTTGTTCAATTCTTAAAAATAGAACTGCTAAATAAAGGAACACTAACAGATAGACAGATGTTTTTATTATTAAAAATATTTGATCTGTTGAAATATCTTTAACAGATATTTGATTTTCTTCTATAATGACAGGCTACAGTGAGTCAAGGAGTTGAAGTCACTGCAAGAGGATCTAAACCATCAATGGTGACAACCTGAGAGATATCAGACTATCTACAGCTTCCTCGGTGAATCACTAGGCAGAAGTCACCTCTGTGACCTAATGGTTTTAGGAAATATACATTGTGGGGAGTTTTACAGCATAATTAAGAGGATGAGTCTGTCCTGCAAGGCAGGTTTAAAACCCATTCAAAGAAAAAAGTTTGCTCAGCTCTTAAAGGGATGGAAATATCTTACTCTGCAAAGAAACATTTTTCCTACTATTTTGGCAGGGCTTAACTATCATCATCTACACAAGGCTGCATGACATCTGAGACAGCCAAGACCAGCACAATCAGAAAAGTAGATTAGGCACTTACTCTAATTCTCATTGCAGCAACATTCATATTTCCTCAGAAACACCACAGTATTTGGAAATGATAACACTTCTCTTTTGATGTATACTTACTCGAATGATTAATCTAACTGCTACAACACCAGAAGTGGCCATGACTTTGGCACTATTTGGAATTAGATTAAAAATTGTTGGCATGATGGCTTCTGCCCCATGGTCAAACTTGTTTCCCAAAACTGATGACAAATGTCTGAAAAACAGAATGAAGTCATGCTGGTAAGCATGCTGAGGATTAAGAGAGTCAGACTTCTACAGAGTATCTGACATAAGCACATCTGACATCTTAATCTTCACAACTGTCACCTCCTCTCCAAGTCCAAAGGACAGAGAACACCATGTTACAAAAAATAGTTCCTTCACTTTCATTTCAAACTCATGTTCTGTATTCATCTGAACTCTGAGAAACGGTAACTTCAGTGTAACAAGCACAGCTAAAAATTTATTATCAAATGGGATCATGCTGAAAGAATGCATTTTTCTGAACTTGTTAGTTTATATTAGTTTCTCCGAAACTGCCTAATTTGCTTTAAAAAAAAAAAAAAAAAAAAAAAAAAAAAAAAAAAAAGCAGCTGGTAGAAACATTGCAGCACCCTTTTTCTTGAAGCATTTCGCAAAGAATAAACCATCAGAAATAAAAACTGTCTCAAGACAAACCAGAACAAAACATACACATTTTCAGATTTATTTTCAATCCTTCGCTAGTCGGTGCACGAATACACGGCTTGCTCATGCATTCAGCATCTCAAATCAGCATCGTTTAGCACTCAGGAACACAGCTTGGCCAAAATACAATCAGTGGCCTATGTGGACAATTTTAAACAGCTGTAGCAAAATCATATTCTACCTGTAACTGTCTAGTACTAGTAGCATGGATTACATCTTAAATGTGTTTTAACCAGTGTCTTGTTTCTTTTTTCTACATCACATTTTAAGCACATCAAGAAAGTAAACTTACCCCAATGTGATACAAGCCTCTCGTACTACTTGAGACCGCAGGTCTTTAGCAGATAATTTAAACGCTCCATCCAAAAGTCTTAAGTGTTGGAAGAAGTTATCATATTCTGCAGCTCCAGCCAAAAGTAATGACCGGATCTTTTTCAACTATTAGAACCATAAAAGAAAGCAGTGACTGTTAATAAGCAATAAATACAAGGACAGTTACGTTCAGGGCTGATACTCTGTTTCCAGGGCCCTTTTCTTAAATTCCAAGCAATTTTATTATTTCCGATCTTATATTCAACTCCTAGATTAACATACTAAGTACGATAATATAAACATGGTTATAGAAGTCCAGAAGTGTTGCACCCAGCTGCTCAAACTATATTGTTAATAAATTGACTGCTACTTTTTAAGCCAAAAGATGTCTTAAAGGTTCTCCTCTATTCCCCTTAGAAACCACCTATTTGCAGTAGCTTCTAAAGCTTAGGTCCTCTCACAGCTGACTGCTGTATAAAAATGATGACTAGACTTAAAGGGCATGGCTCATACTCAGATCTGAGTGATACTAGCCTGTATCTAGAATATGTCCATTGCCTTCATTAAAATTATCTGGCTCTAATAGAAGTAGAATCCTGACCCCATCAAAATGGGAAATTTTCTATTAATTTTACAGGGACAACCATTTTATCCTACAGGAATTCTTTTGGACACCTTCACAGGCCCCCATGTATACTGATGTGCCTGTATAGTGCCTCAATTTAAGCTCATTGTTACTCAGAGCACAGCAAACAAAAAAACCTGAAGCAAGCTGAATCAGCACAGTTTGCCACTCAGATCTGTAATACAGGATTTGACAGACATGTCAAAGTTCCTACACAAGTGATGAAAGTCTACAGTGTAGACAAGATCATGCATCTATTTGCATCATGAAAACACAGCTTACCTCAGTAAATAAAACTCAATCTTGGCATGCATATAACATCTAATTTTCCACTTCCACATATCCCACAGTCATATTTATTTATTCAAAACTTAAGTAAGTTCTTTCTGAATTATTTTACACCTCCTTTTGCAAAAGTATAAATAAATTCTCTATAAGCAAATTGACTTTCTGTCTCATCAGAAACTTTTAAGATATTCCAAATACCGCTTTTGACATTTTGATTTCAGCCACCTGCTTGCAAATTTCTAGCTTCACACCAGGATTTGCTCCATGTCTTTCACTTCAAGCTGATGCTGTCTCAACAGATTCTTGTATATTAAATAGCATTATTCTTCATAAACGTGGTTTAAATTCAGTCTCAAAAGGAACTTGGGGGAACATAACAGAGGCTTATCACTTCAGCTACATCCGAGCCTTACTCCAAGGTTCTCCCAATACCCTCTTCATGGGATTAAGCTCAGTGCAGAAAAACTTTAACAGAACTCATTATGTTCACTACTTACCGCGGAAACTCTCTGTTCCCAGTCATGCTTGTCATCTGATAGTATCTCTCTTATTTTGTTTATGGATTCCTCAAGATCCCGGCTGGAATAAATCTGCAAATTTAAATAAAGAGTAGCACCATAATGCAAGATTTAGTCCAGAAAATCAGATCACTTCCCAAATACATTCTCACATTCTTTGTTCCTCATGTCCTAGCCTTGGACACAGCTGCAAAGAATTAACGCCCATTTTCTGCAATCAAAAATTACTAAATAACGACAGGATGATTAAAGGATCATATTTTATTATTATACTATATTTTCACAATTTTTAGCAGCATTCCCACAGCTACTAGTGGCTTTATTAGTCAAGACATACAGAAGATCATGAGTGATACATGTGATGTTTAGCTGTCCCAAAAATAAAGCTCTGGTGAAGGAGAGGATGTGTGACACACCTCAGCTATCCAGCTAAATCTATCATCAAACATGCACTGTCTGGTTGTCACACTCGCAACAGCAACAATCCTGGAGACACAAGTCACCTTTCAGTTTCCAGATGGTACAAATGAAACATGGAGAGACTTCTGCTGACTTAAGTTTTTGTTTGACCAGACTGCACTGTGCAGCACACACATCCAGTTCCAGCTCCATCACACTTGTGGTACCTCTATCACAACCTCCCATCCCCATTCCCCCCACTTCTGAGGGTTTCACACAAAATACTGGCAGATACCACCATTTAAAACTTGCCTCCCTCCAACTTCTAATTTGCCTTCCCCTCAAAGAAGATTTGTCAACATCACAATGAAGCCCAATTTGCCAGTGATTAGGATTAGATCCTATATCCATCTTCTGCTTTTTAATACTGTGTGTTTTAACATGTAATTCTACTTACCTGAACCGTTGGGACATCTTCAAATGCCTTAATGAAGTCTTCTTCATCCACAGCACCTGCTCCCTCTTTGGCTGCTGACATACAAATGAAAAAGCCTTTTCAATCTTCTTATCAACAAGAGAATCAATTAAGAAACCACCATCTATCGAGGCACCTAATCAGGAGAAAGTTCACTATCCATGCAGCCTCAGAGTGCTACAGAGGTAATGAAAGCAGAGACAGTGAAATTCAATGCCAGGCACAGACTAGACATTCACAGCATCCTTCAACTCCCAGGCACAGAGGGCACATTAAGGAAGTCATTACAGTAGTCACTCAACAGTTAGGGGACACAGTCTGAAAGATGAAAGGGAATATTTGCTTTAATTATATGGGAGATTTTATTTTAAAAGATTTAATCCTATCTATAATAGATGAAGGTGCAGATCTGACAGGTGCACAAACAGACATATGATAAGGAAGATAAATAGTCTCTGGAATACTAATCAGATTAGAGACTGATATGGGGAACTTTCTCCATTTCTCTAGGTCACATGTTGAATTATAACCACAAGTAGAATTATTGCTCACATTCAGAATTACTGCTCAGTTTTCTTTCTGCACCTTCATTACTGGCAATGCCCAAAGGTCTCAGAGCAAAGCCAGCGTGTCAGTTTTAGACTGCATGGGTTGAAGTTTAGCATGTAGCTGTAAGCAGCCTGCCTCAGTTCAGCTGAAGAGTTGCAGCTATAAAGGCAAAAATCTGCATGCTGCAATGTTGACATGATTTACTCAAAGCTCTCAGTGCACAACTGGACAGGTCCAACCTTTCACAAATGCAAAAGGCGTTACAGGGATGAGGCGACTGCTTGGAGATTCACCCTTCCAAAGATCAGTTGTGACATACAATGTACATGCAGTGATTTCATAGGGAAAAATCTGTTACTACATCCTGGAGGCCAGTCTGAAAGTCCTTGCAATGAGTTCAAGCATGAACACTATAAATACTTCCCATAAAGGTCAATTCATATATGCTATTAGCTTACTTGAAGACTTGGAGCCCAGAGCTGCAGACCCAAGTCTGCGGGTAGTCCCCATCCCAACTCTGCGTGAGTTTGCAGGGGCCTTTGAAGATGTAGAGGAGCTGGCTGAGGAAGGTCTGTTCCCATCCACAGAGTCTTCATCGTCAAAAATTTTATCTGCCAAAAAAAGCACATTCAACCATAAATCCAACGAAGCAAATGGATGTCCCAAGGAACATGCCCACATGATGGCAAACATACTGCATGTTCAGGTCTGCTCTGCCAGCTCTCATCTCAGCAGTGTCTTCGTGCTAGAAATCTGGTTATTCATGCATGACCACCAGGCTACTGAATCCAATCCCTCGCTACTGCAGCCACTATGTTATAAACCCTTTCCATGAATGCTTTCAGATAAAAAGAATAACCTTCAAATCTACAGCAGAAAGATGCAAGCCACAGATAATACTTAGGGTGTATACAGTCTGTATCTCTGATGCTTATGCCTCTGAGAGCTATTTTGCCATGTGCTGTAGTGAAACGAAGACCATGAGCAAACCCAAGATCCAAGTGCAGAGGAGATCAGGCAGCACAGGCTGCCCTGTCACACTGTGATAGATGCCTGGAAACCAAGAATAAACAGGGTAACCCAGGAAAGATCACATAGCAACATCCATACTGTTGATAAACCACAGACCATTAATTACAGACCCATCCAGAGCTACAAATCTACTTTTAACTTTTTTAATGATCACCAGAGATTCTTTACAATGAAACAGAAAAAGTTACCTCAAATTCATAAAAGCCATAAATATAAGGTGTATTAAAGCTTACTGAACCTTCTGTGTACATCCAAAGGGAAATTCAGCCCCTACTTCCAAACGTGAACATAAATTAAATTAAAATGAATTACAGTCACTTTGATTCTCAGTGAAGGTCACTTCAATTCCAAAAGAGTGCCTATATTGCAGTTTTACACAGATTAGCTAATCCACTTTAAAAACTAGTCTTAGGTTGAAAGGTGACAAAGTGTTTGGGTAGCTGATATTGATGGCACACATTATTTATTAAGGCCAAAGAGCCACCTCAAGTCCCTATCACTTAGCTTCTCTACACTAACACTTCATTCAAGATTTGAGACCTGCTTCACGTCCACCCCTCTCCAACAGTCCAATGTACACACCTGCGCTTCACTGGTTCAGGAACATTTCCTTTGCAAAATTTTACCTGGCAGAATCTCAAGCAGGTGCTTCAATCCACCCCTATTCAGGGAAGCACCTGGGAACATCTAGTAACAAATACAGGCTCCTAGTTAGACGCTAATGAATAAAATTCAATACAGGTTGAGCTTTCTGAAAGTAAGAAACTGGTAACAGTATAGACATATTTCAGGGGAGGCAAAAGAACAGAACGAAAAGCCTCTATTGCCTTCAGCCCAACAGCCTTACAAAGTTTTCCCTGCCCACAGTGGTACCGGCTTATTAGCAGCTGGGACACAGGAGAACCATCACAGATCATCTAAAAACCTAAAAGCCACATTAACAATATACACGCATGCACATGATGCCATACTCCAACCACAGCACAACACTGAACTGGCACACACAGCAGCATCCAGCAAGTTAAGAAAAGTGATCAAAGACTTCTCTCCCCTTAATGTTGATGCTCAAGAAATCTTGGAATATGGGAAAGGGCTAGGGGAAAAAAAAGTAACATCTAAAGGAAAGGGGTAATATAGTAACAAGTACTATGACTGCTTTTCAGGAAAAAGCGAACAAGACAAAAGTGAATATATGAACTTTAATATCAAAAAATTTAAGGTCATACAGCTAAGAAAATCACAAGCCTCATTTAGGATGTGGGCTCTCCCTTTAACACAGTGTCCTAAGGCAGTCACGGAGACCGTGCTACCTCCATGCTGACACTGGTCATGTTCTGACATACATAACTCAAAAATAATTTGAAGAGAGCTCAGGGAAGAACCATGAGAATGATTAAAAAACTAGAAAATATGTTTTTAATTCAATTAAATGAAAATTCACTGCAGGAGACTGTTTAGCCTGGACAGATTCTTAACAAGTTGCTTGATTATATCCTGTGTTAACACAGCAACTCAAGATTTATTAACGTAGTTTTCCAGTGTGATTTATTAACACTGTTTCTCACCTAATAGAAGAATACAAGACAAGGCTACTGGATGGAAGTTAAAACCAAATTAAATTCTGTCTTCCCCCAGGCCCCCCCAGTTTTTGCAGTAATCACAGGAGTGACTCTCTGCAAGGTTAGGTGCCTGTCACCCGGTGAATTCTATACAGGCAGTTCTTAAAAAGGAAGATTGAATATTTTTTCCTATTTCAAACAGGAATTATTTCAAAAAACATTATTTGGTGAGAGTTGCATCAAAGGTCATGGCAGATCAAAATAGACTTTAAAACGTGTAATCTCTGAAGCCTCTAGGAAGGTGTTTAAGCGATGCAAAAATCTTGAATACAAAAACTTCTGAGCAAAATTTGACCTAATTGCATTATTTCAAAAGCTCCTATATAGATATTAAGCAAATGATTATTTGTCATACATATATTAGCAGCCAAGAGAAAGTCAGTCATATTCAAAACAAAAGATACTTACTACTTCAAAATCACTTTCATCTGGTAATAAAATTCTCTATCTGCTGCATTTCAGACTACCTAGATGTAGTCTTAGTTAACTCACTTCCTCTAGTATCTGCATTTTTAAAGCCTCAACCCTCTGAAAGGAAAAGAGGGTGTGGTTTGCTATTTCATATAATAAACATCAATTCAGAAAAACAGGTATTAAAAGGATCACACTCCTGAAGCATTTTAGCAATTAAATAAACTATCATTTTCATTTAAAACAGGCTTTTCTGAGCATTAACTAAAAATACAACACTCCAAAAAAACCAACCAGCCCACAGTTTTGGGGATGTTTGGATTCAAATCACATCTTCCTGTTTATTAAGTCTACAAACTAAGCATTACATATTTATCAAATCAGAATATCCCTTCAATAACCCAACAGCATTTTCTCATCTGAGCAGTGCAGAATGACAGCGCCACATTTAGAACTGCACATCAAGTCTTTCAGCAGCACGTGTGCAGGACAGAAAGAGAAACAAAGAACAGAAAGAAACGTGAACACGGGAGTACAGAAAATAAGAGAAAAACAAGCTACTACGCATTATCACTAAAAAGCTTTCCCCCCCCTTTCCCATTTGTTGACTACTTTCACAATAATCATTTGAACTAGAATTTTTTTTTTTGCAGCCTACCTACAAATCATGGAGTGGTAAATTCAGCATGGGTGTAACTCTCATGACTCCAGCAGAGGTGCACTGAAGCGGAATTGGTGCCATGTTCTAACATTAAATAACCACTGATGCTCTCCCACCCCGAGACCCCCCCCAAGCACTCATTTATAAGGGCCATACAGTACTCTCCATCAGAGACATGCCCTTATAAAAAAGGCCTTTGTCTGCTCACCACTCTGCTGTCTCAGAGAAACAGAGAACACAATTTGCTTTATATTTTTCAATTCCTTTACATTATTTAAGAAGAGAAAAAATATTGCTTACAAGTACATATCCTTCTGCAAATAAGCTTCCTCAACATTCCTTCATATTTTCCATAGCGTGCCCAGATGTAACAGTGCTTCACAGAGCGCCGCGGCTTTCACTCCAGAACATAATCAATCATTGCCCCTCGTATTCATTAAGCATGCTGTCCTCACACGTGGATTTAAACAGCTATGGCTTCAGTCCTCTCTACAACTGCAGCTCTGCAGGATTCTCATCAACACTCATTTCAGCCCAGGAAAACTTCAGTTCACTTCTAGGAAGGAAATTCCCTGCTAGCAAGGGGAACCCGGGACAAATAATCCAGGATGAAGATGAGCTGAGTCTGTCTGCCTGGGCTGGCTTGCACTAGGAACCAGCCTGACTTTATCCCCTGGGAAGCGCTAACAGGAGCATCTCAACAGCTGTCATCATTTGTCCATGACGAATAAATTTAGTCATTATTCATTTTAAAACGTAACCCCTTCAGGTCTGGGCAAGGTGTAAAATGGTGACAAGAGACTGTGCTAGTTGTTCAGGAACCACCATAAGCAAGGGCCAGCATTTACCCTGCCTGAACTGCCAGTCCGGGACCTTTAAAAACAAAGTAATTAAGTCTCAAATTTCCTTTCCAATGAAAGGATATGCTTTCTGTTTTTTAAAAATGTTAAGACGTCAGATTCAAATTTTTCAGTTATTTGTCTGTAAGCTCTAGAGAAGATAGTTACCCTGTAGTTCCTACAGACTGGGAAAAAAAGCTTACAATCACGTCTGTTCCTAACAAAGATGCCTTTGCTATGGTCTTCAGGTCTGACTCTGCAAGGTACTGAACTTGCTCGGGCCCTGCTTTGCCGATTTATCATATGTCCCATCTCCAAACATCAGTGCAACTCAAATATGCAAGATGGATACAACTAGCAAGTATCACCTGCATCTCTTTCATGAGAATCTTTATTTCGGGTGCAGATGAAGGTGGATGGCACTGAAGAAACCTGTCTTCCCACCCACCACATGGGTGTCCTGCATCACGAGCAGATATGCAACCGCTAAAGCTGATACACGTTTCAGTACATTGAAACTCCATGCTCAACCCCTACTAGGTGTGCAAAGCCCAACTCTCTGAAGATCTGAGAGCCCCCTGTAAAAGCTGAGAACACACACAGGCAAGTTCACTGATTTCAAAAGAAAAGATATATTCCTCCTTACTTGTTCTTGCCAGACATGACCTCGTGTGCACTGGTCAATGGTTTTGAGACAGACATCCCTTGGACACCTCATCTTATGCCCTCCCCCAAGGCCAGTGTCTGGTACCCCCATCTCCAGTTGTGACTCCTGTAGGACACAAGGCACAGTTTACTCCTCTCTGTGGTGTCCCACCAGCCTCCAAGCAAGACAGCTTCAGACAAGGTTAAATGCCTTTTCCCATTAGCATATGCCAAACCCATGCATGGTTTAGCTGCAAACCTGCCCAGCTCCAACACAGGTATTGTATAGGTTTCTCCAGGAAAACAAGTTTATGAACCCACTAAAGATAAAGGCACACGTATATGCTCCCCTGCAGGATTAAATGTTTGAAAACAAAGGAGTAGCAGCCGCAAGCAGAAGGACACAGGCACACCACGTCATTAGGATTTCTCGCTCGGCCATCTCCCACAGTTTCCCAGCTGGTCTCTCCTGACCTGAGCCACAGCCCCTCCCTCCACACCAGGCACAGTGTTTTGAGCCTTTGAAATGCAGTGCACTTGGGCTAAGTGACCACTTAGGTGAGTGCCACTTGCCTCTCTCCTCAGGTCCAGTTCTCCCAGGTTGACCCAGCAACCAGCTCCAGTGCCAGCCCACCCCTCCCGCAACCTCCTGGCACTATTCAATGAACCACCGCATTGTCCTTCACAACTGGCTTTGAAGTGGATTCTCAAAAACCTGACCTCAGCAAGGATCCCTCCAGGGGCTCACCAGGCCTGAGCCAGCCACAGCAATGACTGTGTTGGTTCTGTTAGTAAGGAATCCTACATTTATTAAACCAACTCCAGTATGACAAAGTTAACTGAGGAAATTGATGTACACCCTGGCCTGACCACAACACCAGAGCAGGCTGACACAATCGCATATGGAGAGTAAATTCCAACTTCTACCTGACAGAATAAGCAACAGCCCTGGTAACATTCAAATGCTGTGCTTATGCAACTCATAACTGATTCAAGTTACTTTTCTGAGGGATATTATAATTTTCAATTCTGGAATCAGATGGCTCCAATTGAAGTTGTATTCATGATGGCTGTGGGGAAGCTTGAGAACAAGAACCTTAAAGACTTGAAAGCAACTGACAAATAAAAAGTATTAAATATTTATGAGCCTGTTTGCTTCAAAACACGATTTTTGAAACCTTAAGGTTGACAATAATTAATGTCATCATGTTAACAAGCCACAGCATGCCCCAATGGCATATGAGCATTAACACAAAGAACACAGCAAAGTGCTTTTCAGAAACCTGTTCATGAAACTAACACACCTGGAAATGGGAACTTTTAAGAGTTAGTGAAACTGTCATTCAGACAGTTTTGAGAAATATGAACGTTTCCATTAGCTTTAAGTAGATTTAGAAAAGAGGTCGTACAAATGTTTCACATTCCTACAAGCTTTGTAAAATTAAGTAGCAATAAGGGACAACAAAATAGCTATGATACTGAGTGCAGCAGAAAAAGCTCAAACAGCCAAAAGAATTCACAAAAGCACCAAAAGCTGAGATAAAACCATAAAAATATCCAGGATTTCTTAGTTTTGCTAATTACTTCAGTATAATTCATACAGACACCTAAACAAGAATCAAATACTATTGTGCTAGGAGCTGCACAGACACAACCATCACCCCACACTGATTAAAAATAAATAAATTCTTAATCTGATAATAAATAAATCAATCAGGAGATGGACACAGACATGCACACAAAGAAAAAAAGTGAGAAAAGAAAAAGATAAGGATTCATTTTCCTCAAAGTCGTCCTTGGAAATACAATATCCCCACAGTGCCCTTTCCAGCTAGCCACACAGCTTTCCCCCAGACCTCAAGCACATCAGGAAAGCCACAACACAAACCTTGGAAAAACACACCCATCCCAAAAGCCCGAGTTTACATAAAGTTTCAATTTAAAAAGCAAAACCAGATTTTCCTTACCATGCACTTACCCCTCCTGCCACCCACAGGTTCATTACCAGGCCTTGCAGGGCGCCTGCCCGACATTCTATTTCCGAGTCTATTACACACTCCACAACAGTGTGTTTGTTATTTCTGTGTTTTGCTGCTGCAGCTTTCCCTGCTGACTGCACTTGGGGGTGCTGTCCCTTTTTTTGCTATGGACCCTTGAAAATACCCTTTAAAGTTGCACTGGGTAGAAACATGCCAGCAGCAGCCCCGAGCGCAGACATTACTCCCTCCTCGCAGTGCTCTCCTTAACATAATCTTTGCAGATAAAAACCTCAAAGTGGGTCGTATACCCTGAGCCCTGGAGATACCAATCAATGAGAAAGCCTATTTATACAGGATGGACCAGGGGGATCTTTTAGAGTCAGAAAATATCTTCCTTCCAGAACTACAGGAATTAGTGGCCTTATTGCAAGACTGGTATAACTGAGGGAAATCCTTTCTTCATTCCTGAAGATGATAAAGAATACTGTTTTCCTTCCATTTTAGTATTAATCCTGTGTGCTGCACAGTGTCAACGTTAAGGTTTCTCCTCAGCCTTAAAGTTTAATTATTTATGCAAATAATTATATAAAAGAAAGCAAATTCTTCTGCCTTTGTTCACAAGACAGCAAAATTCAATTCTGCAGAAGCACAGGAGCTCCCTCAGGCACCATCTCCATACGCACACGTGGCAGGGATGCGTCAGGTTGGAGAGCAAGATGAACCTTTCCCCTCCTCGCCCTCACCTCCAGGTTTTAGCCAGCTCCCTGCACTTGCTGGAAAACATACGGCAACAGCCTGGACTCCCTGTGCTTGCAGAAAGCCTCTGCTCTGTCGGAAGCTCAGGCAGCAGGCAAAACAGGCGGCAGCAGCATCCAGCTACTGGTCATCCACACTACACCCACAACCCCAGGCAACAGCTTCCTTTGCCTGGGTGTGCGGTCAACTTTGCACAGTAATTGTTCTAAAAATTATATAAGTGTGATCAAAAGGCACAGCCATTCAACAGCAGCAAGAAATATTTGTTATTTTTTTAACACATGAATAAACTGAAATTGTGTTGCTGAGGGACATTCTCAAGGGTGTCAAGACTTCAGGGCATTGCCAGAGTCTGGATCAAGCCCTATTCATAACCTTTTTTTTTTTTTTTTTCTAAATCACTTTTTCTCCCTCCTACTAAAGGTGTGAGTAGTATCCTAAATATTTTCTTTCTTTCTCATTATTATCTTCAAAAATGGTTTGCACATGTTCAAAAAATGACATTTGCAAACGGCTTGGAAAAACTAGAAATCACATCACAAGGTATTAGGAAAAAATATTTTAATGTAGCTGTTCCTGACAGGTTGCTTGAAGGTTACCCACACTTTAAATTGAGTTCTCCGTATTTCACAGGGTTGGTACCCAGCAATGCTACAGGAAAACATCTACCAAAGACGGTGCTAAACCGAGCTCCCAGGGAGGCATCTGCTGGAACCGACTTGGCTTTTATTTGCTAAAACCCATATGAAAAAGCAGATACCTGGGGAATCGACAGGTGAAGTTTTGTTTTACCTGGACTGCCTATACACTATAAAGTGAATTAAGAGGCACACGAGGAATCTGAAGCCTTTAAATGGACAGATGCTTTCCCCCTGCGAAGGACTGGAGTGCTGCATGCAGACAGCTCAGATGCCTCCAGCCCCACAGATCAGGTTCAGGCTTCCAGCTATGGGTACCATCTGTTGCCATGACATCACAGGAAGAGGCACCTTCTCTAGTCTGTGCTCCCCACCAGCACTCCCTGCACAAATGATCCACACTGGCATTCCCTGAACAAATGCTGCTGCCCACTCGGGTAATTATCACAAGCATAGCTCACCTAGATGCTGACTGCCCTAACACGCAGCACTGTCAACAAAAGAAAATTGCATTTTATATTGCTATCACTTATTGCTTCCTGAAGAGCTGCTTGTTTTCTGTATGTGCAGCACACCAAGGCGTAGTAAAGCACTGACAACTAGTGCACAAAGCTGCTTTAGGAAGGAAAGAGCATCCTGACATTTTTAGGACAAAGCAGTTACAAAAAGGACAAAAGCATCTTAATGCTCAAGTTACCCAGAGCACATTTGGGGAAGTCAGAAATGCTGCAGGAGATCCCACTTCCTGGCACCACAGAACATCCTCCCCAGTGCAAAGCCTGCTTCTGCACAAAAGTAGCTTCCTAGAAACACCTAAAAGTAGATAAAAATCCCAAAGAGCATCCTTCTTTCCTTTTCAGACAGGTCTCAGAGGATAGCTGGGTTGGTGAAGTTAAGCCAGAAAGATGCATTGGAGGGACCTGGTGAAGCTGTAGCACCAGCCCTGAGACCTTCCTTTAGGTGTATTTACAACCAGTAACAGGGGTAAGGTGTTGCCCAGCACTTCTCATTTGCCAGAGGATGACCATCCTATGAGATGGTGGCACATCCTAAACTTTCCAAGCAGCCCCCTCTGAGCCAAGAAACACAACATATGCAGCTATTCCTGAACAATGAAGGGAAAAACAAGGCTGTCAGCCTACATCTCCTATACAGCCACAGAAAACAGGAGCCAGGGCTTCCTTCCTGAGGCATTCATCTGCCTGGTTAAAGGCTAGTGCAAGGACACAGGTACATCTGCAAAAACTGTATGGTGTTATGCACATTGCACATCAATGACTCCCACCCAGAATGCCTGGCCTGATGCATAATTAATATCCTTTAATTAGATAACCATTTAAAATAATGTGAAATGCTCAGTGGGGCAATAACCATGAGCTAAAAATTTCTAAAACTGCAGGTAGTTGAGACAAAAGATCAAGAAAGGAAAACTATGGAGCAACGGGCAGCGACTCCAAAGTCTACATGCATCTTAAGAAAATATCATAAATAAATGCTTCATCTTTATACAGATGTGTATTACTAAAGGCTGTGAAGGCACATATGCGAGCAAAGCGTACAGAGAAGTTTTGTTTATTGAAAAATAATTCAAAGTTTGATTTGACCAAGGCTTTGCTCTGTATCTACAGTTACCAAAGTGTGGTTTGAGATGCTTTTGACAGACAACATGGCTGGCGATGGCTTCAGGAGCTCCTGGGACAATTGCTACTAGGTTAAACAGTTGGCTATATGTTCTCCAGAGGACCTACTACAGCTGTTAGTAAGGGAAAGGGATGGGGAACCTGACTTGACGCTGACCCTTGCTCTGGAGTATATTTAGCAGTACTGACTGGCTCCATCAGCACTCTCCTGATGCACCAAAAGCACAAAAGTTTCTGCCTACCCCTAACTATTAAAACTAGCACTCAAAAGGGTGGGCGGGGAGAGAAGGAAGATTCTTGTCCCACTTCAACTCTATGGAAGCAAGCAGAGCCTAGATTTGATAAGCTGGTTACACACAGGATCTCACAAACCATACTGCAGCACCATTATGCCACCGCCAAAGTTTGCAGGTTGTACCAGCTTTTGTAATGTCTGTGTAAGTATATTCAACTACATCCGGAGCTTAGATCAGCAACCCGTTACTGCTGGTGAGAAATATCCATTCCCTACTCACACCACTCACATTTTGGTAGGTACCCGCAGAGGGAAGCAATGCTTTGTCAACCATCAAGCTCACTTTCTGTCTTTTGAGAACTGGGAATAAAAACCCAATAACCAAATAACTAGAATTTTATATTTCTCAGGATCATTGCAGAAAAAGCAGCGAAACCACACTCAAGATCAGTAACTTCAATAGTAACTTTGAAAACATTCTTTTTATCGAAGCAAAAGCAGAAACTAGTAGTAACAGATTATGAATTTTTTACTCTAAGAACTGGTTTGAAAAAAGTACCCAATCTCAGAGCAGTAAGACATGTTTTAGTGAAAAAATGCTTCTTTAGTAACTTTTAGATTTTCAATAATTATTATTTCTAATAATACTTTGTAAAAATTTATTGCTATATGATCTAGACAGAATTAGTTCCATTTTTTTTGACACAGTGAAAGCAGGCAAAATACAGTCAGCAGGGTCTGACTTCAGGGCATGCAGTAAAGTCAGAATCAGAGCAAATGCCAGAAGATGTATCAGAGTATAGGATTTCCTTTATTTAATCACCGTCACACTAGGCTAAATTCTGCTTCCATCTCTATACACCAGAAATGAAGGTGAATGCAAGAGCATGGAGAACCTGACCTGATTATTTTTTAGATACCAATATCTCAGATTTCCCTCTATGCGATTTCAAATAAGCATGGAGAGGTTTTAGTACACTAAGTAGTAGCCTATTCAACAGACACTTCAGTACAGTATATGGTTTCCATGTGGCTGGACAAGAGTCTAAAAGAATGAAATTAATATTTAATATGGGTTCTGAATTCCTGATCTACAAGTAGAAACCTCCAATTCCTGAGATGCATCAGTTTCTTGAGCCTTATTCACGCACCCGTCAAAGTTGCATTTTAAGCAAACCATTGCCTCAAGGAAAAGTCACAGGAAAAAGGGTCCAAAGCAAAAAATGTGGCACAGCTTATAAATATTAACAGTCAGCATGGTTCCTCTTTTCCCAAAGCTTTTTGCACCCCCCAACTCCTTTAAAACAAAAGATAGATCTAAGCTCCTTCATCCCCATTCCTCCTCCATAAACAATGACCATCATTAGGTATATGCAGCAAATAAAGCAGTCAGATTGGGGGGGCGGAAAGGAAATAAAAAGGTGGAATCAAGACATGGCTGAAACTTTGTTCCTTTCGTCACTAACGACTTCAGAGTACTGAACATGATATTCATATTTCAGAGGCAATGTGAAACCCTGAGCAAGCTGGGGGACTTAATGTGCTACAATGAAAAATAGCATCTTTCCTAAAGAGCTTACTATATAAATAATGAGATCAGAGCACAGTTAAAAATAATTACTGTTGTTCAGACTTTACATATATATATATAGGGGGAAAAGGCACAAAGATCCTCCTCCCTTTCTTTTAAAAGAAAAAGGGCAGTTAAAGAAATGCAAGTACTTCTGTCCTAATCAGTCTGTTTAACATAATCCTGCCTAACCCGTTCTCATTTGGCCTCCATCAGTGGTGCTACTTACTTTCTCCCCATGGCTCAGCATCCTTTTTCAACCATGCTCAGGCCTCTGCACCTAGGTAAAACTTAAGCCTGTCACCCAGCCACACAAAATTTTCTGCCATGATTGAAAGTTGATCCCAAAGGGGACTCAATAATTGACTTGATGCCACAGCTAGTCATTTGAGTTCTTCACTAAACATCCTGTTTTCTTCCCGTATATTGTGTGAACAGTAGAAGACTTCCACAGCTCTTATGACTACGAAAGAATGATGAAAGAAATCAAGTTTCCTCACATAAAGCTATTTACTGCATCAAATGAAAAGATCAGTCAGAATCAATTAGAAAATCAGAATTGGAAAAATGTGGCGACAGACCAGTAAAATCTCGATTCATCTGACCTGAATTCTACCAGTTCCTCTACTGTATCTCCTATGCCACTTGAGTCTAACCCTGAGCCCACCTTACCCACAAGAAGACCTAAACAGAGAGACTAAGGGCAAGCTAACTTTGACCTTAGTCACTTGGTTTAAATCTGAGTTCAGAACTTGGTAAGAGTTGGGGGAAGCTATGAATAAATATATTTACAAGCAGTCAAAAGATCTCCTCTGGTTCAATGGCTAAGTCTGTCAAGTAAAAACGAAGAATGAATTTGCCTCAGGACTTAAATTCACAATCAAATTATTGCTGCTTAACAAGTTATAAGACACCAGCTGGGCCACAGTAACAGCCCTCGTGCAGCTTTTAAGCTACGGCAAATGCAGGGTAATATAATTTAACTTAGCCCTAAAGAAAGAAAGTTAAGCCAAGCAGAATCATTTACATTTACCACAAAGAATACAAACATTAATCACAACCCAGTTAAACATCTTACTCTGGATATAGCCATTACAGATATCATAAAACAAATACTGACCTAAATGGAACTGAAGACATTAAAATGGTTTGCATGTAAAACTGGGAAACGGATTACAAAGAAAGCCTGTCTTAGTCATTTTCACCACTCTTAGGGCAAGGATCAAAATTACTCAGCTTTCCTTAGCAGTCACACCTTCTCACAGGTGATTCTGCCAACTTACGAGTACGTGATGTAGAACAAGATACAGACAGGTGAGCACTACTGGTTTAAGTTGTACCATTCTTCCTCATTCAGAAAAAACACTGAAATCATTAAGTGAGACAACATCAACAGCAACTGTTGGCATTTATGAAACTAAACACCCCAGATCTGAACAGCCATAAAGAATCTCAAATCTCTGCAGATGCAAAGAAAACCTCCATCTCAGACTCACTGGTTAACTAAACACAACTGATTTTCATCTATATAGATTTCTGCTTTCACACAGGCACACTTGCCTCCATGCAAGATTTAGAAGGAGTCAAGTCAAAAGCAAAAAGACCCCAGTATTTCATTAATATAAGGAATAATTTTCTAAACAGCTTAAGAGCTGTCCTCTCCCTAAGCCAAAGTATGGCTGACACAGACATTTTGTACATCTGTGACCCTGAAATATCACTGCATTGATAATTCAAATGGACTAATTAGCAGTTTCTTCCCCCTTGCACTGATTTGTCTACCCTTTAGAGAGCTACTTCCCTTCATACATGCGATTTACACTTTATTCCGGAATTCCAAGCTGTAAGGTGTAGTCCATACAAAGACTCCCAGAAACAAGCTTTCTCCTTTTCAGCAGGCTGCTCATGTGCAAGCAGAAGTCACCAGGAGAACCACAGACTCCATCACACCACTGTGTTTCTGCATTGTTAAATACTGTGTCAAGTAGTAAAGAAAATCATAAATTTACACGTCAACATGAATAGTTCATACTTTTATTTAAGTTCTGGGATAAATAATTCACACTAAAGTTTAAACTCATAAACCTTAAAACTTACAAGGATTTTTAATACTTGCCTAAAACATAGATTACCCAACACAGTGAAATCTTTCTTTTCAAAGTGCCAACTTGTTCCAGCATCACCTACGCAGCCCCCCACACCCTGGCAACTTTTCCTGCCAACTGTGACAAGTCTACCAGGAAATTAAGCTTATGAGGTTATTCTCTCCATTTGGCTGCCACCAGGCACCATCCGTCCACATTCTAAATATGCTGGCTAATTTGGAGTAGGGTGGGATTTTTTTTTTTTTTGAGTGATCAGATAAAGGCAGGACTCTCAACTAAGTGATTTCTATTGCCAGCACAGCAGCTATTTTTGGTCTCGCTGTGGGCAAGTAATGCACATAACTAGGTAACCAGCACAAAGCTTAGTATGGTAACTGTTGTACATTGCTTGAAGTGAAGTTTTGGGAGCTAGAAATAGGCTCTGGAAAGTACCAAGGAAAAGCAGAGAGATTAAGTTTCTACAAAACACAGGGAAGCAGAGAAGACAGAAATCATTGCAAAACATATAATGGGATTTCATGAGCTGTGTGCTTTGTGAGCCATCCTGCTCACAAACTGCTGCATATGTGTCTCTTTATTTGTCAGATATCACGCTCAAAAAGGAAGAGGTTAGGCATCCCTTTCAGTCCAGAAATTCAATTAAATACTTTCTAGTGACTGAAGTCATGATCCCTTATTTTCCATTATTATAAAGTCACTTCATAGAGTTTGATGTTAAAAGTAAAAAATGACTAAAACAATATCATACCCAAGAGAACTCAGATGTCTAATAATCCCACTGAGAATGCCTCCTTGGTTGATGTTTTGTAAGTTACTAGAGAGGTTCAAATCCTAGGATAACTATCTAGAGTGAATCAAGGATGACCAGTTTAAACCTCCTTCCTGTTCAGACATGTTAGAGTATGTATTTTAATGCATGAAGATCTTTTGGAGAGGCTTCCAAAACTTTAGGCCCATTTGCTCTCTGAGCCTTACAAGACTGAAACACCTTTGTATTTGGGGGTCATGGAAGAACAGGCAGAAAAATCAAGGTGAAGTGAATTTGTAACATTGTAATATCCTACCAGTTAGGAAGAGAGCAAACGAGAAACCAACTGCAAAACCAAGCAGCACAGCATTTGAGGATAAATCTTAATCAGGAGTGACAATAGGAAATAATAGATTGCTTTAATCTTAAACAAGCTTCTTGCAAGCTGTTCAGAAAATTGAAATAAATAAGGCTGAAGTATGAGACACACTATCTTGGAAACTCCTTGACAGATTCCCAGGTTGGGATAATGGTCTTCAACTACTTACTGGGGCTTTTTCATGCAGTAATGCTGATGAAACCCAACTGATGAAATCTTTCCCAGAACCCAGGTTTACCATAAGTGATTACTGGGAAGAGGAGATTTGTTTTCTGAATTCACTATGAAGAAAATTACCCCAAGGTAAGTATCTGCAACCATCAGGCCACAGAGAGGACAGGCGAAGCTGAGGGAAGAAAAGCTCCTTCAAGCACTTCTGAAATCAGGAGGATGCTGCTTCCTCGTGTTTGCATAATTTCCTATAGCCCCATAATTATCAAATCTTCATTTTTAGATGATTTCATTGTTGTTTTCCCCTCAATTCACATTCTTATACAGGAGAAAAGGCATGAGTCAGAGCAGAAGAGATACAGAAGAGCATCATCTCTGTTTCACAAGAATCAAAATGGATGATTTTCTTCCAAAGGGTGAGCTCATCCAGTGAACCCCCTGCAGGTCCTCGCTCAAATATATGATGCTCTGTAATACACTGGTGTACACTGGCAAAAAAAGCCTAAGTTCAAGGTTATTGAAGGCACTTTGTGTCTCACACGCTGTAAGGCATCCAGACACACCTAGGATTTACATTCCAGAGCAGGAACAAAAGAGAATGACACATGTCAAAGAATTAAAATAGTTTATTTTAAGCACATTTCAATTCAGATAGAGGCATGCCTTGAGTCAGAGGTACAAACACTAGAAGGATGCACCAAGATTAAGATGGCTTGGGTCTGCTTTCTAGCATTAATATTTATAAAGCTCCTATGAAAGACCTTTTGAAATATGACTGCTTCATATCAAAATGGAGTACATGACTTGGGGAAAATTAAAAGAAACAAAAGTTGTTCAAACTTCATTATGTTTTGTAGAGGAAAAATCTAACAACAAAATTAATGGTCCCTGTATATCATTCATTTCACAATAACCTCTCACTTCACTGTGCAAAACTATACATTCATATTGTATATTTGGTGGTTTGTATTTTTTATTTGTATTACTTGGTGTAGCAACGTCAAGAATCCAGGTGACGCCAAGACCTTCCTTCTACTAGCTGAAGGAGACACTAAACCCAATCTTCAAATTATGACAATGAGTTACAGACTTTATCCAAGAGTTTCATTTCTGAACCTTCAACTTTTGGGCTTATTCACCTGGGTTTTCAGTGACCCACAGTGCTGCAAGTACATCTGTCCCAAAGCACATGCAAGTTCAACCAGCTGTAAAAACTGCTTGAGAGCACAGACTCACTGTTTCCACTTAGTCCTTCACTGAGTAAAAGGAGCTTGACAAGCAAGTAATTTATTTTTATATTACGGTACTGCTTAGGAGCAACAGTCAGATTCCAGACTGTTATGCACTTGCTTTCCATTTTCACAAATCAGAAGCAGAAGGAGTGACCATGTCAGTGTTATGCTACATGTAAAAGTGTTAATACTCACTTTGACAGGCAGGATTACTATCTGTTGGCACATTAAAAAATGCTCACAAACTCCATGACTCAAACACTATCAGGTATGGAAGTGGCAACAGCACAGAGGAGGTGTGAAAGTGGAGGCAGATATAGAGTACCAAATTACCAAGATTTTATTATTAGCAGCTGTTTCCAAGCATTGCTTAGACTATCTGAAGAATAAGTATGAAGAACATTAAAAAAAATAGCACAAACAATTGACTATAATCTATAAAGATGTGAACTCAAGGAAAGCAGAAAAGTGAGTGTATCAGTAGTAGCATATCAGAAAGTGTCAGCAGACTGGGTTGCAGAAGAGAAAGCCACGTAGATCTTTCTCCACCCAATTCAGTAATTTTCAGCATGCAATACAAGCTAATTGTACCTTGTTGTTTAACCACAAATACCCAGGAGTGCTCATAGGGCACTGCTGTCCATCAACAGCTGTTACTGAAAACTCAACACAGAGGGCAAGCCAGCAGTTCGCATCCTGCCTCCAAAAGCAGCCCAAACTCAGAAAAAGAAAGGAATAAAATTTGTGGGAAAATAATGCCTTACCACATCCCTAAACTCAATTTTTATGCTCAATGTGTAAGTAAAACTTCAGGATTTCTACAGAAGGCAAGTACCAGTTACAACTTGAGGGGTCTGCTGGACCACTCTGTTCCTTTTGCAAGCATGAGCACCTAAGTCCTGTATTCTTGCAGAAGATATTTCTGTCTAGGGATCATTATTCATCATATGTGGCCAACTGCTTTACCAGCTATCAATCTGTTCAGAGCAAAAAAGTTCTGGGATCTTCCAGAAAATGAAAGCAGGATCAGTCTCGTTCATCTGAGGCTCACAAGTCAGCCAGTTAGGTCACCTGAGCCACCTGAATCACTCACCTCCATTACAGAGCACTCACTTTATTTCCAATTAGCAATAATTATTATTTTGTCCAGACTGGAACTGAATGGCTCAGTTATACAATGGCTATTTTCTATTTGTACTGCTATGGCAGCCTGAAGCCATCAGTGGTCAGCAGCATCCTGGTTCACTGGATATTGTGCACAGCCCAGCAGCTCCCTAGATGTTGACAAATACTGAATCTGTGCTTAGGAACCACAAGTCAGCCAGGGAAGCAAGCTCTGACCCATTAGCCTTCATATTAACCAGCACCTGGGGGGCTTCTGGTCCAGCTAAGCTAACTTAATTGAGCTAAAAAGATGAAACTACACTCACACTGCCCCTCTGGTGAGGGTCTCTTCTTGGCATTATTTTGTTTGAAAGAAAGGGTCTGTGAAGGGACAAGATCACCTTTGCCTGCTGACACTATGGAGAGGAGAATCCATGAGTCTCTTACGGAATGAAGACATGTCCTACATTTGAACTTCTCCATGTATGTCCCATCCTCATTTAGGCTCCATACTTAATGAGAACGGCTTCTTAAATGACTGAAAGGTCAACAAGCACCTTGATAGAATGGAAAAACCTGTAAATTAATCCCACCACAAACTAAAAAAGAGAGGTCAGAACTGAGAAATTTCAACCTTCTAAATGAAAAATTTTAACTAAAAGCAATGACAACAAAGCAGCCTCAAGCCTGTCCAAGTCTCACTCTTGCAAACACACCACCATGCTGGCAAATCATCTGGTTCTCTTTAGCAACCATCTGTGCTTGCCTTCACTTAAAGAAGAATTAGAAAACAGAGAAACTGGCACATGTGAAGCATAGCACGTGACAGACAACTACAGATTCACTTTCAGCTTCACTCCAAAGGTTGAAAGCAAGGAAAGATCAAATGTGTTAAATGGAAAATGTGAATTTCAGTGCCACCTTTACATACTGGCATTCATAAGAAGTCAGTGCTCCAATTAGTGTCAGTTTGAACTGTTTGTCTTGCCTTCTTTCCCGTGCAAAGCTACACGGGTCCCTACTATCACACTCCCTCCACTTACAACCTGGAGACTCAGAAGTCTTCACTGAAAAGCAAAATAGAGGAGATGGGCCAGAGAACTTCCATTCCCTCTTTGTTTTATAGTACTTTTGTGTTTATTTTTTAAATATTAGAACCAGGATCCTTTTAATTCCTAGAAACCCTCTCATCCTCTCCCACTGTCACAAAAAACCACTGATAATTTCTGCCTGGAACATGGGTGGGTTTGTTGGGGTAGGGGGTTCTTAGTCACCTAGATTACATTTAAACCAGGTTTACTCAGCTTCTTTTTACAAATATTATGAGGGAAAAGGGTCAAAAACTATACTTTCTCACAGAGATTAAAAAAATGCATTCAGACATCATAAGTTAAAAGAAACATTTAGTTTTTCTACATGGGAAACTGGAACACTGAGCTCAGCCAGCAAAATAAAGCTTGTAATTACAAGTAAAGGTTCAGAAGACCTCTAAAAAGAATATTTTGAAGAACAGCATGAAGATTAAATGGAATATAGTCTCACCTAATAATTTGTAGCAAACTGTTCTCCGGATAGAAAATTAGAATATATCCACATTTAAATACCAAGCTTTAAGTTCTTAATATTAAAATCAAAGAGTAATCTGCATCTTAATTCTTCACTAAATATGGCCATGTGCAACTTGACAGTCACAATGATGACAGACCAATAAAACTAGTATAAAGCAGCCTCATCAATTCTAGTATAACCCCAAAGCAGCAGAGCATGTACATTAAATTATACACGCTGCCATTTATAGAGGTGCCTCTGTTGCGGCTTGCAGCCGTTTCATGCTGATGTCAGGTCTTGTTGCTAACTGAGGTCACATTTTCTTCTGCCTTTAGCCCTGTTACCATTCTTGATAAAGTGTTCAGTACAAACACACGATCTCAAATGACACTGGCAATCTCTGTCTTTAGTTTACTAAGACACACAGCTATAAGAGTACTGAGTAAAAAAAAAAAAAACAAAACATTTGATGGATCTGGAGATCTTAGATAAATACTGCCTCCTACTCAAGAAGAAATAAAGTCACAGAATAATTCAGGTTGGAAGGGACCTCTGGATATCAAGTGATGCAACCCCCTTCTGAAAGCAGGGCTGACAAAGATGCGTGACTCAGGGTCTCATCCAGCCAAGCTTTGAACTTTCCATAGATGGAGATCTTCTGGTCAATGTGTTCAAGCATTTCACTCATCCTCCTCAAAGTGAAAAAACTATCAGCTCATGGAAAAATGAGCATAGGGCTGTGCCCTTAGTCCCTGTAATCTCTGAACTATGTGAACTTGCATAAAACCAACTGAAAAATCTTTTTTTTGAAAAGGTCTTATTTCCAATTAGATTTTCTGGAATTAGTGGTTATGCATTACAGGTACAGAAAATTCAAGATTCTAGCCCAAAAATTAAAAGATGAGCTGCTCATCACAGTCTTCTGTTGGTGTTTGTACTGTGTGCTGTTTTACAGAAATCACTGCCATGTCATAAGGGAGCAGAGATCATCTACTTTCAAAAACAACTGTTGGGGTCATCACTGGCCAAAGGTGCAAAGCACTATCAAACATTGCTCAGCCATATTCTCACCTCAAACTGGTAGCAAACAGCGTTTTCTAGGGTAAAATATGCTAGTTTAGACAATTCTGTAATCCATCCTTGCTGGGAGGAAGCTGATGAAAATTACCTCACACACACATACTGGAGGCCCAGAAGGGAAAGTCCCACTGAGGCTGATGGAGCACTCTGCCCACTTTATACAAAAGACATTGTTCCCCACAGTTGTCAAGCAATCACCTTTCCTCACCAAGAGTTTCAAAGAAAATACTAATTTTTTTATCCTATTTTTAGCAATGACTACCTAAAGGATTCATGTTTATCTCCAACTACTCCATGGTACCTTGCACACACAGTCCACCTCTGTCACAAAATTCCCTGGGGTCCCAGTATCCTAACACATCTCCCACACTTTCAGGCAACAGAGTGCATGGATCTGCTTATACCACACTGCTATAAACAAGAAATAGTTTGGACAAAAATAGGGACTAGACTGCTTTAGAGCCCATGATAATAAATGGGCTTCAGGGAACACCATGGAGAGCTGCAAGGAGCATAGGGTGCACATGCAAGACCCATCCCAGACTCAAATTCTTGGAGAAAGCCCACTGTAGTAAGCCAAAATCCAGAATATCACATTGAAAAAAAAAAAAAAAAAAAAAAAAAAAAAAGACACCAGACAAGGCACTAGAGACAAATATGGAGCTTCTTAGGGGGAGGGGACAAAAAATAAGTTTCAGTGAGCTGGTGCATAAACATTTTGCCTGTGGAAGCTTGGGATCAGATCTTATTTAAGTCTCCAGTGAAAAGGAGCATGATTGTCTCTCCACATCACAGAAGCTCCGTGTGATTAGAAGTCTCTGCAGATTCAGTTCCTGCCCAGCGCAGAGCTCAAACAGCAGGAACATAAATCGGAGTTGAAGTGCCCTGGCAGAGCTGCAGTGGGAAAGCAGCGTGCCCAACCCCGCCTCTCCAGGACTGGCTCCAGAAGTGCCCCTGCTCCCTCCCGCTCACAAGCAAGAGTTGGGGACATCAGTGGGAGAAATATAAACGATCAAGAACAAAGTTAGACCCATCCTTCATAAAGCAGGTCTAATTAGAAATGTTAGGTCTCATTATGAGCCAGCGCTCCACTAGATCGGAGTCCCATTACTCAGGAGAGATGTATGTGGAAGACATGCATAATTTCTTAAAGATGTATACATCTTTACTCACACCACACCCGAAGGAAACCATCTCATTACATGGGGGTGGAGGCAGCACCAACACTAAAAGAGCCAATGCCAACTAAAGAAAACACTGGGAGAAGCAGTGCCAACACTGTTTCATTATATAAATCTTCTATTTCCCCCTTACCTCTGACAGACTAAGAGCAATCATGCCTGTAAAACCCATACAGGGCTGTTACAACATTGTCAACCAGCAGTTTACAAAGGGCCCTGTTCATTTCCCATTGAAATCATTAGAAAGAGACCACTAACATCAAAGGGAGTGGTTTCAGACAAAAAAAAAACCCAAAACAAAACAAAACAGTGTAAATTTATCTTTCCTACCTCCACATACAAGCATCCAAAACTGTCTATCAAACCACTACCCATCCTGGTCTCCAATGAAGTCCATATGTGTTTGATATTCATTGGACATAAGCATCTGCATGTAGTACCAGAGACTTCCATGTCAAGCATCTAATGGACTTTTGTGGTGCCTTGACAAGCTCTGAAGGAGCAGTTCAGATGACACTGTACAGTGAATGTATTTATCTCTTCCTCTGTAGCATATTGGCTGTGCTAAAATTCACCTGGCTTGACTTTAATGGTTGGACTGGATGATCTTCAAGGTCTTTTCCAACCTAGACGGTTCTGTGATTCTGTGACTCTGAAGACCAACTGCAAAGAAGCAGCCATTAGCAGTTTTCGTCCAGAAGATGTGGCTGCAGCGAGCTCCCTGCAGGCTATATGTATGGTGCAAAACAAGCCAGAATTATTCAGGGCTGTCTGCAGTTTTGGGCTTCAGGGGAATAAACAAGAAAGAGACTCAAACTGATTTGCACAACGCAACAAAAGGATTCCTTTGACAGACCAGCAGGGCAGAATTAATTCCTTCAGCAGGCAAGAAACCCAGTCATTATACAGTATTTGCTGTCTTAATACTACAAAAATGGGACGCTTTTACTTATTATAGCTTGGTTTTGTTGTTTCACATCACTACATCTAAGCTACAAATAAAACACTTCAGCCAAACATAATGACGGAGGAGGGCAATGTAATGCCAGATCTGGGCCAAGTGCGGACAATGCATTAACTGTACTTCCCACTGGAGTAACAAACCAGCACTTGTCCACTCCTGCGTTTAGAAAAAAGGTCCTCTTCATGCCCCCGATTCACAGGGCTGTAACTGCAGTTATTGTTCTACCACTGTATATTAAAACTGGATACACTATCTATATCAGTATGTCTTTCTCAGAAATGGACTTAGTAGGCTAATCCTATCCAGCCTAAGGTCAGTGATTTGAATATGAAAAGTGACTAGATATTGTAAGACCTTCAAGCCTGCAAGCGTTTGCTCTTAGGTTTTTTAGAAATCAACCAGGCACTCTTCAGTCTAGACACTTAAATTAAAACTCAGTTACGGATGCTGCAGCTACTGTGGTTGTGCTATATATGTAATACTGTTCTGCAAGGGCAGGGATGCTCCTTGTCACCAGCAGGAGAAACATCCATGTCTCAAGTACTTTTATTGCCCCTAAAAGACTATCCTGTAGTTCACTGATTACCTTTGGGTGGTTGCTGTCCTCAGAGGCTGTTAATTACAGCCGTTAAATTCGGTTCACTTGTTACATGCTCAACCTGAAAACAAATCTCATCAAATAAATGAGAGCAGCAGCACAGGAATTCAAAGCGCTCCACAAGAGGTGCAAGGAATTTCCTCTCCCCCAAGCAGTCTTTGGCCATTGCTGAGGCTGCTGATTAAGGACACCAATTTAATTCTAACTGGGACAGTGATTCTATATAAAAACAGCCCAGAGCATTCACTTATAGAAGTATCAGGAGACTACTCTCAAGAGCCCAGCACATAGCCAACAAACAAAAAGAGGAAAAACCCCCACATCTCCACTGCTTTTTGTGGAGACTGAACTATTTGTGAGCCTCACACAAAATTTCCTAGGTCAAGAACGATTTTATAATTCTCTCTATTGCAGCAGAAAGACTGTGACACCTTCACTTGTGCTCACTGAAGTACTTTACTGTGCCTCACCAACAAGCATTGAAGTCAAGAGTGTGTGAAATACATAAACTAACACTACCCAAATAAGCTTCACAAATCTGCAGTATATACAACTATGAGATACACTAAGGGCAACCTGGTGTTGAGTAAAAAGTGACAGCCTTCCTTTAGGATATTTGAGTAATTTGTACTTCTGTCTCTCAAAGAATTGTTGAGAATTAAAAGGTCGACTTAAAACACTGCTACATTCACAATGACCGATATATGTGTGTGTGCGCATGCATGTGTATGAACCATCCTATTGGTAAATTTGCCCGTGGAAGACGCTGTGTACAATAAATGACAAAGCTAACAGACCAAAAAAAGTGAGATTGAGTTAGTCCTTTCATGTGAAAATGTCACTAGAGTTAATACCACTCCAGGCTTGACCCCTAAACTCTTTCAGACAAAAGTTCTGCAAAGGAGATCCAGCTAGGCAAAGCATCACAGAAGATAGGAGGAGACTGCTCCAGAGATTTTAAATACAATAATCACTGCAGATTTGAGGCTTTGTTTTACAGATTAAACCAACCTGACACTGAAAGACGTGAAAGAAATTGGAGGAAAAAAACACAGCAGAGAAAACAGCAATGCTACTAAGCATTACTGAGACATTATTGCCTCTGAAGCTTTAACAGATGTTACCGCAGTTTCCATGGGAAGGGTTTAGGATCTTTTCTAATTCATCTAATTATTGTTATGTACACTGGACCGTAGCTTCATCCTTGCAATGTATTCCAAGTTGCATGTGTTCTCTAAGTCAACAGTTGAGGTCCCTCAGATCCACACTGCACTTTTACCAAAGGGGAAGAAGAGGACAGGCCCTGCTTGAAGAAGCTCATCTCCACATGTGCAGGATATTCATGCATTTAACCTCCATCACTGTTAATGGAATTGTGTACGTTTTGCTCATGAGGTAGCATCGTCTCATCACTTAGCTGCTCACTCCTTTAGCCTATATTTCATGCACATCTGTTGGAAATACCATGAAATGCAGTGGTAGAGTGGTCCTGCTCGGTTACACCAAAGCTTTGCCAAAAAAGCATTTCTGTGTTCATATAAAACCATCCGGGGTTAGGGAATTGATAACACACATACGAGGGTAACTCTAGTCCACTGCTTCTTTGCAAAGGAATCCCTAGGGTCAAGGTCCTTCGGATTCAATCCAGAAGTCACAATAGCACTAACAAACTTATTTTTCTTCTAATGTGCTACTACCATAGTAGTCAAGCAATGGTGACCTGGAGGTCAGACATTTCCCAACAGATAAGACCAGCTGGACTATAGCCCCAGGCTCTTCATTCCACCAACTGATCTTTCAAAGCTAAAAGTTCCCAGTAAGATGAAATCATCATGCTTCATTAACAACAATAAATATGTGCTTGTTTTCTTTAAAAACAAGTTACATACATCAATTACTCAACACTGTTCCAACCTTGGAAAAACAGTAAGTATTTTGTGATTCTCAACTCCTCTTTTGACCTGGGCAGGAGAAGCCAGTGTGAAAAAGTATCTCAGCTGTAGGTGGTGAGAACTGTCCAGTGACGGGCGATATAGTTCACAATGACAAGGAGAACCAGCCTAGACAGGTTTTGGTGTTTTGTTCCTGGAGCTGGGGGGCATTTACTGACTGTTCACAAGTAACACCACACACATGCATCCCCTGCCTCCTCTGAAAGTACACGTAGTAACTGCCTTGAAAGAGCATTGTGAAACCGTAATATTCCAAAAGGATCCAAGCCCCTAAAATGAAGAACTGCACATAAAAATAGCATGTTCTGTCACACATTCCACAGTATTCAATTTGATTTCCACCTGCTAATCCATTACAAAAAGAGCTGTGAATTAATCAGCATCTTGAGACAACAGAGACCAATACAAAACCAAGATCTATACAACCCAGATACTGAAAATCTCAGATTTCCTAAATTTAGTCTACTACATCTGCAGTGTAATAAAGATTTCAACAGGACAACAGGTACACCAAATGGAGAGAAGAGGGGGAAGAGAATGATGCAGCTTTTGTAAAGATGGCTAACAGAAATAATTTCCTCTGAAAGCTAAAGACGAAAGGCAGAGGCTTCTGATGCATCATAAATATAAGCAATACATGCTTCCAGCCTTTAAAGTAATTCTTCACAGGTGAATAGATACAGAGCTCCTCTGCCTTTCCATTTCACCTAGTCCCCTCCAGCTCCTCCGATTTCCACATATATCCCTTCTGTTACAGAAATGCATTTAACACACACAAATACACAGAAACCAGTGATGTCTCCATTTGGCACATTCTTGGAACTGTGATTTGAAGATAATTCAGAAGTACTTATAACCAATTTAAATAATCTTCCCAACTGATACTGCAAAAGGAAAGAGTTAGGAAATGAAAACCTCAGTGATCACTCAAAAACATCACAGACCAGGAAGGCTATCTGAAAATACCTGTCCTTCACCTTTCACAACGTGTTCTGTTCCCTTATATATGCACACATCATCATCTTCCTTCACTCCGTCAAGCAGATCATTTATCATGTCTTGTGGAAGCTTAAACTGAGCTTGATGCCACCAGGCTACAGATGCTTACAGGCTATTTTTTAAACTTCCACTTTTACTGCAAGATTGCTTCAGTCTCTTCACACCGCTAAAAAGAAATTTAACAGGCAAATATTCAGACATTAACAAATAAACTCATCCACCCCTGTGGCATATTCATTAGCACCTACCTTTCCCTGTAGTCATTATCTGCAGTGCCGGTGAGATGCTGGGGAAGAGCACTGTGCTCTGGGAGCAGCCCTACAGTACATGTCTCTCAGCAACTTAACCACCAGCAAACTCTCCACCCTCCTAAACGACTTCTCTGTGTGACCTAGCAGACGATTGCCACCGCTCCTCCAAAATAAAAGCTGGCTCAGCATTCAGCTGAGCACCATGTGTCCTCCTGTGCCTGCTTGTTCACATCCCTCCTTTCTAAATTTGAGAGTTTAAAATCCAGGAAGCATAATATGCTTATTTACAAAGTTGTGTAATAGGAAGGGAGCAGAGCTCGTCTTCTCCATTTATACTTTCCACAAGGATGTACTATCAGTTAATAGTACTCATTCAAATATTACTCAAATACTGCTCTCAGCCCCCATGCAGGTGAAGGGGTATTGCCTTGCTTTTATTATGTTGAGTTAGTGAAAAGAATTTTCCATTTAATTTTCTATTTCATCTTTCATAGAGAACAAGCCATAATCGAAATTAAATTGCACAAGGAGCAATAAATCCAAAAAAGCACAGTGCAGCATTTGTTGGTTCAAACTCTGTTATTACAGTCACCCCTCCTTCCAGTCTGTAATTCTGCTGCTTGGATGTGTGTTGACAAACAAACAATATCCCGCCCACAGATGGATAGCAATGTTTGGCAAATGTGGGTGATTTTTCCTCCTTATAATAAATATAAAAATAGCATTCAGTGACTCAGTTTTATTACCAGTAAAACACAGAAATCTAGAATAGTTGTAGTTTCCATCTAATTGCCTCCAAGTTGTCAACTTCATAATCAGAATTCATGCAGCAAATAGCATATTTACCTTAATATCTCAAATATAGAAGTAGTTCTATTCAAGAGTAAAACAGCTCCTTCTTCATAAACTTTCAGTAACTGGAATGATCACATCTGCTGTTTTAACATTGTCTTAATTAACCTGCTTACTCTTAGAATGCTAATTCACACAGGCAACTCTCGTCATCTCACTCTGCACAAATATCCATGGGGAAGAGATCTCAGCTCCAGACTTCTGGCTTTAGGATCTCCTGCTTCAATTTCCTTGCAGTCCAAGACCACTGCCACTTCCACTATCCCTAAATCTTATTCTTCCGAGCAAAGACAAAATTCAGCATAGACAAGAAAGTTCAGTCCCCTCCCTACCCACAGGTACCATACAAGCACACCACCACAGTATCCCTGCACACACCAGTGTTGAACCATCTCCCAAAACCTGTGTGACTTACATAAAAAAATAAGGGTTTACACCACAAAATTTCATATTATGATGTTGCAGTGATCAAGAGCATTAAAAACACAATGAAACTTTCTGGTTACTAACAGCTTTGGTTTGGGTCATCATTTCCTATCAGCCTGTATCTCTCAGTAGATGACTTATTTCTTCCTTAATCTGTCCTGAAACTTGATTATAAAGTCTTCCTGAGTCCAGGTCAGATCAAAACTCAATTCACATCCAAGTAAAAATGGTACAGATTATGTTCAGGTCCTTTCAGACATAATACCAAGGAAACCCACACACCATTAATTTCTTGGTGTATCTGTTTATGTCCAATAGTCTCTCTATCACATCCAACTAAAGATCATCACACAATGCCACGCGAAGACAGCAGCTGACTAGCAGGCAATTATTGGTTCTTTCATGCTGAAAATGTATTTGTCCCAGAGGAATAAGGCATCTGCATAATTAGCAAAAGCAGTTACACAAAAAATAATTAGCTTGCTGAAAGCCCAGAGGGGGAAAAACTATAATTTTTCCTTCAAGAGGCTGACTAATTATATGCCAAATAACAAAACAGAGATGCACTGAGAATCATCGAGAAATTCAACATGGATTTTAACTTCATATTCTAGCTATAAGGGCTGCTAGTAGCCTAGCAACAAGCAGCATACTTCAGCATGCCAAAACCTCCTTCTGACTTAATGAAACACCTCAGATTACAATGCAAACCTCCCCCACCCCACTACATTTGATTCTTGTATTACTAAATGATGAAAAGCCTAGCAAAAAAAAAAAATCAAGTAATTCAAGATAAACCCAAAGAAACACTAATGAACCAAGTACAGAAAGGTAAGTAAATATAAAATGTATTATTTTCATAGACTTAAAATTCACATTCTGATCAGAGCTGATTTATTCAATTTATCCATGGGATCAGAAAATGTTATATTACTTTAAGCAGTCTAGTAGACCAAGAAAGATTTCATTTGTGTCTTAGGAATCATTAGTTAAGAAATCTGCTTACAAAAACAATTTTCAGCATGGTTGCTAATCTCTAAATTACTCCTAATATACAAATAATGATGTTGTCCTCTCTTTCTTTTACTTGAATCTTCAGTGAGCTGGTAAACTTATCCCAAACAGTAGTCTCAGAGCTGAGACACCAGTTTTAGTAATCATTCTTCAAGCAGTTCCTCTGCTGTATTTCACCATTTCAGAAGCCACTGTTACTTTCCCACCTGCCCAATACCACTGTGTTCTGCACTGTCAGGTTTGACAACCACTTTCAAGTCTTGTAATCAGCACAACTCCAGTGCTTCTGGGCCAGGGCTCAGTTATGAGTGACACTTTAGCCAACAGCTTGCCCTTGGTTACCCACCTGAGCTACCCACCAGAGAAGTACAGATCCCCATACATTCACCACATTAAAAAAAAAAATAATTTATTTTTGCTAGCGAGATGGGAAGTTGCAATATAGCTTCAGTTAACCTTTTCATTTCAGAGGCATGTGTTAACCCTAAACAATAGAAAGCACCCTTCCCCAACAGGCAGAGCATGTTACTTTTCAGCTGGGTCCGTTCTACAGCTGGTGTGCACCCAGCATGGGGAGCAGCTAAGTGCAGAAAGCCCAACACACGAGAGCTGACACTGCTCCTTCCGCAGCGCCTTTTAAAGCCGACAAGGGCTTACAGACTGCAGTCTGCAACGAACATTTGCCAGTCTGCCTCCCAAAACCTCTGGGATACTCATGCAGCCTGCTCAGAGATAGAAATAGTACACGCTAGCTACAGAAAGGGACTAGCAAGAGCTTTTAAGGCAACGTACAACAGCACCATATTGCCAAGTCATCTGATCCAGGCCATGTGACACAGCCTTAGCACTGGCATTACTTTTGTGTTCACCTGGTGGAGTTACTATCTAAAAGGAGTGGTATTAATGATAACAGGTAGACACCCTCATAATCAAGATCACACTCTGCCAGACCATTGTGGTTTAATCCCAGCCAGCATTCATCTAAACCCCACACAGCCACTCGCTCACTCTCCCCCAGTAGGTTGAGAGAGAATCAGGAGAATAAAAGTGAGAAAACTCGTGGGTTGAGATAAAAAACATTTAATAGGTAAAACAAAAGCCGCATACACAAGCAAAGCAAAGCAAGATATTCATTTACCACTTCCCATTGTCAGGCAGGTGCTCAGCCATCTCCAGGAATGCAGGGCTCCATCACACATAATGGTTACTTGGGAAGACAAACACCATCACTCCGAAAGTCCCCCCTCTTTCTTCTCCTTCCCCCAACTTTATACGCTGAGCATGATGTCATACAGTAGGTATGGAGTATCCCTTTAGTCAGTTGGGGTCAGCTGTCCTGGCTATGTCCCCTCCCAACTTCATGTGTACCCCCCCCAGCTTACTCGCTGATGGGGCTGTGTAAGACACAGAAAACACCTTGATGCTTTGTAAGCGCTGCTCAGCAATAACGAAAACATCTCAGCATCATCAACACTGTTTTCAGCAGAAATCCAAAACACAGCCCCATACTAGCTACTATGAAGAAAAGTAACTCTATCCCAGCCAAAACCAGCACACAGGTTCAAAGGATTAACAAGACTGAGCCAGCTATTTCCTGAGAAAGGCAAATCTTTTGGATGTGCAATATTTATCGTCATCTTCCCTGGTGACTCTGACAACTGCTGAAAGTGTCACCTTTGTTCAAAAGCTGCAGGAGGTGTCAGGGACACAAGAAACCTGACAAACGACAAACTTAGCTTGTCTTTAGGCCATAACAAACTTGTGACCATGGGTGAAGATAAGCCTCCTTCACTGGCTTATACAACCTCAAAAAGATACAGAGCTGCTGACACATTAGATATGGTGAGCATGTACGCTCTGTTTGTGCTGTGCCTGAAGCATGAGGAAGAAGCAACAAACCAGCCTATAGCATTATGGGAAACTGAACTCTCTCCTCAAACACACACAAAAGAAAATATATTAATAGCTAATGCTCTCATTATTAGATTCACAAATGAGAACTGCTTCAGAATTAACTCATGCAACTACAGACTTTTTTATTGTTAGGGAAGATGAAAAGGTTCTGGCAGAGCAATGGGAGATCTTATCCTTTCCACACCTTGCTTTCTGACCCCTTAACGCTTCTCCACTCTACCCAATTCCCATTCCCCCTGGCTACTTTTTAGTGGCAATGGCCACGCAGGAGATTCAGTGGAGGAGAAGTGCTAACACACACACTCTAGGGACTGCATCCAGCTGCAGCACAAGCAAGGACAGTGAGCCATCAGCAGATCGGGTTAAGCAGGGTGAGGAAGACTGGAGTACTGTGTCTGGCAGCACAAAAATCCTGATGATGGAATCAAGGTCATGAGATAGGGTGTGTAAGGTCTCAGGCATTGTATGTGCAAGAAAGTTAAGTCTTCAAATTCATCAAACCAGTGACAGAGAAAGGGGTATTAAAAGAAAAAAAATAACTCTCAATGAAGCCTGAAGCTACCAGATCTAATACGCATAGATACTTTACTTGCTCTTATAAAAAAAAAAGTTTCTATGGAATCTTTCCTTGGCAATTTTAAAATAGGTGGTTTGCCTTCTTGGAAAGAGATGGCACTAAGAATTGTCTGCCCAGAAGAGGTTATCCCTATTGTCCCATCTTGCTGCTTCTGACGTTTTCCGTGGTGCCAGCAGACTTGAATCACCCAACAGCATGTGCTGGGACGTTCAGTCTAGAGACCACAACCACCTCTCAAAAGCCAAGGATTAGCAAGTGATCTCTCTGGTACTGTTTGGGGTCATGTAGATGCTAAAATAATTGCACGTCTAAAACCTGAATTGCAAATAAACTAGCTCTAGTTTCTTGCTCTTCATTGAAGTTTATTCTTACATGTATCTCACCTATTTCATACTAAATACTCTTCTAATCAGTTGTAGCATACCTTATTTTCTACTAAGATCACCTTCATTTGGACTAGAAAAACCCTCTGTAAACTTAGCTTAAATTCGACTAAGGGCACATTAAGCTCCAAAACCTTTCCCCCTCCCGCTAGAGAATAAATCCAACAGAAATCTCACCCACAGTCATCACCCCACCACAGCATTAGTTTAAAAAGACCATGTAGCAATACATCTCACCACAGAGCACAAGTCTGCCTCCTCAAACTCCAGACAACAGCAATCTACACAGCACAATGATGCATCTAATTAACTTTTCCTTTTCTGAAAGCCCATTCTATTCCACTACTAGCAAACAAAAATTCTACCTTAGCCTAGCCAAGTAGAAAGCAGAGAAGTTGAATCATTAGTAAGCTTGTTTCAGTTTGAGCTGGGATTTCAGAACAAACATTGGGAGGTTGTAAACATTAAGATGTTTGCTAAGGAATTAGATATTTACTTCTCCCTCCCTTTAAAAAAAAGTACATTTGTTTCTCAACTACACTTTTTTTGCCCCTGTAAGCCTCATATACCTATACAGCCGCTATTTTCCCACGTTATGCAAAAGCATAATTTTGATCCATTCCATCACAGAGGAACCTGCACTGTCTTCATTGTTCCCAAAGGTGCAAGAGAATATCACATCACATTTCTGAATAATCCAAAATATCATTTCAGAATTTTCAAATGAGTCAATTTTATTTATTTCCTGCAGGGATAACATCTACCATACCTTAAAATGGATATGGCAAGAAGAATGATGCCTAGAAGCAAAAAATATACTTTTTCCAATTAAAAGAGGAGCGACCTTTCTGCTTTCTTGGCTTCTGAGAGCATGGTGGAAAAGACTGGGGACATCTGGGGCCAAGAACTATGCTGTTCTTGGCCTTGCAGAGAGCGCGAGCTTGGTAGGAACCCGCAGCACTGAACCCATGTTCTTCATCTCTGCTCTATTCAGACATTGGCAGAAAGATTAATTCCCTCACCAGGAATTCTCTCAAAAATCTACTCCTAAAAAAAATGAGTGATACTTAGTAAAAATATTTTCTAGCTCATAAGCTTATATGTTATAAAAGCAGTAATAAACACATGTTTTTAAAGTAAGCAAGGTACTATTTTCAGACAAGACAGAATTAAGTCTGTGACAAGGGTCTCTGACTAGCATTCATAAATGTACAAAGCACGTTAACATAGGAACTACATGAATATGTATACTTTCTGTACTATTTAGGGCATTAAACTGAAAAGGTTTCTTCTCTTAAATGAGGAAAGAGGGAGCATCTTATGAACAATTTAAAGATGCACATGGACTTGAGAACAGAAGATGTATTTCCCTAATGAAACTCAAGAGGAAAAGCAGGACAACTCTTACAACAACTCCTGTTCTTGAAACTTCATTCTCCTGATACTACTAGGAAGACAGAGCAGATTAAATAAACATCAGTTTTGTTTGCTGCAAGAGATACATGTATATTTCTGAACAATGGCCCATACACATTTTCCCTAACAGAATACTTGCTCTGTGTCCATTTGAATGCCTCACCAATTGAAAATTGCTAAAAACCCCAAAAAGAATACAAGTATTTCTACTCACCACCTGAACTCTGGATCATGTTTCCAGATTTTTGGACCTCATCAAATTTTGTAAATATTACATTCAACCTGTTTGAAAGAAAGAAATATACAATGAACAACTGAACTTTATTTTTAGGATTCTTCTAACTTAAGATGTTATAGGACAAATTTTGCTTCACTCAGGTGATTGGGAGCACTGTAAAAAATGTCAGTGTGGAGAGAAGTTATTTTAAAATAAAAATAATAATCACAATGTGCAACAGCTGATAAGAAAACCTGAGAAACAACTGATACTAGAGGAGGTGTAAGAGAGATAATTTGAAATACTACATCACTGAAGATGCAACTGTAGATGCATTTCCAGCTCATTACCACTTTGCCTAGCATAACTACTTGCAGAAATGCCACAAAAATCATCCCTAAAAGACAACTTCACACAACATTTGTCTTTGGCACTGACACTTCTTTCACATTCATGTCACAGGCCTGGTGGAGCAGAAGACCAGAAGATCCTTATCAGATCTCATTATTCCTTCCCAGAGAGTTTATTACTTTAAGACACACTGCAGCAGCAATGTTTTCACTGGAGAAAGGGAGGCAACAGTACTGCTTCTTCCGGCACTTCTGAAACCTCTTCCCTCCCGCCTCTGTGCACTGACGTGCTGCCATCTACTCCATCCTCAGGGCCAACCACGCTCCACCCTGCACACTGGAGGTTGCAGCAATATGCAGAGCAGCTTTCTTACAGCACCAAAAGCAGCAGTGGCAGAGAAACAGGGCTTTGGTTTTGGTGTGGATTTTTTTTTTTAATAAAGCCTTGGAAATTATAGTATTTACTGTGGCCTTTTTTTTTCTTTACGACAGCCTTCTAAGATGCATAAACACAGGCTACTCTGAAGTGTCCTCTCTACACACGCAGGAAGTACAGGAAAAACACATTAAATCTTCAATTAGTTAACTACACATCTATAATAATTTTAGTGGTGTTGTGTCATACTTCAGCAAAGGTACAGGATTCACATTACATAAAACCTGAGTGTTTATAGCCTGAGAAACACCAAACCCTGATCCCAGGAAAAGGTTCAACCATGCTTCAACCTGAAGCCTTCTAAAGGAAGGAAGGGAATAAAAAGCAGCCCCAAAATCATGAATGCATAAGGACATTCTCAGCTTACCGAGATTGGGGTAATCCTTTTTTACTGAGATCAGCCCTTACACGTTCACCAACATGTCTGTAAATTTCCACAAGGCTGTTTATTGCTGCATCTCGAACCTGAACGTGAGATATGAGAGGAATCAGTCATCTTAATAATTTAAATAAATCAATCCCTGCCCTACACCTTGGAGAGATTTGCATATTTCTTGGCAACAACAGTTGCCACCATACACATTACCACATAGTTCATGAAGGAGCTTCCATCCTTGCATTTCAGATATTAGCAGTATCAGCAGGTCTAATTTAATTGAAAAGGCAGTCAAGGCATAAAATGAAAGGTTTCACACATAGGCAACACACACACAGAGCCTGGGTGCCTCTACCAAACTCCACCCACTGTGTGAAACGGGTATATTTACTGGATCAAAAAAGCAAGGAGACACAAATAGACATTTGTTATAAAACAAACCGATTTTTAATGCCATCTTACAAACTTACCTTTCTGTGTTGATAACAAAATATGGAGGGAGGAAGGAGCAATCAGTCACCATGAATCTTGCATGTTTTCCAAACTGATTTGCAAGAGAACATCCTTCCTTCCACCCAACAGAAGAGTCACAAATCTGATCAAAGAGTCACCTTTCTGTACTGAACCTCCTTCCTCCATCAGACACAGCAGGCAGAGAAAGAAAACTATATGCTTTGCCTGCAGAAACACCTATGAAGCTCTGCACTTGTGCTTCTCAGAAGATGGCCTGACAGCTACCCAAGCACCCACACACATCAGGACTAGACACAGGATATTTTGTGGACACAAGCTAGAATCGCCTATAAGGAGTCAAACTGCAGGCACACGTGCCCTGCTTCCTACCAAAAAAAATTAACACTTGACTCACACTCATCTCACCCCGTTCTCCTGCTCCACAGCCTTCCCATTCAGCAGGTCGCTGCTGGTTTCCAAACCCCTGTGTTCACCCACGCCAGCTCTTACTCAACGGTCTTACCTCTCCCTCCTCTCTGTCCATCGGCCCCGTACGCCACCAGGCAGGGCTTTGGGACACAGCTCAGGAGGGATTCTTTGGTGTCCCCAGCTTCTGAGTACAGAGGCCCTAACCCGACAGCCAGGGAGGAGAGGTGGCAGTGCCTGCATCCAGCCTGCCCGCCCCGGGGCCCCAACCCACACCCCAGCCACAGGGGCACAGCAGCCAAGGAATGCTGAGGAGCAATGCTGTACCCCCCCCCCCCCCCCCC
>NW_020799107.1:25162770-25166489 GCF_003259725.1 Athene cunicularia
CCCCCCCCCCCCCAGGCTGCCACCGTGCCCCCCAGCTGGCACACACGGTGCAGCCGGCCACAGAGGTCCTCACTGCAGCATCTGGAAGGATTGCCCGAGGGTGTCAAGTTAATCAGAGGTATGGTTGCAGGACTGGGTAAACCCCATATTGACAGGGAACCCCTACTATCATACTTGCTTCAGTCTACCACAGAAATAACAAAGCTTTAATGCTCAATGTTATTTTTGAGAAAATAATCATAGTTTAAATACAGTTGTCATACCAGGTACTCACTGGGTTACACAAGCTCCTAAACCGCATTAGCTGAAAACAACAAAACCTAAAATACACTCATTCTGGGAAGGGCTGTAACCAAACAGCTTCCATGTCCACAACAAAAGGGGAAAAACACTGCACTTGAGCCGGATCTGTGTTTCTCCACCATCTCTCACCAAGAGAGGGCAGCATTGACCGAGCGTCGGGTCTCCCAGAGCTCAGAAGGCACCGGCAGCCCAGGACCAGCCCCTGCCCCAGGACAGGCACCGGTTCAACCAGGAGCCACTTTCACTGCGATGTGTGTCTGATCAGTTCGGGCATGGGCTTTCTGGGGATGAGACACCAGACCCGGGATAAAGGAGCAAGAGATCAGCCTCATTTCCCACTGCAGCTGGGGACTGGGATAAGGAGCTGTGCCAGGCACAGGGGGAGGCAGTGCAGAGGCAAAACGTGTCTCAGCCCCCTCACCAACTCGCCAATGCAGGACCGAGGTGTCTGTGTAACAAGTCAAAGTCCTAAACCCAGTGTCCTCTCAAAGAGCAACAGCTTGCTCAGCCGTGGTTCAGCACTACAAAGGATCCTGAGCATGAAACTTCTGTCAAAACTTCTTGGGGTACCAGGTTTATCCTCCTGCATTGGCACAATCAGCAAGGGAAGGCTGCTTCACACTCAGTCCAAATCTTCAGCAAGGGGAGGCCCTGACAGCCATAGGAAGATGCCCAACTCCAGAGCCGCGTAAACCCATTCCCCAGTTGGCCATCCCACGCTAAACACCCACTCCAGACCTGGATCACATATGTGTCGGCAGGCAACAGGGGTATTCAAAAACTGGTAGTACATGTTACGTGACATTAGTTTGAACCCTGCTTCCCCACCCCACCTATTCTCACTAACCTCACATGCTTGCATCCAATTTCAGGTTAGGTCCTGTGCAGGGCAGGACAAAAAGCATGGAGAAGCGACAGATTTTTTTCAGCAAGTATGTTCATTTGGTTTGCATTGCTGATTTAAGGTCTCCATATAGCTTGTCTTTCCTCCACTCCTTATTCAGAATCTTCCCATACAACTTCTGGCAGTGCAAGTGGCCAGGCTGTCCGACTGGTCCTATCTGCCCTCCCTGCCCAGACTGGTTCTTCTCTGAAAGTGAAGGGTGGTGCACTGAGCCCAGAGATCCCTCAGCCTCCCTTGCATTCTGGCTTTAAGGCAAAGCAGTTCCCTTCCCACAAAGGTTTTCTATTTTGTTCCCCTGATTTACAGATTCTTGTTATTCTGTTCAAGTCTTGGAGTAATTGATATACTGGTTTAGACACACTTCAGATCTTCATGAACAGAATGTACCGAGTTCACCACCAGCAGCACAATTAGCCAATTTACCAGTCAGAACACAGAGCCCCACACTCACCGACAAAGCAATCAGCACAACCTTTAGAAGCGACTCGCTGCAAAAGCTTACCTGGCTGTTTGGATCTCCGAGTAAGTTACATATATGTGGCACTATCTTACTCAGTGTTAAACTCTGAGCTCCAGATCTAGGAATAAAGAATAAAAGGGCACCACTGTGAGTAACAAAGCAGGCCTGTGTACATAACGTAGGTTTCCAGGAGGTTCTGACTTACGCATTGAGTGTTGCAATAAGGCAGAGGCAAATCCCTTCTCTTGTCCGGAAATTCTTGTGTTTGAATCCTCCCAGCATCCTGTCCCACACGTACTGTGGAAGACAAAAGGTGAGGCAGGAAAAAAGAAGGCAGAGGAAGAGAGGTATTTTTTTTTCTTCCAGCAGACATATACCATAACATCTCTGGAGATTAAATATAAGCTTTACATCCATCCGAACAGGACAAGACAAGAAGCAGGAAGACACTTTTAGATCTGACTAATTCTTTGTTCTGTGCTGACTTCGCAGTAACTCCCCACTAGCTAAAGCTTATGTTTACTTACAGAAAACAAGTACCTTCTGAAGACCCAGAACAACTACTATGACATCCAACCCTCCCATCCTTGGAAAATCCACTGACACTCACTGATACTCCCATGTGTATCCTCACAAGAAACAGTATTCTCAAGTGAAGCAAGTATCTTATAACAAGGCATACAGAGATGAAGCCATTTCAGACAGAGCCATGGGAGAAAACCCTCTGACAGAAAAACGTTCTTTTTAAGCAGTCAGTCAGTCAGTCACACTGCAAAAGGCTGTTGAGCATACCTGAGGGTTAGCAGCTTGTTCCATGATTTTCAGCAGCAAGGTCTGATCCTGCTCCCTCACCGAGTCCTTAGAGTCTCCCAGCCTATCAAGTAAACTTGGCAGCACTGAGCAAAGAAAACAAACATCCAAATCCCTCAGAAGAAAACTGTCACAGTGGCGCAGCCCCTCTGCTCTTCCCCCACCTGAGGGAGGGATCATCCCTCCCACCCTGCAGCAGAGCCTGAAACCACCAAAAGCCTCCCCAGTGCTTTCCTGGGGAGAAAGGCAGCTTTGCGTACAGCAGCCAGATCAGATGCCAACAGAGCAATGGCAACACGCAGAACCCCTCGCACAGAGACCCCTTACCTGTGCCAATCTGGGCCTTGAAACGATCTTGCAAGCGGGATACTAGCGCAGAAAGGATGTCAATCCCCAGGAGAACCACCTGCAAGCACAGGAGAGTGTTTTAGCGTGCAGCCCTCTGTCCCAGCCAACCCACAGGAGAAGGGCCCCTTCCCACCCACAGCATCGCTCAGCTCGTCGCCCACTGCTCAGCTAACAGGGGTGCACAGGTATACCCAGCTCTTCCTTGTGTGGCTTCCAACAGGCAAGTTGAGTGGTTTATAAACAGAAAAGCCCCCAAATTATTGCTCCCTGTGACATTTACAAGTCAAAACTCACTGCCAAGAACCTGACAAAGCCAACAACTGTGATTGCTGCTCAATACTAAATTCATGCATACATGTCTGCAATGTACACATACCATAGGCATAACAATTTCAGTATTTGCTGTAACTAATGTTTCTAATTAATTTTAATTACTACACTGATTATTAGAAAACAGTGTGTGCTGACTACTGCTTAATTATTCTCTTGCAGAAATTAAACCCAACACTTTTATGACATAACTGAAACCTGGGAAAGGCACCTTGTTTGAGAGAAGATTCAGGACAGGTAGCACATCAGAAAACGCATTTAATAACTTGAAAAAAAAAACGTATAATAAATATACCGTGTAGCTTGTATACTAAATACTTGTCAAGACCCTATAGATGATGACCGCTCTGGTACGAGACAGCTCTTCCTAAGTCTGTAGCGAGGCACTGTGGTTAGTAACTGCTGGAAGCGGGAGGGGCAGCCATGCTGCTGGGGGGTGTCACCGGGGCTGCCCCGCTCCCTGCGCATCGGGCGCGGCTGCTGGCGGGGCGGGCGGCAGGGGGCGCGCTCGGTCGCCGCCGCTGCCCGGCCCCTTATGCAAATAACGTACAGGGCGGCGCAGAG
>NW_020799107.1:25166539-25220063 GCF_003259725.1 Athene cunicularia
CCTCCCCTTCCCCAGCCCCTCTTCCCCCTCCGGCGGGGGCTCGCCGCGCTGCGGGCGGTCCGTAAGCCCCGGTTGCCACCCTCAGCTCGTCGCACGGATTCACAGCGGCACGGGAGCAGTTGCAGAGGAAACCGCCCACTCGGTGTCAAGTCTCCTGAAAAGAAACTTCCTAAATACACGCACCTGCGTCCTAACTTCTCCCAACAGACTAAACTTTCTCCAAACAGCTCCTGCAGTCTTCTCCCATCCCAATACCGGATCCTTCAACCATGTCACTTCTTTTATTTCAACATCATTTGCAGCCTGCCGACAAGATCTAGAATCTATTCCTATGCCAAAGGAGAATTTTCCTCATGCTTTTATAAGCCGTGTTTCATTTTCACATTCATCTTGCACACTGGGTTTAATCCACCATTGACAAATGCTCAGCCAGCTCCAGAGCCAGCTGCCTTAAGCCCTATCGCTGCCCGTGCGTCTGCCAGCTCGCTCTGCTCCTCCCGGCTGGGGTACGGCAGCAGGGCCCCAGCAAGAGGATGGGTTTAGGTCCTCATCAGCCGAGAGATGCTTTTAAGGAAAGTCACTGGGGTCACAGCCGGCTGGCCAGAGCCCCATCGCAGCAGCATCCTACACTGAGGAGTCAGTGCACTGCCTTCGATTACGGAGGTGTGCCCCGGGGCTAAGTCTGATCCTGGGAGAGGAAGGGATCCATCTCTTTTTCAAACTGCCTGCAAGCCAGAAGGAGCCAGGGGAACTCATCACTCAAACATTTGAGGAAACATGCACAGTGCAAACATCACCAGTTACCTTGCAGCTTGCCCCCAGGATCAGATGGGGAGGATGAGCTAAACCTCCCAAGACTTTCTGATGTTGTGCTTATAGAAGCAGAGAGCTAATCAGCACAGAGATTACAGTGGTGGCTTGGACAGGTACTGAGGAAACAACCACTGAGGATGATCAGGTGTTATTCCCCTCCATGCTGGATTCATTTATCAACCCTGATGCGCCACCCACCTCAAACTGCTGAAGGTCAGAGGCAGGAACCTGCAATCATGTATCGATTGAGAGACCCAATGGATCATTGGAGACACAGCTAACAGAAAATCCGGGGTGAGCCTGGCACATGAATGAAGAATGAATTGAATTCCAGTCCCTGTTGCACTGGACTGCCTGCACTGAAGAGCCCCAACCCCAGTTTGCCGCTGAAGCAGTTACCCAAGTGCTGCCTGAACGAATGCACACGGGTGACCAGGAGGAACCGCAGGAGCTCTGCGGGGAACTGTCAGCAGGGCCAGAGCAGGTGTGGGCCCTGCCAGCAGCCGCCCCCTTGCTGTGATCTCGCAGCACACCCCTCCCCAGGGAAGCCAGCCCGGCTGGCACCACTCCACACTGAGGCACAGGCAGGGCAGCTCTCCACCCGAAATTCCAGGTTAACGCTGCAGTGCTGAAAACTACAGAGCTATCCCAGGCCTTTACATCAGCACAAGTCTTGCTTCATGCTCCAAACAAGGTAGGACACAACTGACTGGCGTCTCTAGCACAGAGGTCCCCAGCCCTCGACTGAGGGAATACCAGGTCAGCAGCCACTGCTTTTAGCCCCCTATTTTATACAGGCCCCAAAAGGTGTGATCCTGGGTCTCCCAGAGCCACTGCAGAAATACAGAGCTGCACAGCTCTAGGCCTGCAGCACTGCCACTTTGCTCATTTGACTCCTGAGGGTCCCCAAGACAGTCAATCAAGAAATTTGTGCCATCCACTATTCAGCTCAACTGGCATCTGCTGCTGCTATTAATGTCTCCGGGTACTTTCTGTAGGCACTGGGGTCTGTCAGCAGCCCTTCTCCTTGCCTCTCTCCAACTGCCAGGTCTCAAGGCACCATCATTCCCAGTAAAGAAGGCTGGTCTTAGTTCCCAGGTTGCAACACAGCCTTTCCCAATGCAGAAAATGTTGGGGGAGTGGGGGTGGGGTTTTTTGGGTTTTGTTTTTTTAAGAGGTCACCAAAAACTTACTTTAAAGAACTCAAAGCATCTGTCCTGGGTGGCACTGGAAGGCCTGCAGGCAGCTCTACGTATCAGAGAGCAGCCAGCCAACCAACATCTGCTCTAACAGTAAGTGCTCACTAAGCACGACAGACAAATAAATGCATCCAACACAGCTTAAAACAAGACACACGTAAATGCACTCCCATAAAGGGCAAGAAAGCAAGCTGCACCATCCAGAACCAGCTGATCCAGCACCAAGTGACCAGAGTGAATCACAGCCTCAGGCTACCCTACACTGTAACACAGCAGCTCCAGACTGCAGTGGAGAAGAGATGAGCCCTCCCCTCCACCCTCTGCACCAACCTTTTATCTCACATCCCTTGCAGGGATGCAGGGAATCAACGATGGGCTGAGCAGCAAGCACATCCCCATGGGCTGGTTTCACTCTGCTGGCTTCCTGCTGGACCTTCCACATCTGCCAGCTCAGGACCCAAACAGGAATGGGGGAGACACAGTTCCTACCCCAGCTGTGCCACCAGCTTGCTTTGAGCCGTTTCCTCACCTCCAACACTGGTGACACGGCTTGGCTATTTGGAGTATGTTGGAGCATTCGAGCTCAGTTTCCTCACTCCAACACTCTGGAGTCTGTGAGGTTTCTCTTGAAAGAGGGAAGACAAACTTCCAAATCTCAATGTGCAATAAAAAAAAAAAAAAAAAAAAAAAAAAAAGAATTCAACCAGATTTTTTGAACACTTGCTTAGATAATCTTGTGGATTCATAAGCAAAGACACGGAGAAGCACTTGCATACTTTAAGTAAGCTTAATATATTTGTGAAAAAGGAGAACACTTCAATTACGCATTGAGAAGCCTGAGACAAGCACCAATGCCACCCATTTCCGTCTGCCTGATGACTGGTGTTTATCCGTCAGGGAGCAGCTCTAATGCCACAAGACATGAAACATCCACCACAACTGAACTAGGCACCCAAGACCAAGCAAAAGCTAAAGCTAGGGGACATCTGCCAATTTAGTTCTGAAGCCAGGTACTTGCTTTGGATCTGCTCAGAATTAAAACTCCTGGCAGACAGAAAAACATGAAGATAGTTTATAAAATGCTGACTGCTGTATTCCACCTGCATGCGAGTATAACCACATCCAACCTGGAGGAGCCCCTCTCCTTCTGCCGTCCTAGCAGTTAACATCTTGTGTTGCAAGGCAGGATCACATCTGCACCAGCTGCGTGAGCGCGTCACCCCAGCCCAATGATCCTAGTACAGACACAGGCCTTAGGAGCTGTTCTATACAACACAATTTGCAAAACCAACACCAGCAAACAAGGCAGCAACAGTAGCACAACTGGTTTTACTGGCATGACTATAAGCTGTGGTCAAATAGCTTGTATAACAGAGGAAAGACTTAGAATAGTTATTCCAGGGTTCTTTCTCTTGATCCACGAGATACCATCCATTCTGTCACAGACACCACCTTCAAAATCCACAATGTTTTGGACTCTGGGGCATTGATTTGCCATTCAACACAGCAATGCCTCAAGAGAATGGCTGCTTGGTTTGGAGATGCAAGTTTTTCCACTGGAATGTGGACCATGATCTCTTGGAGTAGCTTCCTGGAGGAAAAATGCCCCTTTTATGTCTGATCATCTACAGACAGATTTCTAAATCAGTTAAATTTCCTAAATCTCACAAAGTAATATGGGAATTTATATTTCCAAATGGACCAACCTTATAGTGACTTTTCTTATTTTAAGATATTGAAGAGAGGAAAAACATCTGTTTTGGATTTAGAAGAACAAAAACAAGAGCTACAAAAACCTTTCAGAAGTTTTTTCTGCCCTCCTATACAGCTGATCAGAGCTTCTCTGCCCAGAACATAGAATTATACTACACAATACAGGATCGGAGACACTACCTAGAGCAGAGGATAGCTGCAGTGGGTCAGGAACACCCCTGGCAATCTGTCCTTACCTGGGAGGGAAGCTGAATCCTGTGCACTGGAGAGTATCAGCACCAAGGAGCTCCTTAGAGCACTGCATGCAACTGTTGAGCACATCAGACTAGCAGCACACTTAACAGACCTGACAGGATTTAAGCCACACAACAGCTTTCATCTCTGTATCCCTTTCCCCAGTCTCTCCTACCTCATGCTTGAAGACCTTTTCTCTTCTGGCAGAACATCCAGAGCTGCCTTGCTCTTCCTTCCCTACTGTGAATCCATCCCCTGCAGTACACTGGCCCATGAAGATGGCCCGTGACAACAGCCCTCTAAAGGCAGTGAAAACCCAGGCTGCTTATGCTGTCTCTGTCGTGCTACTATCTCCAAAGGAAATCCAGGAGGTACTGACTGCCCTGTGCATCTCCACCCAATTTCCCACATCTCAACCACTTGTGGTCTCCCCTCAGTCCCAGGCTCTGTGCAACACCACCCTGCAAGCTCATCTTCCCTGCACCTCCACGCTAACACCACCTTAGGCTCTCGTGACTGCAGCTGACTCTTGCAGGTCAACTGTCTCCTCTCCTCACTGTGATGACAGCCAATACAATCGCACAGTCCACACACAAGCTCCCCAACCGTCTGCGCCTCCAGTGAGCACCTCACTTGTACAACACAAGGAACAACACAAGTTCCCACAGGTCATCTGGGACTGGAGAGGAGGGAAAACTGCAACCAGCCCATCTCCTTAATCCTTCCACCGCTTTAAAGTAACATAGAGCTCAGAACACATCTCAGCACTTTTAAACTACTGCTTATAAAAAAAACTATCAAGCAGCAGCATCTGTAAATTAAGGACCACTGCTCATGCCAAAGTTCAGGGGACTGGCTTATTTGACAACAACTCACCCAAGCTCCAACGATGCAGCACTGCGCAACAATGATCAAGGTTAGTAAAGCCTATGTGGCAAGGTTTAGACTGGATATTAGGAAGCACTTCTTTACAGAACAGGTTGTTAGGCATTGGAATGGGCTGCCCAGGGAGGTGGTGGAGTCCCCATTCCTGGAAGTGTTTAAGGTTGACTTAGCGCTGAGGGATATGCTGTAGTTGGGAACTGTCAGTGTTAGGTCAATGGCTGGACTGGATGATCTTCAAAATCTTTTCCAACCTAGACAATTCTGTGATTCTGTGACTACCTACCGGGGCTCACTGCTGGACTGACAGAAACAGTGGAACCAAAACACCCAATGAAAATACCAACATTTGTAAAATGAGCAAAAACCTGGTTATTGAAAGTTCTCCTCCATTTACAGACCTGGGAACAGATGAGCAACTCAGTAAATAATGCATAGGTCTAGAGGGAAGTAAATCCCAGAAGGACTAAAGGTCATTAAATGTTAGGAGGTATTAAGAAAAAGTTGTCAGAAATTATCACTGTAGGGATGTATTTTTATAACTACTGTTAGGATGCAAGGGTACCTTTCTTATGCAAAAGCAAAAAACTCCAAGAACTGTTTTCTGGATCCAGTAAAACAGCCAATGAAAATCCCAGTTGCCTCCTGATGTAAGAGCTGGAGACTTGGCAGAAGACATGAGAAATTCAAAGCAATCCAAGGAAATTCACCACAAAACAAGAATTTATCACTACAGAAATTCCACAAAGAAAAATGCAAGAGGATGCTTAAAAGAACATGATCATTCTGAAATATGGACATCTGCTTCCAGGAGAGCTGACAAGTATGTCCTAGGCAAAAGAGCTAAGCAAGCCAGCCCCACACTGCTCCCTGCCCTGCCTCTGCTCAGAAGGGCTGAGTTCCAAAGGATAACAAGTTCACCCTCTTTTGCAAAGATGATGCACTGGTCCTTGAGTGACTGCACATAACCATAATGGGAAGGAGCAGCATGTAACCACTGGGCTCTTCACAGGACACAGAGAATCACAAGTTGCAGAATCACTGCTGTGGAGCACTGGTGGCTTTTCTAGCCTGAGCAAGGTCAAAGCTGAAGACAGCACAGCAGGTAAATCACTACTGACACAAACTACAGCCCATGCTCAGTCTCCAGGGAAGCAACACTCATGGTAACACATCAGGTAACACAAAGTTTGCAGCTGAAGGCAGAGTCCCAATTTAAATCACACTGTCTCAATTACCCCAAACACTGCTGAAAAACAGCTGCAGCAAACATTGTTTCAGTCATGCAGTCCTGTTTTTGCAGCACCTTACAGGTATGAATATCTGCATGGCAGTACTCAAGTGTCAGACAGACTTAAGTGTCTTCACATAAGCCAACATCAAAACAAAACACCTGCACTACCAACTACTGTTGCCTTCGGATCCTCACCACAAAGCAGATCTTAGTCACAAACACTGCACTATTCTGCACATTTCCATTGCCTCCAGCTGAGCACTTCCAGCCAGGTCCTCAGCCAGTAAGGAAAAATAGATGTAGCTCTGTGAGCAGCGGTGAGATCATGCCTGTGTGCATCAGCTGGGGATCAGGCCCACCACATCCTTGAATGATCTGGTAGCTTTGGTGACAAGTTGCATCTCAGGAGCTCAAGGCAAAATGAAGCATCATACAATGAATGCTAGATTCTCTCTTAAAGAAAAGCAACAAGAATACCTCAGGGAAAGGACAAAAGCGATTGCAGTGCCCTAATTGTTTTTCATGGTTAAACTGAAAGCCTTTATTATGGCAACTAGTAAATTGCTAGTGTAGCAATGCGCCTTATTAAAAGACCAGGTTGGTTTACCTAATAAAAGTGTTTTCCCCTTCATTAGCAGCAAAAGCCTGCTACAGTGCACAGAGAAAGCAAGAACTCACTGGTAACCTGCCTTTGGGCAGAATCATATTAGCTGGAGCATCCCAAAGCTCCTAGCACAGAAGCAACTGACTCCAACTCCATCTCTAACACCTACAGGAATAGAAAGTGCTCAGCCCATTTTAAAACCGAAACAGAAGTGCTTTTGAGGGTTTAGACAGCATCTGGAAAAAACAAGGCAAACACACAGCCTAGCAGATAATCACCAACAGTCTTCTCTGCTCCCTTAGGGCTCAAGAACACTAACAAGAATTGTGAGGATGCTCAAATATCCAGCTACCCACCTTGACCACAAGTTCCCACGCTTCTGAACATCTGCACTTCCAGATTACACCATTCAGTATAAGCTTTTATGAGGAACAGCAATCCTGAGAAGCAGTGATGACAGACTACACGAACAGTCTCACCAGGAGAGCACCAAGTAGGTGCAAACACAGCCAAGACCCACCAGCTGCTGGTAATGTGAGAAAAAAGTTGGGGAACTCTCAGGGAGGCTGATCAGCCCCTGTGGTGAGGAGTCGACAGAAGCTGACTTGAGTAGGGCAGAGGGTAGTTACCAGATGCTGACATCTCTTGCTAGGTCACAGCTAATGAAGCTTTCTTCTTGCCTTGTTTGGGAAAAGAACACATGCAGGAAGAGTCCAATACCATTTTCAGCAGCCACAGCTTTTGCTAAACTCCAGAAACACCTGAAGACCTGAAGCTTCCACAGAAGGTCCCAGCCCTGCACAGTAAGGCTGCTGGTTCAGTGTCTACCATACATACTCTCCTACACCCTTGAGAAAAGTCTCCAGACATAATCCACAACAGCCTAATAGTACAACAAAGAGCTCCACTGAAAAAAGGAGAAGAAAGGTTGAAGATGCTTTTGTTAGCTGCAGGAAGCCAGACAATAGCCCAAGTAAGTGAAGAGATGGATGCTACCTCAAGAAATGGGCCACAGGTGGCAGGAGGGAAGGCTTCCTCCACAGAGGAATTCCTGCAAAGCTGCTACTTTAGCCCACTGAAATCTTTTCATCCAAAGGAGACTGTAGAGCTGGTGCTCTGACCAACTAGCCACATGGAAAACCTTTAACAACCTCTTAAGATAAGGGCAATGGCTTCTACATCTGCTTAAATTGCAGCTTCAGTAATTACAAAATCTCCACCTGGAATTCCCCCTCAGGTTCTGCCTGAAAAGTCCTTTCTTCACTCTCCATTGCTAAGAACTGCTGGAAAGCGCTGCTAGTGCTGTAGCACTCTAAGAGCCAAGTAAATAAGCAACTGATTTTATAGCTCCTAAAGAGCCTGAAAGGCTTAACTATTTAGGAAGAACAGCCCCAAGTACTATGCTGGAGAGTGCAGTTGGAAAAAAAGATGAAAGTCAGACTACGCTTAACCACAGAAAGGGAAAGAAAGAGGCTCTGTATGTTCTTCTCACCTTCAACCATTAGACAATATAAATTTGCAGCCAAAGAAAATCACCTCTCACTGCAGACAGACACAACCCATAATGTGAGGCTAGGACAGAGCTGGCTATGCTCGCAGCAAACAAGCAGCTCAGAAACAAGAGAATCCAAGCAAAACTTTACATAAAAAACCCCAACACACACAAAAAAACCACCCAACCAAAAAACCATGCTCTTGCAGCATGTCCTGCAAATCTTCAGGCAAGTTTTACATGACAGATGCAACAAGTGCTGTTCATAATTCAACAGCTCTTCCAGTAGCCAGCATCACAAGAGAGGATGATTTCAAAATGTGTGACAAAACAAATGCAGAGTTTCAAGAGATTTCAGAACCAAGTGGGACCCAGACACATGAAGGACAGAGCCAAATGTGCTGAGAAGCACAAAGACACCAGCCTTCGGGACTAAACAGCATCATGTTCAAGTATAGAGGACCTCTCAACACATGCTGCCTTTCTCTGCTCGACCTACACCTTCTGCTCCCATTCCCTTTGTGCTGGTGAAGCTGCAGTGACCCATGTGGCATTGGCAAGCGCTACCCTCAAGGGACATCTTCAGCAGTGTGTCACAAGGCCTTCTTTCACAGAGAGCCCTGGAGAGGTGACAGCACATTTCAAATGCTTTTCTGGCCCATTAAGGAAAGCCCAGAGGATGACCCTTAGAGGCATGGGTTAAAATACTTCTCAGTCTCTCCTACACCAGTGAGGGGTGCACCTGAGCTAGATCTAACCCAGCACCTACAGCAGCCACAAGATCTAGCACAGCCCATACAGCAAATGTGATGCTTCTTCCCACAGCTTACTGTTTAGACTGTCAAGACAGTAAAGTGAAGACTGAAAGCTACTGGTTTAAGCTGTTCATTATATCAGTTTCTTCTTTTATCATTCTCTTACTCACCCCAAGGCACAGTTAAATGTTGTTTTTCAATGCATGTAAAACAACTTAAAGGGAAAACTTCCAGAGGCTTACTATCAGTGCTATACCAGTGACTTCAGCCAAAACCAGGACCCCAGAAAACCCAGTGTCACAAGAACACAGAATGGGACAGTCCCAGTCCCAACCTGCTCACCTGAGCACGCCTATGCAGGTAGAACCAGACCCCACATCAGCAGTGGGGTCACCATACCAGTGCCAAACTGCAAAAGCTGGGCCGCTGTCACTGTGGCACCCTGCAGGGGCAAGGGGCCAGGGACATTCGACTGCCAAGTGACACAACTGGCCCAGGCCTAGCACCCTGCAGACCTCTTCACACAGCTTGGGGCTCAGCAGCTCCAACCAGCCTGTAACCCATGCAAGCCTCTCACAACTATCACTCTCTTACACCCAGCTTTCAGCATAGTTCTTGATCAGTTTGGGCACCATTTTTAATATCTTTTAAGTTCTAGCAAGTAGATGTATTTCAATAATTTGATCTATATGGTCTAGGAAACAATCAATAAAGAAAAAGATTCTGTCCCTGCCCATTTAAAAGCTAATGCTGACTTCGAAGACAATGCTTTCCACTTGCTCCAGAACTAAACCCCACATGCCACTCAATACAGAGGAAGTGCAGATTTTTCTCCTTCCTAAAGATGCTCCTCTCCTCAACTCCTTCTGACCTGTGCATCTGTCCCTTTGTCTTTTTGGCTGTCGTCATTGAGATCTGGAGCAACAGCTGAAGCATTGCTCTACTGAGCTCTCACAAGAGAATAAAACATGTTTTACTACTTCTGACCAAAACCAGACAACATTTTAGTTGTTTCTAACAGATACTCAATTATATGACAGCATAGTGTGGCACAATGCATCTAAATTAGGACACACCCTTGGGCTACACTGGTGCATGGTATGTGGTCAAAAATCCAAAAAGGTTTTGCAATCTCAGGCAAGCTACCTATCCACAAATATCTAGGGCCCGAGACACCCACACACAAGCAAGGCTAGCTTTCTTGCCTTGGCACTTAAACACTGCAGATGTCTGCAGAATTACTCCAGAGCAGAAGATGACGTGCTCCAACTGTGCTGCAGCTACGCTGTGTACTTGTGGCTTTTCTAACAGGCTGTCTGGAAAACCTGATTCCATACATATGAGACTCCACACCATCCTACTCGCCTGATATTCCAGGTCTGAAACAGGTGATGGTCATCACCATGGGACAGCTTTTCAACAAAATCAGCCTGGAAACAGTTATACTGGCTACTGTAGTCCTGCTGGAAACCCACTGCTATAAAACACTCACGCAGCTGGCACCCATGGACACCCAGCCACAGGCAGACTCAGGCAAGCAGCCCAGCAATAGCCAGTTCAAGATCCAACTTGAGACACAAGGGTGAGCTGACAGTAGTGAGACTCAGCTCAATCAGTACCCATGCCATGTCTGTTCCTGTGGCTGAAGTACTCCAGTCTCCAGAGCTGCTAAACTGGTAAGACACTTTACAGAAGGAAGAAAAAAAAACAAAACAAAACAAAACAAAACAAAAAATACAAACACCTCAAGGGAAGAGAAAGAAATTCATCCTGCACTGCTTGAAGGAGCCAGTGTTTTCTTAATGGGAAAGAACAAGCCATCTGAACAGCTGATAGCACAAGTGGAAAACCAAATGGAAAATTATAGGGACAAACCACATACATTTTGGCTTCTATATCCAGCTCTATAAACACATTTAAACAAGTCAGGCAATTAGCTCCTATCAATGCTCTAGCACTGCAGCTACACAAACAAGCATTCCCTCATGTTAGAGGCTTCCACAAATTCTTGTGAATTATTATAAGAAAGGAATTAATTAAATGTTCAACTGAATCATTAGCTCTTGGATTAATTATCTTAAATGGAACTCTTAAGAAACTAAAATACATCAGAGGAACAGAAGCTAAAAATGTAATACAAGCTGCCACTCAGTTCAGTGCAGGGTACCCTGGGAGACCACAGCCAGATGAAACAGGTAACTCCTGGGCAAGCTATTCACCTTCTGCAATGTTTTTACTACATTTTTCTCTCCTTCACAACTCCCATCATTATTTTCAACATGACAAAGGATGAGCTGAATCCAGTGTTTAAATAACCATTCTAACTATGACTTTAGAAGATCGGATGCCTTGTTTTGTAATTCTGTTACTTTCTCAGGTCTGTTCTCACTTGGACACTTGTTACCAAGAACAGCTTCAGAACTTTCTGCTGAACAGGATATACTATATATTTATGCAAGCAGATAATAGCACATAACAATACTAATAAAAATGCAAAAAAACTTAAGAATCTGGATATAGCTTAGTAAAAAAGGCTTCCCCCCACCATGCTTGAGGGGAAAGGGTTTTTTTTGCCTGAACATTGCAGAAACTTGAAGCAACACTGAAAAGTAACTCTGAAGAAGAAAGAATAAATGCAGCCTGTTCAATTTGAGTGATTTTTCACCTCAGAGGAGAAAGGGAACAACAATTTCCCAAATTGTTCCTTATAGTTAAAAATCATCAGGTTTTGTTAAAGGAATATAGAAATATTTGTAATTTGCCAAGGAAGGCACTCAAGAGACTGAGCTGTCCCCTGTCATCACAGGCACATTCAAAGGTGGATTTATTTATTTTTGTCTCAGAGATTGTAAGGGAGGCTTGGTGGAAGTGCCATCTTAAACTGAAATATGCAGCACCCAGAGGCACCAACACCTCTAAAAATGTGCCCTTCACATCTCTGAAATCTTTTCATTCTACACCATCTAATCTCTTTTTATTCATACAAGCCTTCCTGTTCCTGTAACCTCAAAAGTGGTTTCTTGTCTTTGAGACACCTATTTCCAAACTGAAGAACACCATTAGTACTAGGTTTTGTCTTCTGTAAAGCAATACCTTTTACACAGCAGGGGAAGCATGGTCATTCTGAGAACTCCCAGAACCAAGGCCTGGTATCCTGTGAATTTTGAAATAAGACAGACTCAATGCTGAACCAGACAGCGTGCCATTGTTAGTTAACCTGAGACAAAAAGGATGCCAGATTGTTTCCTCCCATTCCATTCAGCCCTACTGCTCATTCTATACAAAGTTAAATGACACAATAATTCTTTAACCTTTAGCAGAAGAACAGGGCTCACCAATAAAATCAGACTAGAAGGGGTCTCCAAAAGCCAACTAGTTCAACACCCTCCCCACCTCACTGCTCCAAATTAGATCAGGTTAGTCACATTTCTACAGAGCATTTTGTTTTACTTGATTCTTAATATATAGGCTTTCAGCTGTCATTGGCTTCAAATGTTAATTAAAACTTGAAACAGTTCTATATATTCTAGTGTGAATTCATGACTTGATTTAATGACCTTGCTGGCACCACCAGTAAGACCTTGCTGGCAGACTGTGAAACAGGAAAACTTTTTTTAATCCTTCTCTAGGTACAGTAGTATAAGTCAGGCAACAATCTGTAGCCCTCAAAGACTCCAGCTACATGATCTGATCCATTACAATCTTGGGCTTCAACTGGGTTTCATGCAGGTATAAAGGATCTGCATCATGGATCAGACAGCAAGATCAGCACACATACATCAAGTGCCATACCAAGAACTGGTACATTCTTTTTCAGCAAAGAAATGACATTGGGCTTTTGGTTTATTTATCTAGGAGTTTTTGTTTAACTTGACATCATATGATAAAAGTAAACATGTTCAAAGTCACACACAGTGATAGACTCCAATTACTACTCCTCTCTCTCTCATCCTGCCTCAACAGCAACTTTGTTCAGAAAGGGGGAGAGATTGCTGCCGGCAAGTGTCTTGCAGTCTATGGCGCAAAGACTATTTCAGAAGGACTGGAGATTAAGTTTCACAGATTTTAATTATGTCAGACTAGAAAACATCATTCAGAGAAAGGGGAGTTAAGATATTGCAATGCCCAAGGATAACACCGAGAAAAATAACGTGTTTTCCTGATAACACTGCTTGGAGTGCAGGTGAGAGATCAAGTGGTTGCTTTTTCTTCATGCAGACATTGTAAGAAAAGTTAAGCAAATCAGTTGCTGAATCTTCTACAAAACAAACAGCATCAACTGATTAGGAAGGAGATCCAGCTACAGTTACATCTCTTCTTGCCCTCTGTCGTCTTCATCCTATAAGTTAGTAACGCTGCACCCTACCAAGGTGGGAAATATAAACTAGTGTTTTTCAAGACTTTTCATATCCTCATGTGGAACTACAGAGCATTATTCCTATCATAAACTTGCCATGCTGATGTCTAGCAGTACTGCCTGTATGTTGGAAATAACTATTACTTGGCTACTTCATATACATCTGCCTGCAGCGTTGGGCCTGTGCCAGCATGCAGTCCAGTTACAAACGAAGTTCAGCCTAAGATCTATACATGCAGAAAAAAAAAATCCATGCAGAGCTACTCGTACACTCGCATCACCATTTAAAGAGATTTCTTCTTCCTCCTTCAAAGGACTTGAACTTTTTTGAGCACACACATATACATTCTGTAGCTTGTCTTCAAATTCATACATCAAAGACGCTGCCACAAACACGAAGCAACACACAGATTCTTCATTAACTCTTTCGTTAAAGAAAAGAATTGCAAGGGATGTGCAGGTCCTGCACTGTTATATCTTGACTTTTTACATCAGCCAAAGGTAAGGAATTCAGATTTGCTGCTATGGGCCAGATTCTGACCCATCAGACTGGCATAAATCCAGAATCTGAAGCCAATGTCTCCACTCACATTCTCCCCAGAAACACAACAGGGCAATCAGCAGTCACTGTGAATTTCTTACCTTTTGATGACTTAATTCAGACCTTAAAGGTCACTTACATTTTATTAGGTAGGGGAAAAATAGTTCCAGAAACAGATTTTTAGCTAGTGAACTGCTTCACTTTACTAGGTAGATTCTACGCTCTTTAAAGAGTTGCCCAATTATGTGCTGACCTTACATACACTTTGATGGTTTAAGAGACTCATTAAATAATCCAAGACAGCAGAAACTTTATTTTGCAAGGCAGATTAATTCAGTTGCATTATGTTTTTCCATAAAATTCTTCTTGATGACTAGATAATTAGGACTAGAACTCAGATGCACCATCAACAACTCCCTTTTATCACTTGTCCCCAGCAAGAAACACAGGGTCCCAGGCAAAATACCCATGGAAAGCAATCTCGCTCCCTGCTCCTCAAAGCTGAGTACAAAACCCCTTCTTGGAAGCGTCTGAAAAGGGCTATAACACTACTCGGCACCAGCACTGATTTTATTGTTCCTTTTGCCCATATAAAGCAGCATGCAGGCAAATAGCACCCTTCTAGCCTACACTGTCTCTGCAACAACATGAAGAAATTTTGCTTCTGACTTCACAGAGAGGAACTGGTGCACTCCCAGCTTCAGCTGACTCTACGAACCACAAAACAAGACTTGCAGCAGAGCCAGGATTAGGCTCCCAGGTCTGTTTCCCAAGCCTTTGGTTAAGTCTTCATCCCACACACAGGAAATGTGGGTCTGAACCATCTCTACCCACGGCTCCTGCAACTGGAGACAACAGCAGTGGGCAAACTGCACTAAACCTGGGAGGGGTCAAACAGCAACATCAGAAGAGATCTTAATTCAGCCCTCTGGTGTTGGTAACCCATGACCTAGCCCACATAAAATGGATTGATAGAAACTGTTACAACATGAGTTCATTTTTGCTACTAATGTCCTGCCTTTGAGTGAGTGATTTGCCACCATGCCCACCTAGTAAAAGCCTGAAGGTCAGTTCAAGTGGCTCCAAAACTTGCACCTCCCATTGGGTCCTACCACAGCAGCGCCTATCAAACCTTCAGTTTTCTAGGTTTTAATTAAGTCTAAGGAAAGGCAGGTTTATGTAATAAAGGTCCCAGAGAAGAGCCTGGTGGTAATTACCTGACAGACCATGGCTGGAGGATTTTGAACTGCAAACCCTCGCAGCCCCTTGCTCCCTGGACATAGCTGCCCCCACAACCACTCTGAGCAAAGAGCAAGCCCAGGACATGCCACACTTGGGAAGGAGCAGACAGAGGTGCTGCAGCTCTCCTTCCCCACCACGATAAAGCATAAGACCACAAGTCAAACCAGTTTTCTACTCCCGTAATTGCAGTCCAGGAACAACTTCTGAGGCAAGCCTGAAAGCCATCACTCGTTCCTTTCAAGCACTCACTGTATTCATTTGGCCTCTCCCAATATTAGCAGCATGCTGCCATTCAGCCTCAGTGCACATGCAAGGTATACTCCTCCTCAGGCTGCAAAGCTAACCAGGAATACCAAAAAGGTAGCTCCACCAAGGGATGGAAAGGAAAGACTATGACCACCAAACAGACATAGTCACAAACCAAAGCACTGTTAACACCACCACTCACTTCCGCCACGTATCTCAGACTACTGTAAGACACTTTATAAGCACAATGACCACCAAGGGAAACTACAGCCCAGCTCACCTGTCTAGGACACTTCTGCTGCAGTCAAGAGAACAAGCCTCTAAAAGACCATTTCTCTTCTTCACTGTTGCTTTCCAGGCTGTACATGCAAGAAGCTCAACCTGAGGAGACTGACTTGAGCCCTTGATCTCAAAGGACAAAATTCTCTATGTACATAGATCAATCCTACCATCTTCTATTGGTCTCCTCCCCAGAAATGCCTTTAATTCATATCATCACATTCTTGATCGCAGCAGAAGTTCCTGTCTGGGGTGACAAATCAACATCATGACCCACTTGTCTGCCACAGCATGAAAGCTTCACAAGACTGCCTCCTTGCTATGGCTGTAGCTGCACTCACCCCATCTGCCAGCATGCTCTTTTTCCTGCCACACACTGTGCCTTTCCAGAGATTACAAAAAAGTATCTGTGGCCACAATACCTTCAAAGCTTCATCCCACATCTCCCATCACCTTCTCTTTGTTAGTGACACTGCTGCAGTACTGGAGCTGGAAACCAGAGCAGCTAGTGTAAAATGGTTAAAAGATTTCATTAGATCTTCATTAAATAATTAAGACGTTACACCTCCAAGGGCCCATGATCCCTTAGTCAGAGGGAGGCATAAAGTAAGGCCTCGACACTTGAGCAGATCTATCTACATGTTGTGATTGTTCTCTATCCTTCAATTACTCATCACCTTTCTGGAATGAAGGGAGCAGGTGTGCTCTTCTCACAAAGTCACACCAGATCGAGCAATTAGAAGGATGCCTCAGCACAGACAAACCTCTGCCAATAGCTGCAGACCAAAGTACAACCTACTAGCTTCATTTGTCAGACAGGTACACAGTTGTGGTGGAAACAACACTGAAAAGATTTTGCTAGCATGGACTTGAACAAGGGTAGCAATCAACTTTTCCCTTATCCTCCAGAAGAAGGATAAAGAGAAATCCTCTTAGATTAGCTAGAGAGGAAATAAAACGTGAAGAGTGGAGGGGTACTGGAACAGACTAATTCAAGAGGCTATAAAAATCTTCAAAAGATGTACTTTAAGCATAGGTTGGATAAATGTCTGACAGAAGACATCTGGGTACATTTGGTTGTCTTCTGTGCACAAGAAACTGGATTTAACTATTTCCTGAAATCCCTCGTATTACAATACCTACAAAGCCTCAAAATTTCCTCCCTGCTATTAGAAATACAACATCAGCAAAACAAGTTATGTTACTAGTTGGTAAACATCCTTTATGAACAATAGAAGGCAAAGTGACAGAAGACTCCTATTAGTGATCCATTGTAGGATTATGCTGGCAAATAGAAGGTACTCCCCAGGGTAAGGGTGACACCTTGGTTAACAAAACTTTCCAACACTGGCTTAACTCAAGATTAATGTACAACCACAAACCCTATAAAAAGGCTGAGGTGAAACTTAGACTCCCTCTCCCATGTCTGAAAACCAAATCATATCCATCCTTTCTTTCCCTGCAGGACCTTTATTTAACTGCACACCAACGATGCTGACTTAAACAGAAACAGGATTTTCTTCTTGACAAAGCTTATTTTGGGCCCAGCTTTGAGAAGCATCAAGCATGGATGAACAATGAGCTCCTAGACAAACTCAAAAACAAAAAAGGAAGCCTACAGAGAGTGGAGGCAAGGAAGGTAGCCTGGAAGGAATAGAGAGAAACTTTCCAAGCAGCCAGGGATCAGGTTAGGAAGGGCAAGGCCCTGATCAAATTAAATCTGGCCATGGAGATGAAGGGCAACAAGAAAAGCTTTTACAGGTACACTGGTGATAAAAGGAGACTAGGGAAAATGTGGGCCCTCTGGAAAGAAAAAGTGGACCCGAGATATGGAGAAGGCTGAAGTACTCAATGTTTTTTTTTCCTCAGTCTTCACCAGCAAGTGCTCCAGCCACACCACCCAAGACACAGAAGACAAAGGCAGGGACTGGGAGAATGAAGAACCGCTCATTGTAGAAGAAGATGAGGTTTGAGACCATCTAAGGAACCTGAAAGTGCACAAGTCCATGGGACCTGATGAGATGCATCCACGGGTCCGGAGAGAACTGGCAGATGAAGGAGCTAACCCACTATCCATCATATCTGAGAAGTCATGGCAGTCCAGTGAAGTTCCCACTGACTAGAAAAGGGGAAATGTAACCCCCATTTTTAGAAAGAGAAAAAAAGAAGGCCTTGAGAACTACAGGCCAGTCACTCTCACCACTGTGCCCAGCACGATTGTGGAGCAGATCCTCCTGGAAACTCTGCTAGGGCACATGGAAAATGAAGTGGTGATTGGCAACAGCCAACATGGCTTCACTAAGAGCAAATCATGCCTGAAGAATTTGGTGGCCTTCTACGATGGGGTTAGAGCGCTGGTGGATAAGGGAAGAGCAACTGACAATCTACTTGGACTTGTGCAAAGAATTTGACACTGTCCAACACAACATTCTTCTCTCTAAATTGAAGACACATGGATTTGATGGATGGACAACTCAGTGGATAAGGAATTGGCTGGATGGTCACACTCAAGGAATTGTGGTCAACAGCTCGATGTCCAAGTGGAAACCAGTGACGAGTGGTGTTCTGCAGGGGTTGGTGTTGGGACCAGCGCTGTTTAACATCTTTGTTGGCAACATGGACAGTGGGAGTGAGTGCACCCTCAGCAAGTTCACTGACAACACCAAACTGTGTGGTACAGTCGACCCACTGGAGGGAAGGGATGGCATCCAGAGGGACCTGGACAGGCTGGAGAGGCAGGTCTGTGCAAACCTCAAGTTAAACAAGGCCAAGTGCGAGGTGCTGCCCATGGGTCGAGGCAACCCCAAGCACAAATACAGGCTGGGCAATGAGTGGATTGAGAGCAGCCCTGAGAAGAAGGATGTGGGAGGTTTAGTGGATGGAAAACTGACTGTGAGCCAGCAACATGCTCTTGCAGGCCAGAAAGTGGACCGTAAACTGAGCTGCATCATAAGAAGCATGGTCAGCATGTTGATGGAGGGGATTCTCTTCCTCTATGCCCCTCTCATGAGACCCCACTTGCAGCGCTGTGCCCAGCTCTGGGGCCTCCAACATCAGAAGGACACAGACCTGCTCAAGTGGGTCTAGAGGAGGTCATGAAGATGGTCAGGAGCTGGAGCAACTCCCCTGTGAGGACAGGCTGAGAGAGTTGGGGGTTGTTCAGCCTGGAGAAGAGTAGGCTCTGGAGAGACCTTCTAGAAGTCTTCCAGTACTTCAAGGGGCTACAGGAAAGATGGGGAGGGGATTCTTTATCAGGGGTTGTAGGGACAGGTAATGGTTTTAAAGTGAAAGAGGCTAATTTAGATTAGTTACAAGGAAGAAACTCTTTACTGTCAGGTGTTGAGACACTTGCACAGGTTGCCCAGAAGCTGTGGTTGGCCCCTCCCTAGCAGTGTTCAAGGCCAGGTTGGATGGGACTTTGAGCAACCTGGACTAATGGAATGTGTCCCTGTCCGTGGCAGGGAGTTTGGAAATACATGATCTTTAAGGTCCCTTCCAACCCAAACCATTCTATGATTCTATGCACCTCAAGATTTCTTGGAAGAACAAACTAAGGAAGCACTCACTTGCAGAGAACATGAAAGAACTTCCTCCTTGCTGCAAGCAAGATGCAAGGAGGTGTTTGGATTCTATCAGTGAACTGCTCCAAGACCCAATAAAACTCTTCATACTTGTGACATTCATTATTGAACAGCCAACAATAGGTCTTAATAAACTTTTGGTAATTCAAAACAGCTTTGTAATCACCCATACATCTAACTTCACAGACCACACACACTGGACACCGCATGAAAGAGAATCAACATTAGCATATTCAGCGTGCTTGGTCCTGGTTTCCATCTCAGTGTGACTCAGTTATGCTGCTTTGCCACAGCAAGACCTGTTATTAAAGCCAGAATAACACACATACCAGTCCTTTCCCAATTAAATTGAACTCATTTATACAACACTAAGTGAGCTAAACCTTGTAAAAAAATCCCCAGGCCACTCAAATCAGTATATAACTCACTTTAGGCTTATAGTGCTTTAGCTCATTAGGGGCAAGTTTAAACTAAATTGCATGAAGATGTGTCAAAAAAGGAATTTGCATCATTTCCCAAACCTTATGATATGGAAAGTGTCTGCCCTCTATTAGTTAAGATCCACCACTGAACAAAACACCAAGGTGAGGTCTATGGTAGGAAGAATTCACACATCACCCTGAACTGCTGGGTCTGGAGGGGGCAACAAACAAGCTAATCTTAACGTAGACATCTTCCCCCAACTAGAGAGGTCTTGCCATCAGCTGCCAGTTTCAAGTCACTACAATGGGCTTACACCAGTATCCTCAATTTAATAAACACAGTATTTTCCCCCAAATACCAGAGAAGCAACTCAGGAGGAAGGAAAGACATACACTGTATCCTGTCAGTCAGTGGCAGAGCTGCCAGATGATTCTGAATCTAACAGCTCAGTTCCTGCATGAAGCACAGGCTGCCTATCTCTGCTGACTCGAGCTGTGAGGTTCACAGCCCGTGCTCCCAGGCCTGGCAAACAGACTCACTGCTCCTCATACAAGTGAGAACATTAAACAGCCAAAGTTACCTGGAAAGAGAAATTTTATTTTATAACCTTATCTCAGAAGATTTTTTTTTTCTTTCTGTGGATAGCCTGAATATCATAAAGGCAGAGACCACCAAAACACATTAGTTACCACAGGCTACTCATACACATTAACAATATCACATTAATTCAATGCCTATTCATAAAAAAAAAAAAAAAAAAAAAAAAAAAAAAACAGTCTAGCTCATGGCTCAGGTTTCCTAAAAGGTCCTATGCAGTCTCTGAATGCTCCAACAGATTTTCTCCAGAGCTCTCCCCTGTACACAGATGAACAAAATGGGCAAGAAATTTCCAAGCAGGCCACTCTGCACTGCTGCTGGCACCATGTCTCCCCTTGATTCCTCTAACAGAGAGCAGTTGCCTTCAAGCAAGGGCTATGTCTCCTTTTTGCTTGCAGACACCACAAGCAGGACAGAAATATCAAAAAAAGACTGCTGGTGTCTGCAAGGTACCCAAAACTTCACCTCATGAGCCACTGTGCAAATACACTGGACTCCTATTCCAACTTCCTACACAGAAACACTCATGGTGCAGACCTGTGGTTTGCAAGCCTGGATTTTGTCATTACCATCCGTGGTTTACAGCCTCAGCAACCAAAGGAGGAAGATGGATTCACTGCAAACTAAGACTCAATGGCAGGTTCTTCAGTATTAACCACTCTTCACTATCACTCTCCTCTTACACTAAATAGAATCCACACAGCTCCTTCACAGGTCAGACTGGGACTGGTACTAACTGGCTAACAGAGATCTGCAACAGACGTTTTCTTCTTTCAAACCTAGACTATGCAATATATTCAGGGAGGAGAAATGGTGAGGCTCTGCCCTCTAGCCATTTCCCAAGAGCCCAAAATACTGGAGGCATAATTGCAATTAACTGCTGCTAAGGCCGCCAGCTCAGCAGCAATTGAGCCCTTCCCATGGCTCCTGTGCGGATTCACTGTGGTGGTTTCAGGAATTGGGTGAACAGACCAGACCCAGCAACTGAATCCTGCCAATACATTTCATCCTTCTTTAAACATCCTCCTTGAGACCTGGGGGAATAAGGCATCATTAATCTGGAAAGAGAAGCATCTGCATGTGGCATTAGCTAGAGCACCTGCATATGCAAGCAAGAGAGAAAACACCTTTTCCCCTGGAGCAAATCCCTGCAGAGGCACCTGCTTTCCCAGCAAACCTTTACACCAGCAGAAACTGAGTTCCCACTCAGTTGCTCACAGTTCAACAACCCAGACAGATGGTCCCTGACTTGTAACTTTCAGACACACACAAAACCCACCTGTAGTAGTTTAATCATGTTCTTATTTCTAAAGGAGCAAGGCTAGCAAGCAACCCACCCAGCCTCTCTTCCACACAGTGAGGAATCCTTGTCGACAGGAACGTGTGGAGCAGCCTCCATCATTTTGGGAGTGACTTACAGCTTCATAGAAACATAAGGCAGAAAGTGAAGAGTGTGAAAAATAACCAGGGATTTCCTCGCCACTACAGAGTCACCTTGTCTGCCAGCATACTTCAGTCACACAGACAGAGGAGGGCTCCCTCCCACCATGTCTGGTAGAAGTGTTTGCCTAACACAGATTCTGTAGTTCCCCCTCCAAACCAAGGTGACAATACTGCACACCAGGCCCCTGTGCTCAGTCACACCACAGTGGGCCAAGGAAGCTCCAAACCAGCCCGATAAGCAAAAGCTTTGGGCTCCCAGAGCTGTGGTAGGCAGAGACTGCAGGCAGAGCAACATGCCCCAGGAGCCAAGCTACTAATGCAACTGCTGGTGAAGCAAATGGGAAAAGAAAGAAGGAAGAACTTCTCCATGTGAAACAGAAGACAGTGAGAAAGAACTTCTCTACTACTGTTTCGGCAAATACTCTTATATCTTCAGGGCAGTTTCTTTTGCATTCAGAGGACAGAAGGGAGGCAGGGTATGCTGCAACCACCCTGCACCACTTTCTACCTTCCACAAGGTCTGAGTTCTACAGCTCCAGAAATACCAACTGGGAAAGAAAACTTAAAAGTCAAGTCAAAGGAAGCAGAAGAGAGGCATAGTCTTACCTCTTGTCCAGACAGGACTTTTCTTTTTTTTTTTTTTTTTAATTAAAAGATACCTTCTGCTAACACAGTTTGGAGAATGTTGTATCTGAGAGCAAAGGACTGTTCCAGCTACTGGCAAGAATCAGAAAAGGCTCCTGCTTGTAGAGGGAGGAAGGACATCACGCAGGAACCTAGCTCCCAGGGGCTTGTGGCACTTGCCTGCCACAGGGACACATGGCCATCAGGACCAGTGTGACAGAAATCAGGACATAGCTCAGTAGGGTTCAGCAGGGCATATAGTGCAGCAGGACCTACCCTCAGCAAGGCTACAAGGCAAGAGCTGTCAAGGTAGAGAAGCCATTCTCCCACTCCTCTCTTGGAAGCCCCATTCAATGTGCTGTGAGCTGAGCTTCCAGACCTGCTCTGCACTTCACTGGCAGCCCAGTGACTAGTTCAGAGGCCAAAGAGTACTACAATTCACTAGCCCATTGTCAAATTTTCCCTGTAGGATTGCCTTGCTACTTTATCTGTGAACTAGGAACTAAATACCACCTCTGCCTTAATGCCTGGTAACTAAAGAACACAGAATTAATATTTAAAGCAATCCAATTCCCTTGACAGAAAGCAACACATTTGTGCCAAGTTTATTGTTCAAGCAGGTAAAAGCAGCATGCTTCAGTGATGGGTTTAGCCATTTTGTTGGTCTGAAAAGTAATTCCATATCCTTTTGGATGAAAAGCATTGCAGAACTTAAAAATTTATATTAATCTCATCCTTTCAAAATCATTTTATTTTCTTTTGATCTCGCATCAAAGACTTCCAGGACATGTGTATCATTAACTATGCCAATCAGACGAGCAGTGAATTTCCAAACCAACTATTTACAGTACACATAGGGAAAAAACATGCATTAAATATTTCTAAACCAGATCTTGCAAGATCAGGAGAGAAGCAGGGGGTTCCTCCTAACAAGCAGGACTTCCAGGAAGTTTTGTACTCAGATTAGTTCTAGCAAAGGCTTTAGACATCGGGCATCAAATAGCATTCTCTGCATTGAAGGAGTCCGCTAAACACTCCAACCCAAATATTCTAGACAAATACTGCCCCTACTGAAAGAAGACACTACACAAGGCCACCACCCCAGTCCAAGACCCACCAGGCCTAGAAAACTACAAGACGACTAACATGTGAGGTTCAACTGTCCATAGTTCAGACAGATCACTTATTGCTCATTACTAACAAAAGAGCATAAAAAAAAATAGATCTACAGCTCCCCTGGAACACAACACTCATCTCCCCGGACTCCCCTTGCAGACTCCTGGTCCATGTGCACAAACGTGCTTTCAGCAGAAAGTCTGAGCTCACTGCAGTAAGGAGAAAATTAGCTGTGCAAGTGAAATGAAGAGTGTATGCTTCTTTTCAAGTTTCCTTTTAATCTTCTGATGCCAGATAAAAGGAAAAAGTAAGATCCATCTTAAAGGTATGTAACTGTTCCCAAAAAGAGGACTGAACAGCAAAGATTCAAAACAGATACACACAAAGATGAAAACAATATCCAATATGCAGCTTAAGTGTGTCATCCACAAACATCAAACCTGTCAGTGAGAAAGATGATCCTGGGGCAAAGGACCCCTTCTCAGCTTCACCTGGGTTCAATCCCTATCTCCCACCCTACCAAGCCTCAACCCTCAACTCAAAGGAACAGGATACACCTCAAATGCTTACAAGAATCTGGACCCTAATGCAGGTCCTGGGACAACCAAGTATCTGTTTATGGGCTCTTCCAAACACCCCATTCTGAGCTCTTCTATTTGCTACAGAACAGTAACCCTGTCAAATACAACGACACAACCCCCCGACTGATCACCCAACATCAACCCAACCAAATAATGTTCTGCACAAGAACACCCCTTCATGACCGAAGCCTTAATTCCAAATCACTATCCAGCTTATGTTGGTTAGTCAGCTGATCTCCTCAGAGACATTTATACCTATAATGATTCTATTAAAGTCAAATGAGATTCTAAATTTCCTCTAAAATAACCAAGAGCAGAATATAGGATGTCAAAACAATCACTGTCTGGAAAAAGAACATCCTTCTCACATCACTGATCTGGGAAGGGCAAAAGAAACAGCAAGGACAACAGAAGAAAAAACTGATTGAAACCAGCATTATCTGTCTATCATCAATCTACATTATTTTAAAGACGACAGCCAGCAAAGGCCATGTTCTCTTTACCCTACATTATTTGCACCAATAACAGATTTTTAAAGGCAGAAGGGGCTCATTAGGTCAGTTAATCTGATACCCCATGTAATACAGTTAATGAAATCCCAACCAGTTCCTCCTGCACTGAAACCAATTATTTTCTATAAATAAAGCATTTCTTCTGGAACAGCAATAGGGATTAATCCGATTTAAGATCTTCAAATCGAATAAAGGAAGATGATCAGAAATAAGAATTCTGACTGACGATTTATTTTGTTACAGATATAAACTTTGCATATACCACAGTAAAATTCAGAAAAACATAAGCATTTTTCTCATCTGCCAAAAAAGGACCCTCCTACCCCAAGATTCACATGGAACAGTTTTCAAGCTTCTGAAATGTATGGGGATCTACATACTCTCTAGTAAGGATGCAGATCTCCAGAGAGCAAACGTAAGCCCACAGGTGACAGCCTTACTTCCTTCAAGTTATCATTTATAGCTCCCTGAACAATAACCCTAGTTCCACACAGCCCACAGATCACAGGTTGGAAACTGGTGCAAACCACCAGAGAGGGCTTGGGTTGTTCTCGTATCAATTCCTATGGCACTACAAAAAACAGTAACAACTCTTTTTTCATCTTTATTTTCTAAAAGCTTTATATAAAACAGCATCTTTCAAGGATACCACATTCATACAATGCCACAGTAAGTGGCACGGAAGCCAAAATTTGATATAAATTCACATTTTACCAACTATAAAAGACTACCAATGTGTTTTTACTTTAAAACCATCAAAACTATCACAATATTTATGAGCTTCAAATAGGGGGAGTAGGAAAATCATAAATTTCAATCACATTCTCTGACTTGTGTAACAGAAGAGTAAAGCAAGATTAGTTACCCCTGATTACCTGTTATTAAAGGTCAGGCTTAAAGGAATGTCTCCCAGTAAAAAAATTCCATAAGTCAAATGTAAATTAATCCTTATTAATATGTACACAAGTGACACAGGTATAGATGTTATTAAAGGCATTGCAAGAGCGAAAGCTAAAAAAGAGAGATCTTTCCCACATAAGCTGTGGTGTTCATCTATCTCCACAGCCTGCACATGGGCATGCTTTAAGCAGCACACTGCAGCAGGTGGGGTCAATTTGAATTTGTCTGACCTAGATGGCCACAAATCTGTTAATAAAATACAGATTTCCCATTGTTCCAACCCTACCACACCTTTCCTGATTAAAAACGGCAGCTTTTAGAGCAATTTTGTTTTAGTTGCTGCTCAGCCAAGTTTGGCTGCAGAGCCATTTTCTGGCATACATTCATTTATCACAACTGCTGCTCTCACTTATCGCAAGTGCCTTTCTCATCCACTGAAAGCAACCCCCAGTAACACGTTTTGTTTCCATCCTCCCAGCTTGAAGATGCCAGTCACCTACAACTGCTGATAGCCATGAACTAAATAGAAGGAAGATAAATGGGCTTAAGTCATCTCCTTGAGCTACCAGAAGTTTTTCCAGGCTCACCTCCCCCCCTGATGAACACCATCTATCTCATCAAGCTCTGCCGTCAGCCTCTTCTCTTTGCCTGTGCTTACCTCACCCCAGTTCAAAAACACACCAGAACCCGTCCTCCTGCTCAGTTCCTCTCAGATTGCCATATGACAGTGATGAATGGACATCTCCCCACATTAAAAGCATTCTATCCCCTGCCATCCCTCCCCACAGCTCCCTTCTCCTCCAAGCTCCCAGCTCATGCACACCTGCTCAGACTCCCAGGCAGCTTTACCCAGGCCTTCTGAACTGCCAGCATTACCCTGTCTGCACAACAACTAGTTCTTTGAGACAGCACCACTTACACAGCTCCCCAAAACATCCAAAGCACAGCCCTTGCTCAGCAGTGTCTGAGGGCTGCAACTGCATGAAATAAGCCCCTTTGCCTGGGAGCATGAAAACAGTAGGACCACCCCAGCCACCCCTCCACAACTAGTCCAACAGAATTATATTGATGTTGGACCAACAATCTTGGGATCATCAGAAAACACACTCCTGCAAAACAACTGTGACAAATTTGGATCCTAGTTAAAAACAGAAAACACGTAACACATGGAAGTCTGGAGTACCCACACAGAATATCTAATACATATTTCAGCAATTCATCCTGGCTCTCCTCTATGAATCAACTTTCCCGTCATCTCATTTCCCTATGTTACCTGAAAGGACTGGGGAACACGAGACCCACATGACCTAGAGAACTTCACTACTACATCATGAGAAACCTGCTCTCCACAGACAAAAAAAGTCAGCTAGCCACCCTTACGCCGCCTTTCACATGACAGATTTATTAAGAGGTACTACCTAGAAAAGTAAGCAACTCTTGCCCTTAAGTGTTTGTCCAGCTACAGCACTCTTCTGCTACAATTCCCATGCACCACTTCATGCTAAAATGGCCACCAAAAAACTCTTTGGAAAATGCTTGTAAGATAGCCATCAATTACATCAACCTAGATACTTCAGCGGTAGCTCAGCGAAGGGTAAACAGATGAGAAAAGACCTTAGTTAGTACCTAAAACTCAATTAAGACCCCTCCCTGCCTAGAAACTTGAAGGATACTTTTCAAGTTTATTAAGTCTCTAACCCTGCAGTATTTCATGCAGACCTAAAATCCAGCCTTTCCATTTGTCCTTTAACAGCTAGAAGTTCTCATGTGGTTCTCAGTAGCTCATCTTTGTGTTATTACATATTCTTTCCCTTACAACTTTTCCAAATATTCCAGCTCTGCCCCATTTATATCACTATTGCTGTAGAGTGAATTGTCTTATACTGGTACTCCGGCTATGATGACTTTTCAGACCCCCAGCCCTCTCCAGCAGTTCTGCACAATGAAATTTTCACCTCTCTGCCTTAAAAGCACTGTCATTTGGCCTGAGACATCAGCTCCTGCCTTCCCATTCATCTGTAGTGCAAGTTCCCATCACACTACCTCCAGGTGCAAGTTTTCAATCAAGAACCACTGTGCTTTTCTCTGCACATGCTCTCCTGCTTGGGAAAAGCTTCTCATTAACAGTAAGCTAGCTTACTGCAGCAAGAAATTCCAGAAGAAAATGGATTTAATCACATGGAGAGAATGGGGCCCAAACACCACAACGGAAGAAGCAGAGCAAGAAAGCTCAGATCTTGGCTAGGACTGTGTTTTGCCAATTATTAGGCCTAGCATAAAGGACACAGCATAAAGACGAACCAATAACCAAACTGTATTTGATACAAAAGGGTCGGTACATGGGTGAGCGCTGGGGGTACAGACAAATCAGTCAGATTATACATAATCGACATCAATCCCACTGACCCCAACAGCGACACTGCACAACCAACAATGGGTGGAATAAATGGTGAAATGCAGTCTCCCATAGAAGGGACAGGAGACAACTGAGTCAACAAGCCAAATGCATAAGACCAAGGAAGCCACATACTGAATCTCTACACAGCCCACATTTACAAAGGCCAGACCTGACTGGAGCCCAGTTCCAGGGAGGCAGGAGGTCCTTCCCCAACAGGGAACTCTGCACAGTGAATCCACCTCACAGACAGACACTGCCCCTGCCTGCAAGTGGTCCCAGCTTTTATCCCTCAGTGGGACACCTGACCTTGGGTTATTTAAAACAGGACACCTGGGGCTCGGTTACCCAATGGCTCTGTCTGCAAGGCTGGCTGCACCCTGGAGGGAAGCCTAAAGGCAAACTCACCCCCCTTTGTGAAGGGCTGTGGGAATCACCCATGTGTCAAACTTCAATTTGGGGCTTGGGGTTGAAACCCCAGCATTTCAGACTGGACCTGGTGGAGTCTTTCACAAGCAGACTTACTCAGTCCAGCAACATTATACAAGTAACAATTTTCCAAAGATGTAAACGGACAGAAGATAAAAGAGGCAGACAGTTACCTACCAGGAAAGCCACCTATGCACGCCTAGAACAAAAGCTCTAGCCAGACAGAGGAAAAACAAATATTACAATCTGTAAGAGCAGTACTTCCCAAAACCTGTGTGCAGTTTCAGCTTTCCATACAACATCCAATCACTGCAAGAGAAACTCTTTTTGGAAGTCAAGCAGTTCAGCCGTGCACTGCAGTGCATCAACAACCCTTCATTTCCTCAGGATACAACACTGCAGTGCTCCTCTGAAAGTTTCAGCAGTAAGCAAGATACACAACTATCTTCTCTGGGGTCTTAATTAAAAAAGCTAGGAGTGTGCCCCAGCATCTGCCCAAGGATCATTCTGTCCACAGCACTCTAATTAAATAGAAAAGAACATGCACAGATAAACCAATACTCCTCAATAGTCAGTATAAGTTGGTGAACAGGACCAACTCCATCAGCTATGAGCAAGGAGAACTACTTCCAAAACTCTGGTACACTTTTTTATTCCAATGTGAAAGCTAGACTTGTTGATTTATAAAGCTATTACATAAACTGGGTTCTTGAGAAATCTAGTTCCGTCAGACAACTTTGGTGATGGGCGTACATCAATAAAAGTGTGTGACACTCAGCTTTAAGCGGCGATGAACAAGTGGCATCCCTTTATTTAAGCTCTCAATAGTGAGACATGGAGTCTTCCTAAACTGTTAAAAGCAGACATTGGTTCCATGTCACTGCATAGGCAGTGATGCCTCCGTTTGCAGTAAGATTTCCAATTAGACCCAACATGGCTATGTCACTTGACATTAGTCAAGTGGAGAGTCATGACAATACAAGGCAAAAATGCTGTCTTTTAATGGAATATAGTTCTAACACACACAAAGAACTTAGACAATTAGCAGAAAAAGCTGTTCTCTAACATACAATTCAGAGTAAATGCAGATATTTCTCAAACAGTATAATTTCAAAATACACTGAGTAGAAGCAACTTTAGGTTTTCCATTTGCTGTTATCAGGTTCTCAACCACCAGCTGACTGGCATGAACACTCCCACCCTGGCAAGCTGGTAACACTGGAGTTACCATCGCAATGCTTCCATGGCCCTAAAGAGATCCTGCCAGCCTTCGCACTTGTGTGCACATCCTGCCCCTCCGAGCAGAGCCAGCCACAAAAAAGGGTATGGCAGGACAGGGCTCTGCTACCTGATTTTTCTTTGGTTCCACAAACTTCTCTCCAAAACACTACTTTTGGAGATGAAAAAGCATTACTAAGCATGAAAAATTACTTTCTCACACTTAATGCAGGGCCCAATCCTACACATTCTTTCCTTTGGCTGAACTCTCAGCCACACTATAAAAAATTAGCTTGCTTTCCATGCTCTGATAACTGGGACTCTTTACTCTGATTCTTGAATACTCAAATGTTGCTTTGTTTTAAAGTTTGATATTTGGCACAAAAGCAATAGCAAATGAGGAACATAGCAGGTTTTGTCTAGTTAAAAAAAGAGATCTGATCTAGGAAGAAAGTAATGAACAATTTGTGGGAGGTAGCGTTCACTTGGACAAAATCAGAGACTACATGGCTCCACTGCGTTCCACACCTTCCCTCCTGCATTTAATGATATGGCCACAAAGCAAAAAACACATGGGATACAAATACATGAGGTGGCTCACACACAGCACAGTCCAGCCATCAGAAACCTGGAGCTCTGAGTGAGCCAAGCCAAGGAGCAGGACAAATCCAACTGCACTGAGCCTCAACTACACTGTCACTAGTACCTTCGGTGGCTCATCTGAGAGTCAGCTCACCTATAAGACAAATACGAACAGCTACACTGTTATCACTGGCATCTCAAAAACATTTATATGGAAGTTGATTCACATAGGCATTTCTGACACTGGGACACTTTGCACTTTTGTGCTAGTAACTTTTGTTAGAAAACAAGTAAGAAACAAAGTTTTAAGGCATTGACTGTAAAGACTGATATGGTGGATGGAACTAGATGAGCCCAAGGGCCTTTGCAACTCAAATTACCTTGTGATTCTATGAGCTGATCCAACTACCATATAGGAAATCTTACATTTCAGTCTCAAAATACAACCACTGCAAAAGGGAGAACTGCCAGATTGAGAATCACATAGCTCAAACAAAAAGTATCCCTCCACCAGTGGGCTGGCTCTCCAAAAACTAATATAGGTGCACTTAATGTTAAGAACACAGTGGAAGGTTATTTTTTTTAATGTATTTTCATTACTATATGTCAGGTAAGTTTCACTCTTATTTTTAAGGAAGAGATCATTAAATTGTTCATCTATCATCCATATATTCTTCCCTCTCCCCTTAACTTCAGAATTCTCTAACAAATTTTAGAAACTTCACCTAACATAGTAGAGACAAATTTATTATGCTCCTACAAATACAGTAAGCAAGCAAAAGAGGTTCCATTAAAAGACAGGCTTCAGTATGATGAAAACCACAGCATTAGACACCAGCAAATCTACATAGAAAAAGCCAAAGGAAATGAGGCTTCCTAAAACTTCCCTGCTTACAAAATGACTTAATTAAAAAGTTTGTCTAGTTGCCTCTAGACAAAGTCAGAGGCAACTAGACTTCACTGCCAGTGGGATTGTCAGTAGGTGATTTTTCATGCTGAAGTTCAAAGGGTGAGACAAGAACAGCTTTCAAGATGACTTCAAGGAATATCCCACAAAGACAACAGAGAAGAGTATGCATACTTTTAGCTATGAAGCTAACAGGCTGGTGTTAGTGGGGAGACCCTGGGGGCTGATGTATATTTCTTTCAGCATCAAGAGGACAAGAGAACTCCACTGAGCCATTTAGAGAATAGCAAAAAAATCAAGATACCTGTAAACCCACCACTGCAACTAACCTCCAGGCAGGCAGGAGTCACTATCAGGGAAAATGAGGATTCTCCCCTGTTCACCTTGCTACCTACTAAACACGAGGGGAGCTGGATCACACAGGCATATGAGCAACTGCTGATTCTAATTCAGAGGTAACAAGCATGGGATCCTTGAGCAGAGCAGGAACAGTCCCTGTAAATCACAGTGGAATTTAAGAGCAAAACCAATACACTTTTTAAAGTATCTCTGTTTATTCAAAGTGTTAGAGCAGTTTCAGGCACAGTATCATACCTGTTCTACCATACAAAGGCCTGAAATGAACTTTAACTATCACTGTGCATAATTCTGTTATTCTATATTGCATATAACTATTCAAAATCATCAAAAGATCTGTCCTAAAACCAAATAGATGTCTTGCCCTTATCTATTCCTTTCCAAGAGTTTTCCAGTGTTCTTGCTGCAGGCAACTTTCATCTCATATCCAGCCTAAATTTACTCACAGCCAGTTTATACCCATTTGTTCTTGTGCTAACCTTGCCCTTTAGATCTAATAGTTCTTCCCCCTCCCTGATGTTCACCCCTCTGATGTATTTATAGACAGCAGTCATATTCCCTCTCAGGCTCCATACTGTAAACTAGACAAGCCAAACTTTTAGTCTCCTCTGGTTAGGAAGGCTTTCCAATCCCCTGAACACCACACTAGCCCTTCCCTGCACCTGTTCCAGCTTGAATTCCTTCCTTGCAGACAGGCAACTAGAACTGTACAACACATGCCACAGAAGGGCCCAACAAGGCCCTGTACAATAGCATTAGTACAGCCTTATGCCCACAGAAATAAATCCCCAATAATTTGCCTTTTCCATGGATGCATCAGCTGTGACCCTCAGCCTGCAGTCAAGTAATACACCCAAGGTTTCCCAAGAGCTAGCAAACTGTGTTAGACCTCTGAATAAACCCTACTGACAAGCACCAAAGCGCTGCAACTGAAACATTACACCACCGTGAAGGAATAGCTTTATCCTCTCAATTTAGTAACCACAATTTCAGTCTGTTGTGTGTTGACCAGACTCTCAATCCCAGATGAGCGTCTGTTTGACCTTGCCAATGCCGAGGTGGCCACGCTACCAAGACCCCAAGAGATAAAACGTCTGTAGAAAAAAAAACCAAACCAGCAGCCATAAACACTACTCTTGCCCTGATCAAGTCTCATCACTAAAATCCTATGAGAACGTAATAAAAATTTGGTCAGAAAGTGAAATCAGGGGCTCACAACTCTACATTCAGAAGGATATTGCTTCATATGCCATTTTTCTACTCATGTCTCACCATCCACTACCAGCCACCAAGAGATGGGACACCAAGCTAGACAGACCTTGAGTGTTCCACTAAGGAAGCAAACTTCTGTCCTATTTATTTCAACATTGGGTCTCTACATAAATCCTTGGGATCCTGTAGGTTCTCACTTTTTACAGTTGATTTTGTGATGGAATCATAGAATGGTTTGGGTTGGAAGGGACCCTAAAGATCATCTAGTTCTATCTCCCTTGCCATGGACAGGGACACCTTCCACTAGACCGACCAGGTTGCTCAAAACCCCGTCCAACCTGGCCTTGAACACTGCTAGGGAGGGGCCAGCCACAGCTTCTCTGCTCAGCCTCTTCTAGTGCCTCACCACCCTCACAGTGAAGAACTTCCTTGTATCTAAATCTAAGTCTTTCAGTTTAAAACCATTACCTGTCATTGTATCACTACACTCCCTGACAAAGAGTCCTTCCCCATCTTTCCTGTAGCCCCCTGAAGTACTGGAAGGCTGCTATAAGGTCTCCCCAGAGCCTTTTCTCCAGGTTGAACAATTCCAACTCTCTCAGCCTGTCCTCACAGGGGATGTGCTCCAGCTCCTTGACCATCTTCACAGCCTCCTCTGGACCTGCTCAAGCAGGTCTGTGTCCTTCTGATGTTGGGAGCCCCTGAGCTGAACACAACACTGCAGGTGGGATCTAACAAAAGGAGCATAGAGGGGGAGAATCCCCTCCCTTGACCTGCTGGCCACACTTCTCTTGATGCAGCTCAGGTCACAGTCCACTTTCTGGCCTGCAAGAGCATGTTGCTGCCTCACAGTCAGTCATTGTTGGCTAACACCCACAAGTCCTTCTCTGCAGGGCTGCTCTCAATCCATTCATCACCCAGCCTTCATTTGTGCTTGGGATTGCCTCGACCCATGTGCAGGACCTTGCACTTGGCCTTGCTGAACTTGATGAGGTTTGCACAAGCCCACCTCTCCAGCCTGACCAGGTCCCTCTGGATGCCATCCCTTCCCTCCAGTGCATCAACCATACCACTCAGCTTGGTGGTGTCAGTGAACTTGCTGAGGGTGCCCTCAATCCCACTGTTCATCTCGCCAACAAAGTTGTTAAACCATGCCAGTCCCACTCCTTGGCCCCTGCAGAACACCACTCATCACCGCTCTCCACTTGGACATCAAGCCATTGACCACAACTCCTTGAGTGCAACCATCCAGCCAATTCCTTATCCACCGAGAGATTCAGCTGTCAAATCCATGTCTCTCCAATTTAGAGACAAGGATGTTGTGCAGGACAGTGTCAAGAGTCAAATGATTTGCAAAAGTCCAGGTAGATGACATCAGTTGCTCTTCCCTTATCCACCAGCGCTCTAACCCTACTGTAGAAGGCCACCAAATTTGTTGGGCACAATCTTGCCCCCAGTGAAGCCATGTTGGCTCTCATCAGTCACCTCCATATTTTCCACATGCCCTAGCAGAGTTTCCAGGAGGATCTGCTCCATGATCTTGCTGCACAGAGGTGAGACTAAGTGGCACCCAGTTTACCTTGGTAAACAACTGAAAAATACTGTTGTCTGGTACACTCAGGCTCATAAACTTTTTGTTTGTTTTGTGCAACCAGTAGCACATCCACATTGTTTATAAAACAACTAGAAAGTTCATTTTCACTACAGTTCTTCCCACCTCATCTGGAAAAGGACAACCCTTCCTGCTATAACCAGTCATTATTACCTTTAAGTGTTAAGAAAAAGTCACAGGAAAACCCTAAATAAATGCTGACTTGCTACAGCAGGTTGGGGTTTTTTTCCTGTCCTGAACACAAAGCACTGAAGTTAGTATTAAATTTGACCTAGTCCAGCTGCTACAAATCTCCTATTCCGCACTTCACCCTCTGTGGCACTTCCCATATTGCTGATACCAAATAGGTTAGAGCTGCACCATAATCTGATCAAATTACCACACAGAGCATTAAGTGTTGGAAAGGCAGGCCTGACTGCTACAGCCAGAGAAAAAAACCACTGATCAGCTGGACTGGGAATTAACATCAATGCCTACAGGAAACTGGATATCCTGAAGCCAAAACTCTGCTCTTTTGTAAGTTTAAGGCAGGAAAACCCACCTATTAAGAGCATACACCACCACAGGAGCCTGAAAATCAACAACTGGGCATAATCTGCAAATGTAGTTCAAGCCCAATGAGTCCTTAGCCCTTCCTGAGATAACTCTTCCCACGAGAAGAGTCGTCAGAAGCAGTTTTTGCCAAGATACCTTTTGCAATATGGGCATATGCAAGGAATAGGCTCTACTCACAAATCCAAATCTCAAGATCACTCTTCCTCCATAGTCCACTTATCTTTTGGGCATCAAAACTAATCTAATTCATTTTTATTAGCAATTAGAGCTTCATGGTAAAGAGGTCTTCAGGGATGAAACTGTTAAATGAATGTATATATTACTACTGATCCTCATGTACCCCCGGCAACCCAAAACTCACCAGCTAACAGCAGCTGCTTAGAAACTCCTTTACAAGTCTCTTTTTTTTCTTCCCCAGATGGTGAAGTCTCTTTTCCCCTTGTGCATTAAATACTCACAAAACACACTTACCAAATTATCATATCAACCCATTACCATGCATGATAATTATTTCTTAAATCGGAATTTCTTCCACCGAATTTCAACCAAAATAAACATGGTACAGAGAACAAATGTATGCTGATAGTGAACAACCATTCATCAGCTTAAGTAACTCTAATGGATGCCACTTTAAACTAAGCCTGCACCATCTGTTCTACCCCTCAATTAGCCAAGCCAAAAAAAAATATTCAATACACAGTTTAAGAAAGCCATCTAATTTATGTATGTAAGTTTTATTTCTCTTCGGCTCAGTGAAGCATGCTCTTGTAATGCTTGATATTCAGAAACAGATCAGAATGGAAGGCTGCTTTCCCTAACACTGAGTTTTGTCAGGGGAAATAAAATTTCCCTGCAATATTTCACTATATTAAAAAAAATTCTCTGTAACATCTCACCACACATTTTATTTTTAAGAGTGTGATGTCTCTAAGTAACAAAATGAAGTGGGAGCTAAACAAATAAAATCTGAAGTCCTGCATACATGAACACAAACAAAGCTCAGGGCTCAGCCGTGCCCAGCCCTCACCCTGACAGACTGGGCCTACCAGCACAGCCTGCACCAGTAGAAGTGTCCTCAGCCCCTGTTGTCTGCTAACTACGTCAGTTCCAAGCTCCCCTTGCGTAGGCTCCTGTGAGCTGCTGGGCATATTCCCACACAGATCAAGCTGCACTGGAGAAAGGGATTATATCCCATGCAAGGGTGAGATACTCTCCTTGGCAAGCATAGTCTGTGCAGTGAGAGTAGTGCAGCACCAAAATCTACTGGCCAAAGTGCAGAAAAAAACACAAGGAGTTTCATCCAGTTCCACACTGCAAACCCCCACACAGCTGCACTTCAAACTGGCCTCTCCTACCACTCTGCAGTATAAGACAACATTGAGTAGAAACTCTCTTCAATCTGATGGACCCTGACTGGCTTGAATGCTGTCACTACCAGATCTCTAAACCAAGTTCACTCTTGGGTGTTGCTAGTCAAAAACAAACCAGTGTAAACCTCAACACCAACTGCGCAGGCCACACATCACAGGGAAGGGAAAGTTGCAAGAGACCTCATCCCCACTGCTAGATGGGGGCAGCAGTACAGTACTCACCTGTTGTGGAAAAGCTGGCAGTGACTTTCTCCTGCCTAACACCCTCAGATCACCTCTAAGAACATTAGGCTGGTAGAAAACTACTTTAAGATCCCGGAGATATTCCTTTACACTACACCTCAAGATGCAACATCAATGGCACATCATAGTTCGAGTACCAAGAAAGGCACATCAGGCATAGATGAGTCAGGAGATCTTGCATACTTAACAGCAGCATTACTAAATACCACCACAAACAGCTCAAAGTGAGATTGTTCACCAAAAAATTACTGATGATTTTAGCTCCCTCCCCTTGCTGTAGGATTGTGAAGCTGAGAGGACATGCTGAAGCCCCTCACACTGCTCCCTTCTTTTGCTTCACATCTCAAGACAGACAGCTCAGTGCAGGCCTTACTTCAGGGATTCAAAGCTCTGCAAAATAACTGTTTTGCTTAGCCAGGGAAGAAATGGAATCAAACAGAACTATCATTCTGAAACAGCACAGACCAAGAAAAAAAAGCACATGAAGAAGCAGAACAGAGGCAGGATTCCTCTTTGGTCTGCAGCATCCTGCAATACCTTCCTCAGCCCAACCTCACTAGTATACCCCACAACTCCTAGTGCCCATGCAAACATGTGCTGTCTGCTCCAAGTTACTGAGCTCCACAGAAGAGCTCTCAAAGAACATCCATCTTTTCACTCCGCATTGTTCTTCTGTCTTCCACCTACCTGTAAGTACTGCTGAGAAAACGCAGGCCAGGCAATGCCTGTTGGGTGCAGTTCAAGCACACTCCTGGCAAGCACAGATACACAAACAGCCTTACACTGGAGCTCAGTGCCTTGCTTCATATAACAACCCTAATAGTTCCTTGACTTGAAAAGCACCCTGAACTATACAAGTGCCTTCCGCACCTAAGGCAACTAACTGCCTGTTACAAAGCAGGCATCAGTGACCAGGTCATGAGGCCATTTGTTAGAAGAATTTCAGAGTTCTGAGCACTATCAGAAGTGTGTTAGGTCTCACTGTTTCATACATGATGCTTTTACAGACTTGGACAGCACCAAGGAAAGAGAAGCATCCCTTCCTCCTCCATCACTGCTTTTTTGCTGCATGACTTAAAAGAGAAGATGGCACTGTCTCCAGTCCCTGTTGTTGAGGTCAAGGACTTCACAAAATAGTGTCAGGTTAAAATAGAAACAATGTACAGAAAAACACCAAAGTCTAAAAATGTCAATGTTGGTCATGAATTACATAGCTCAGATTTGCATGCCACCAAGGGAGAAAGCTTGATCAGTCCCCATAAAGGCATAGTGATTTCATCATCAGTTGAGGCTTCTTTTAATCCAAACAGAACTGAGATGCCTCAGAGATAGCACTTTTCCTTGGTTCACTGATGTTTCCTCAGTGATAACATAAGCACAAGTGTTTAGTTAGCAGAGTCCTAGACAGGTAGGAGCCATAAATCAACTGGATGCTCTCCCAAGATAATGAGTCTGTTATCCAAACCCAGTCTAATTCTGAGAGCATGTACTTTATCACTGAAGTGTTAGGAAATTTCAGATCATGAAGATGATCTCAATCTTTAAGCTGATACTTTTTCAAATTAAAGGAGTGAGGTCAGCAGAGAAACAAACTGCAAATATAATGACTTTTTCAACCGTGACCAAACAACTGCAGTTTATCTCTCCAGATGGCTCTTCTGGGGCAGTGATGCTTGGCCTTTCGCTCTCAAGGTTGTTACACTAATCCATGAACTGGATCAGATGACACCAGCTACCCTGTTCTCCCTCAGACCACAGAGCTGAGATTCGACCCCCCCATCCTACAAGCAGGCAAGAAAAAAAAAGCAACAATAACACAGATGCAGGCACTAAAACAAAAGGAAGAGATTGGCATGTGATGATGTACTAATCCTTGGCTGGATACTGAAGCAGACCTCAGTATATTGCTAACCTCCAGACAGTCAGCTTGCCCCGCTCAAAGGTTTTACATCCTCTATTATATTCATTCACTGAGAAAACACTCTCCAGACATCTGAGACATGTCTCTGTTATGCTTACTAGAACTTATTGAACACAGCAAATGCTATCTATAGAACACGAACATTAATGAACAGCCAGCTCAGCAGCAGGAGTTCTGGAACAGAGTCACTGCAGTACAGAAGCACCACCAGTTTCTTACTGGAGAAAAAACACCACAGTGAACATTGTAAGTGTGTAGGTCAACAGACAAAAGACTAGGAAGGGGGGTGGAAGGAGCAAGAGAACAAGTTATCCTAAAAGAAATTCTGCAAATTAAGTGTGATGCTAGAATTGCAAAGTACTACATAGCTCTGTGATCCATCATTTTGTAAAATCCACGCAAACAGCGCATTTTGTAACAATTTCATGTTTACTGTTCTTGTGTTACCGTTCCACTGAGAATCATGGAAGACTGTAGGAGAAAATCAGTTAGCAAGAAAAGGGGAATAAGAACACACAATGCTCTCAAAATCATATGCGTATCGCTTGTCATGACAGCAAACTAAGATTTCTTCATGTGCTCCACCAGAATGGATCCTCTACTGAAACTGTACTGGCTTTGGTGGTTTGTTGGGGGGTTTTTTGTGTTTTTTGTTTTTTTTCTTTTTATTTTATTCCTACAGGCCAAACAGCTTCTACAAAGCTGCTTGTTGACAAAAATTAAGAGAAAAACATGCAGCTGTGCAGAACACACTGGCCAATACACTGCAATCTCACAGTCAAAATTTCTGTTAAAAATAGTATAAATTAATCAGAGTATGTTGAGCTCTGAAGCACTAGCAAGCTATATGGCTAGTTTCTCCTCCACTTCTACAGGAAAGAACTCCAGTACAACTCTCAATTATCTTCAGGTTCAGCTCTGTAGAAACCTGAACTTCTCAAATTTTTCTGGACTTAATCAGAAAGGAACAAAGTCTCCTATTACATCCCATACAACAGCTTAAGTACCCTATCAGACTTGTCAGAGTGCCTCATGAAGGGACCAGGACAGGAGTTTTCCAAGCCACAGCTGAAAACCCCTCCCCACTCCCACAGTACATGGGAGTGGTAAGACTTCCTCACTTAAGAGCTGTAGGGAGATGAAGCAACACGACAGGCATTAAAAGGCAGTGGAGCTCTGCGTCTTACCAACTCTCTCAAATTTAACAAAACATACACACACACTACCTGTCCTAAGTGCAATAGAACAATGCACATAAACAAAAAAAAAAAAAGTCTAGCAAGATTTAATGACAGTGAAAAATTGTTCTGTTTAGATGTGCTTTCTGCAGTTCTATAAACTTTTTTATTATGGTGGGTAATCATCATCATTTCTAACTACTGGGATGATCAAAGCATGCCACCAGCTAACAAGGCACACAAAGAAACCAGGATATCACAAAGTACAAACACCAAATGTAAATCCACTTATTAAAACCCCGTTTACTGCATTCTTGCTTCCTTGAGTCCTCAATATCGTATTGGCTATCAGCTACCAAGAACTGGGACAAGAATGGTTGATTCAGCATAATTATCAGCTTACAGAACAGTCTATCAGAAAGTCTACTATACAACTTTCACTTAGATTAAGTAGCACTAGACATTGCAACTTCTGACTGTAGACATATTCCATCTAACAGGTCTTACCTTATAATTGCTGGAATTTACCCAAGAAGTGGCCAGTCCATCAACCATTTTATCCAGCATAGTCTGATCATGTTCAAGATCAGCTGACTTCTGTTTATCTGAGAAGTAATCTATCAGTTCCTGGCCAACCTGAAGTCTCTTTCCAACATCTTTCTGCAGCACCTGTGCTAAGCAGTACTCCATACTGGGCTCCATAGTGTCTTAGAAATACAGCACCAGCAAGAAAGCTAGAGGGCAGTAGGTCCAAAAAATCCCTCTATAAACGTATGCAGGAGGTTGCCTCTTTGTTCGATGAAGGTTACTGAGGGTCTGAGTTTCAAAGATGCAATTCTGAGAATGGCAACAATGCACCATGTGTGTGTGAACAGCAGCTGGCAGGATATTAAAAGTCCAATTTAAATAACTAGTAATAGACGAAGCAATGAGCAGTGCTGTACTGTTGAGTCTGCAGTAATTCCCAATTCAGCAGTCCATTCTGAAAGAAATGAAAAAGAACAGTATTATAGGTTAAATTAAGACTGGAGCAAAAAAGATCGAAAGCGTGTCACAAAATAGGTTATTCATATACAGCTGTGAAGCTGTGATAAGCTGGATACAAACTGCATTGTTCTATTTTAAGGAATCAGACAAGGTAGGTCAGGACAAAAACCTTTGGTTATTCTTTACAACAGCAATTACCCATCAGTTCCCTCGAAGTTTTAGTAACAGACAGTAAATCTGGGGCTTAAGTAACAGCTGATTAGTAATGAGTATTATTCCAGCTACCACCATCACCATCCACCCACAACGGTGCAGACAAAATCCTTAAGGAGGTCACCAGGAAAATGCATCTGCTTTAAGAAGTGAAAGCAGGAAGAGGTCTGGATCCTGTTTTGACTGTTGGCCTTCAGCAATCAATGCCATCAGTTGGGCAGCAAGATACAGCACTAACATTGGGCTCCAGGAATCTGAGACAAAGTTTTCAAACGCTAGGTGCTCAAGCTGTTTCCAGGCTGAATTGTTACACCCCAACTACACATGTCCAGAAAGCAGCACTTGCACAGTCTTTTTAAAAGAAGTTCAACCAACAGTGCCCATGGTGTCCTGAGAACCAAGGGCATACACAAGAAAGCCCAGGCCAAACTCCTGCCACTCAGAGGCACAGCATCACCTCTGAAGTAAGATTTTTGGCTTATGTGTGAAAAAAAATGGCTGAGGAACATAATGAAATGGGGTTTGGTTATGTTCCTCAGCCCTAGAAACTCTCCTGTCCAAGAACTTTATCAGGGATCCAGATGCATCTTTTCTATTTTTTGTCCCTCCAACTGCAGCCAAATGAATCCCTCCAGGCAGCCAGAGAACAGACCCTGGGCCTGTCCTCCACCCTCCCACAGAACAGGGCTCCTGACATCACCATACTGCTTCCTGAAACACTCCCTCATCACAGGTTAACTCTTTTAGGAGGGGGTCATAAAAATCCAGTGTCTTTGTTTCCTCTCTAATAATACCCAAAGCTAGAAATCTGCCCTACTTTATCCACCAGCATGAGGAAAGCAGGTCAAGCTCAGAGCAAGGGAAGAAGTGGTGAAGCAGACACCTGGTTCAATAAACAACTGGAAGGAAGCTGGAGGTACAAGTTCACTAATTGGAAGCACTGCGGCAGCAAATCTAAATACCTTCTGTTTGAGCAAATAAGGCCTTCACAAAAGTCTTAAATAAAAGAGTGGATCTGACAGCAGATGAGATACACAAAAGAACCCTAGCCTAGAAGCAAAAGCAAACTTCTCACAGCAGACACTTTCAGTTCATTATCTCACCTCCATCCTCCTTGGCCAGACTTACAAACTGCTACATCTTACCAACAGCAAGCACACCATCTAGATGCAGCATAGAGGCTTGTGGTCTTAAGCTTCCCTAATCCTACAAGTCTTGCCAGACCTTCCCAGCTGCCCACACTGGCAGCACTCATTGGGCAAGAAGACTCACCAGAAAGCAGGTCCTTCCATTCCAGGCAGCCAGTTCAAATCCCCACTGGCTGACAGCATTCAAAACTAGTTCTGTACGTCCAGAGACTCATCTCAGCCAACTGCCCGGCAAACTTTAACATGAGCCAGAAAGGATTGTTTGTGCCTGTAGACTAAACTCCCTCCTCACCAGCAAATTATCCCCCAGAGAAGCAAGGATGCCGTCCAGAGGGACCTCCACAGGCTTGAGAAGTGGGACCATGCAAACCTCATCAAGTTCAACTAGGCCAAGTGCAAGGTCCTGCATATGGGTCGGGGCAATCCCAAGCACAAATACAGGCTGGGTGATGAGGGGATTGAGAGCAGCCCTGCGGAGAAGGACTAGGGGATGGTAGTGATGAGCCCCAGAAAGTAGACTGTAACCTGGGCTGCATCAAGTGTGGGCAGCAGGTCGAGGGAGGGGATTCTCCCCCTCTACGACCCTCTCACAAGACCCCACCTGCAGTGCTGTGTCCAGCTCAGGGGACCCCAACATCAGAAGGACACAGACCTGCTCGAGCAGGTCCAGAGGAAGCCACGAAGATGCTCAGGGGGCTGGAGCATGTCCTCTGTGAGGACAGGCTGAGAGAGTTGGGGTTGTTCAGCCTGGAGAAGAGAAGGCTCTGGGAAGAGCTTGTAGCAGCCTTCCAGTACTTAAAGGGGCTACAGGAAAGATGGGGAAGGACTCTTTATCTGGAAGTATAACAATACAATGATGGGTAACAGTTTTAAACCGAAAGGGGCTAGATTTAGATTAGATACAAGGAGAATTTCTTCACTGTGAGGGTGGTGAGGCACTAGAAGAGGCTGAGCAGAGAAGCTGTGGCTGCCCCCTCCCTAGCAGTGTTCAAGGCCAGGTTGGACGGGGTTTTGAGCAACCTGGTCTAGTGGAAGGTGTCCCCGACCATGGCAGGGGGTTGGAACTGGATGATCTTAAAGGTCCTTTCCAAAACAACCATTCTGTAGTTATACAATTATCTACAACTGCACACATAGCACTTCAGGCTTTAAGTTAGCACTGTGAGAGCTTACTGCTTGTGACCACAACCCCAAACTGAACTGTCTAAAGAACATAATAAATTCTCAGTATTTTGCTTCAGGTCACTTTGAGTGATCTGACTTCAAATTCTAAAATCCTCAACACCATCCCAATCAATATTCTTAGAGCCTTTTTTCTTTCTAAAAGAGGGACACTGCTTCTAAAGTAAAGGAAAACCATGCCTTTTCTTATTGCCAAAACTACAGTTTATAATTTGTTTCAGTTTAGCATGGACCCTGAAAGCAGTACTCTGAGCTTTCCCACCTTCAAAACCAAAATAGTTTACAAAATGGCTCTGACCACCCATGGCAGCACGGGCAAAAAATCAGGGCCACTTCAAGCCATTGTAAAAGTGCAGCAGAAGTTTTCCTCTGAGTCTCCACATCTGAATATCTGAATATTGGCCCCTGCCCTGCCTTCTAGCATGGGCTGGTCTTGCTCCTTGCTGCAGGTGCCCCAGCTGTGCAAGACAGCATTACACGCTTGAGTCTCTAGGCATCTTAAAGTTTTTCACACAGTAGAGAAGCATTTCACTGGATACCTAGCAGAGAGCTGTCAGAGAAGGAGCAGAAGTAGTATTTAGCAGCTACTATGGTGTAGCTGAAGCCTTTAAAGTTAGCTGTGTGGTTTGTTTCTGGACTCCACAAACTTCAAACATCTTCAAAAGGGGATTCTCCTGTTAAACTGGATAGAACACTGTGAAGAAAGTCCCAAAATTGCTTTTAAAATGGAAATGTAGAACTTGTTTAAACTTGAAAATTCAGATTACAGAAGGGTGTGAATGTCTGTTAATTACCACAGAATAGCCATTTTTTATTAACTTCACACATAAACAAGTCCCAACATATCCAAGAAACCATTAGCTGCCCATACTGCCATAAGAAAGGAACATACAAAGTTTCAAGTCTTTCTGCTATGTGGTTTTTATTTAGGAGTTTGTAAGTCTCTACCTACAACCACAGAAACAATCTTTTACGCAAATTAATATAAACAAATTTCCCTCCATGTTCCTCATTTTTTAAACATCTGAAGGAAGGCATAGGATAAAAATTACGGTGCACTGTAGAAGAACAGATTTGTCGGTCTTGAGGATCGTAAAGACTCACTATACATTATGGCACCACCACCAAACATATACAGGGGAGAAGAGCCAGAAATACCTTTGAATCCTGGGAAGAACAGTAATAGTAAGCCAAGAAGGAAGGTTCAAGCTAGCTTGCATCTATAAGCCAACAGGTGTTTAAACTGCACTTTTTTTAACTGAAAAAAAGCTTTTCCACACATGTTAGGAAGTCTGTTGACTCCCCTTCTTCCTTACAGGACGCAGTGGAAAAAACACCACCTGAGAAAACCAAGACCTAAGCTAACAAAAAATTAACCTCCCAGGCAATGATGCATATGGCTGCTATATCCCATCAAGTTTGAAATCAGCTGGGCAGATGTTCCCCACATAATAAGCTCTGGAAAACACAAAGTCACAGTCTCAGCCCCAGTGGTCCACTCTGTTCCTGCAGAATTCAAATGCCACAGTTTTCAGGTAGCCAATGTTAAAAGATACCAACAATTTAGGACTAGGATTTTGAGTACAACTTCTTCCCAAAGAAGCCACAGTCACGCAGAAGTCAAAACTCAGTGGCACTGGTCCTGTGCTTGGAGGTCATCCAAGTTTTGAGAAGGGTTTTAAATATAGGCTCCAAAACAAGGGTTTTCTCCAATCCTCCTACTAGACTTGTGGTTTGTCCTTTGGGAGACAGACTAGGTTACATCCAACATAACGTCAACATGAAAACAAGATAATCCATGAGAAAAATAAAACTGTTCTCTCCACCACCACAACTCTGTCACTGCAAAAATAAAGTTCCCTCTTTCACTAATAAGCCATCAAAACTATGTGCTTAGTCAAAGCCTCTGACAGTAACACCTAGATTTTCCATCAAGAGCTATCCAGCAGAAAGCCACTAGTGAGGTTTAAATTTAATCCCAGCCTTGAGCTAAAAAATGATGAATTTAAAGGAGAAAGCTGACAAAGACTGAACAGCCCAAAGTTACTCCCACCATAACACCATAAAAGCTGGTACAATTCACAGCAAATCAACTGGTTCCACAGGTAGATTAAGTCAATCCAAATAGCAATAAGGAAATACTTGTTACCTAAGATGCTGCGGCAACATTAAACTGAGTACATAAGATACTGAATTTTTTTCTATGCTTAGGAGAACCCCACTGATCCCAGACTAAGTGAAACTGCATTGTTTGCAATTCTTAAATACGTCTTTACCTTGGGATAACTTTACAGGAAATTTAAAATCTCCCTCCTCTTGCAATGAGGAAGGAAGGCTGAAACCTGTAAGGAACACAATACTACTCTCCTGGGGGCTTGAAAGCTCTTCCAACATAGCTATTTGACTTCAAAAATTATGCCCCACTCTCATATGGTCTAGTCATCAGGTTGAGTACATCTTTGTCATGTTTCACCGTCACTTCATTAGCCAACCAACCAATACAGTCTGACTTGGGGAAATCATTTCTCTGTATCAAGTCCACAACCTCCGCGGTCAACTACTCTAACACAGCTAACGTAAGACACAAGGTTCCAGAGAGGCAAAATATTGCTGCTGGCCACTCACAATCACTGTAGGCAAGAATCAGTGTCACTCAATAACCTGGCCTCCCTAGTTACTTTCCTGAAGGTATGTATGTACCTACTTCCACACAGTAAGCTTAACTTGTAAACATGACACTTCTTTGGTGGTTTTGTTGTTGGGTTTTTTTTTTTATGTGGTTAGCAGTAGCCCAGCAGTTGTAGAAGTAACACAGCATGTCATACCAACAAGCCTCCTTCTTCACAGGTTTCACGAGCAAACCAGTTTAAGATTAGTTCAAGGTATATCAGACAGACATTTCCTTGAACCTTGACTTTCCACAACAAAGAACTCCTTCAGATTCCTATCCTAGCCAAATGCAGCAGTTTTTCAAGTGTAAAAGCCACAATGCATCAAACCTGCCCTAGTTCACCACTACTGGAAGATGGGCATTGTAAATAACTACTGGGTTTGCCAGCCAAGCACTCTTAGGCAAGAGGTTCAGAGGAGTTAGAACAGCACCTAGAAATCACATACTGTGAAGACTAAATGAAGATCTCAGCAGCAAGGCAGGGTCAAAGTGCAGTTCTGCATGAAAAGTGGAAGGGTGGAAACTCTCCTCCCTCTGTCCACTCGTTTTCCTCTATTTTTGCTTCAACCAGTACAGATATCCCCTGGCCAGAGGGGATTTGGTATCAGGCCTTTACAAAGTATGACACTCATAAGCACTCAATCAAACCTACTCCTCCCTGGATGTACAAGTAGCAGTGGGCAAAACAGCTGTACTGACAGTCTAAGCTCAAAGCATTCTTAGCTGTTCAAACCCTCCGAGAGAATGAAGTGGCAAGTAAAATATCAAGTGTCCTACTTGAAGAAGCAAGCAACCTTTTCCTGGAGACAAAGGCAGTTTGCAAGAGACACCTACCCAGCAACTGACAGATGGGCTCTTCCTTTTGTTCACCTGTCTCCATAAGTAGGCAATAATGTTTCTTTAGTACCCGGGAATATTGCACAATCACTGTGACTGTTTTAAATCAGTAATTAGTGTTGCCTTGTAGTCTAGCCTCCCCCTAATCCAAAAATGGTATCTTAGATTTCCATCCTGACAACTCAGGCTTTTCTAATGAGCTGACAGGACAGTCCCATGCTTATCTCAATGTACTAATGGCTCCTTCCACACCTCCTATACAGTAGCAGTAACTGTCTTCACAAAGAGTAACCACCTGTTTTGCCAATTATCAGGCCTAGCATAAAGGACACAGACAGCATAAAGACGAACCAATAACCAAATTGTATTTGATACAAAAGGGTCGGTACATGGGTGAGCGCTGGGGGTACAAACAAGTCAGATTATACATAATCGACATCAATCCCACTGACCCCAACAACGACACTGCACAACCAACAATGGGTGGAATAAATGGTGAAATGCAGTCTCCCATAGAAGGGACAGGAGACAACTGAGTCAACAAGCCAAACGCATAAGACCAAGGGAGCCACACACTGAATCTCTACACAGCCCGCATTTAAAAAAGCCAGACCTGACTGGAGCCCAGTTCCAGGGAGGCAGGAGGTCCTTCCCCAACAGGGAACTCTGCACAGTGCATCCACCTCACAGACACTGCCCCTGCCTGCAAGTGGTCCCAGCTTTTATCCCTAAATGGGACACCTTGGGTTATTTAAAACAGGACACCTGGGGCTCAGTTACCCAATGGCTCTGTCTGCAAGGCCGGCTGCATCCTGGAGGGAAGCCTAAAGGCAAACTCACCCCCCCTTTGTGAAGGGCTGTGGGAATCACCCATATGTCAACCTTAATTTGGGGCTTAGGGTTGAAACCCCAGCATTTCACCACCACACCTCTAATACTCTGCAGTACAGCCTTGCTGATAAGCAAAGCACTGCCCACGTGGATACAGCTTCCTTGCTGTAAACCTTACTAGGTCTTCAACAGAGGTTTTCTCCCTGCTCCCGCAGCACCGGCCACACCAAGGAAGCATTTATAGAACTCCCTACTGTAATGGGCAGTTCACCCTCAGAGAAACCATGGCTGGCTGAAGGCTTGCTAGAACTCTGCTAAATATATCTGTTCTTCAAACTTCCTTGGAGTCTGTTAAGGGGTTCATGTTTAAAGTACAAACAGTAACCAGTATACACCAGCACACTGCCATGAGGAAAACTGAGGCAGATTTCTAGAATGAAGATGGCTGAAAGATCCCCAGGGCTTAAGCTAACTAAGGACTTCTAGCCCCCCACACAATCCTTCTAGGACAGATGCTAGCTGTGAAAGTTGCCCTGGGTAAGATGAGAGATAAGCTTCAGATAACAGGAATTCTTAAGCCTCCACTAAAGGTTTGCACTGCTGACTTGGTAACTGAACACCTCATACAGAGCTACCGATTTCAGAAAGGCATCAATCTTGAAAAAAATCTTCACAGTAATGAAGCTGCAGCAAATCAAGATGACTTACAGGTCACCTCAATGTGACCCCAACCCTACACTAATGGAAGCACTCTGCAGAGTAGGAGTAACTCTTGAAGACTAGGGTAGAAAATTAGATGAGCTTTAACATCCTTTGTTTTCTTAATACAACCCCTCTCTGAAATTAGTTTGGTTTTAACTTTGAGACCAAGGACAAGTCTAGAATGAGCTTTCAAGGTCTCCTTCCTTTTTAACAGTTTGAGCAGAGAGATGCAAGCCAAAATCCTAAATGTTAGGAGCTGCTCTGTATGACTCCCTTCTGCAGGCATCTCAGTTCATGGTTCCAAGGTATCACACTACACGTAATTTATTAGGGGCCTACTGGACTACAGTAGGGGAAAAAAAAACCCCTATCCTCATGACACTTTACTCCATGAATAGTACCCGAGTTGTGGGTTTGTGTGTACAAAAATATCCTCTCTCCCTCATTCCAGAGATCTAACCTTACCCTAGGGCCTGCACACTCCAGATCTGACACCTGTGGGACCCCAGCCAACAAACAATACACCACTGACTATGACTTCCAGCTCTCCTCTGCAAGGTGTCAGCCAAGGGTGCACAAGGTACCCTGAGGGGCTGTGGTGATACATCCCAGAAGAATGGAGGTGGTGTCCAGCCCCCCTCCTACTGCAGCTATGAGTGCAGGACAAAACTTTTCAGAGTCACATCCTAACCCTCTCCACAATCCAGCAGAAATACTGGATCACCTGGAAGAACATGGAAAGAAAAGGAAGAGACTTTCACCTGTAGCCTCATGTGGGTAAAACCCTTAGCAAGGTTTGGAAGTAGAACACTATTAAGAATAAGCACAGGGTGGCCCAACACTTGTCAGATTGCTAGCAGGACGAGTGGCTTCACAGCGCACATCTGAATCTTGTCATCTCTATTTGTATTGCCATAGATGAAGCGCCTTAGGTTAAGATCACTAATTTAGCCCATCCTGAAGATGCAAAGCATCTCTTAATGCACATCAGTTGAAGAAAAACATGGGAGAATACCAAGAATCTCCTGCTTTACAGGGAGGAATAGGGCAGAAATTAAATTCCTTTCCCAGAGCCACTGTAATAAAAGTCTCCAGTGGCACTGGGAACTGAGGATGAGATAACACCTTGGAGAAATGAAAAAACCCATACCACCCCATGCTGGTACAAGATCAGGATAATCTAGTCTTAAAGAGGTTAATCAGTTGAATATAAATTCCATACTCAACAAATCCTCCAGGACCTTGTTATCACTACTGATGTATAACAGGCTAGTGACACTGAAGAAGTAGCTAAGTTTTTGTGTACAAGTCCAAACCAGAACTACCCTGGAAGGAAATACTTGAGATATAAGTGCTAGTAGTAAAATAACAGATTGTAATGGAAAAAGAATACACAAGATCACGCACAAGTAGAGCCCTCAAGGGACTCTGAGTGTCCAACTAAGCACCTTTCAGTAAGACTTCTTCCCTCTCCCCCCTATATTGTTTTCTCCAAACATACATGTGTATTTTCAACAATCTTAAAATGTGTATGATGTGGGAATGAAGAAAAAAAAAACCCACTCCGTGCACTCTACACCTCAAATAAGTTCACTCACAGAACAGCCTCAGGCAGGTAAGCAGATACTACAGCCACAAGCACCTCCAATTCTAAGACAATGAGTTACACCCATACTTGTGACAAGAAGCCATGCCAAGAAGCTGCTGATATGAAAACCCATCAGACACCCAAAACTGAACAGGAACTCAGTAGGAGCCTGTAACAGACTGGCCATGGGATGCAAGAGCAGCAGTTTATAAGTTAACAGTTTTGGTAAATGTTTATTTTCTTGGTCTCCCCTTGGGCTTCCCAGCTAATGTCTATCTCCTCTCCCATGTCTCTAAACACAATCTTTCTTGTCTGCATGGCAAAATAGGGCTCTTTGCCTACTCCTGTTCTCCAGGGCTGCCAGCCCTCATGGAAAGTGTTGGCCAAGGACAGAAGAACTCTCAGCAGCAGCTGGATTTTAACTGCTGACAGGGGCCCGCAGAAACCAGCACTTAAGACCAGTTCAGCTCCAGGAAGGTGAACGAGGGTTACCCTCCACACTCACAGCTTCTAACTCAGCCTGGCATTTGCAACTGCACGTAAATGGATGGCCAAAGAAATCCCCCAACACAGACAGCAATGGATTGCCAAAAGCCAGCACTACCCTTAAGATTTATAAAACAGCGGGTGGAGGGTGCACAGAACAATGAGGAGCAGAAAGGGTTTTGTTCGACAATACCATGAATTGGGCTGAACTCTAGTGACAGTTAGGAGACTGCTGGGCTAAGAAACCACCTGCAACGTAACAGCCAGCGATACATACATCTTGAATCCTCCCTTCTGCTCAGCATTACTCTGAAACATTTTGATCAGATCTTTGCCTCAGCAACTCATTGTTGGTTCAATGTGGCTTTCCAAAATATCTTGGAATCTAAAGCATCTACAAAAGCAAAGTGTAAAGAAAGGGTCCCAGCTTAAACTTCAAACACAGAAAACACTGCACAAGGCCTGGTCTGTTTAGCCTACTATTTTGCTGGTAGCAGAAACAAAGGGTTTTCTTTAATCTGCCCACTCACTTTCAATAAATTAATGATGATGAGACTTCTCTAACAATTAATTTTGTTGCTCCTACTTGGCATATTGTTTCTAGATGCAGAATGTACATCTCCCTCTCCTTGCAGAGCCAAACATGCAGAGATTTGATTAAGTGACAGAACAGGAAACCAGATGAACTCAAACACTAACCGTGAATCGGAGTATCTGCAGCCTCTCAGACCACAAAATCCATCTGTTACCCTCCTATACCTTCAACAGTTAGAACCCCATCCAGGTCGTTTGGGTTTTGTTTGGGGTTTTTCTGTGCAACCATGCTAGTGCTGCCCAAGAGAGGAGAAAGTGATCTCCGGTGTTTATGACAGAGTCAGGCACTACTGCAGCACAGAATGCCAAGGAACTCGTGTGCGTTTAGCCCTTCAGTATCCTGCTCCATAAAGCTCTCAACTAGCTCACATCAGGCTTTCAGACAGCTTTGAGGGCTGATAACAGGTTGGTCCAATGGACAATGTTCAAAACACCGAGTGAGCTCTAAAGAAACACACAAACTTTAACACTTGAAAACGAAGAAACTGAGCGAAGAGCAACATTAAGTGTACACCATTAAACAGCAGGGTAAAGCTAAGGCACACTGCCACAAATATCACCCCTTCATCAAGGAAAGAAGCAAACACCTTTCCTCACAGTCAGACTGGTTACAATTTACTAAAGTCACAGTCCGAAGAAATTAAAAGACAAAAAGTCTATTTTATTCACTTGGCTGAGACACCTTTATGTACTCACTGTTTTTTTTTTTAAATGCACTAGGCAAGGGCTGCCTGAGGGTGTCCTGGCCCTGTCAGAACCCAGGAGGAAGCTTCAATTACAGCTGCCAGCCGAGGAGGTGTTAACAGCAGCAAGTCCTATCCAGAGGCACCCCAACAAGATTTCCAGTCCCCGTCTAGGCAAGGCCCAAGATAATGAGAGACTCAGGGTGACACATGAGACTGATTCAAAGTTGTCTGAGGCCAGAAGGGTACCTGTAATGGCAGTACACAAGCTTCAAAGCCATATTACTCTCACAAAACTCTGCATGTATGTTGAAATGGGGAGGTACATGCAGGAGAGATCATTACTTTATGCATCTGAACATTTCATGTCTAGCCTCTCTCACAGTACTTCTTATAACACAGCATGACCTGCCCCTAACACAAAGGCTGTTGAGGGCAAGATCTAGCTCTTCATGTTTTAAATCATTACAGAAGTGGCCAGACTTGCTCTCATCCTCTAACAACCAACATCCCTGACCAAACTGCCTGATGGATAGGGAAGGATTGACATATGGGAGAAAAAAGGTAAGTTGTTTCAATCTGAGTTTTGCTGTTTAAATACCTGGTTTTCATAACACTTAAGTTGCAGCTCAGATTTAAGATTCCTACAGAACTTCAAAGATGACTGGAGGACTAGCTCATTCAATCATAGGCACTCTCTGCAATTGTCCCTCTAGGGACACATGAACTAGAGAAACATTTCCATCTCACAATCATGCTGCTGCCTCACTTTTAGCACTGTACATTATCAGCCAAGTGAAGCAAGGCCAAAGTGTTCAACTTCATGGCATTTTTCTTTTTGAAACAGAAACTTTTGAAGCTGTCTGATCAATTCCAAGGACTTCACAGGAACATCACAGTCATCAGTGTGAAAAAAAGACTTTCATCCATTTGGGCAGCAGTTTGTTAAAAGAATGAAACAAGTGTAACTATGAAATACAGAAAGGATCACCCATGGAGACACAGTTAGTCATTATTCTGTCCCTCTCGTAACTTCCAGGCTTTAGTCCCACTGACAGGGTTCAACAGCAAAAACAAGCAAAAGTGGGACTTTGCCAAGCCCAGGACTGCAGCACAAAGGCTTGTTCCACACAGCAAGCTATGCTGCCATAAGGAAGACCCTGAATATGGCAGTACTGCAGTTCCATCCTGCACTTAGTGTAGCCCTTTGCCCTAGCGAAAGCTCACCACTATCGGAGGTTCTCAAACATATCCAGGCTGCAGCCCCCTCTTCAGTTGCAAACCTCTTCTAAATCCAGCTCAGAATCCCACACAGAAACAAACACTTGCACTTCTAATTTGAGAACTGCTAATCTAAATGGTGGATTTGTGTCATCAGGTATCAAGCAACAATATTTTGGTTTGTCTTCAACAGCACCCAGGTGGCATCAAGAGGAGCACATGACAAAGATACAACTGCTCAAAAGATGCAGAGAAACGAGTCTGCACTACTCAGCAGCAAAATGGACTCCAATGCATTCACCTGAGATGCTGGCGCAAGCACTGGCACGGAGACCACATCTCTGCCCAACCAACACCGGCTCAGCACATGCTTCTTTGCTTAACCCTTGTTTCCTTTACTAAACGCTGACTTAGAGGACAGAGAGATCTACTGTTCAGAACAACCCTCACATCTGGGAAGTCTCCATTCTGCTCCACCACAGGCTTCTGATACAACCTTAAGGTTGTCACCCCACCTCAGTTTCCCACCTCTTTCCCAAGACGATGTGCAGAGGGGAGGGGAAGGGGGCAGCGTTTCCCTTCTTCACAGATACCCGAAGACACATACATTGAAAACACCACAAACGTAGCCCACGAGGCCTGTATAAACACACTGACAAATAATTACACTTTATTTACTCAGACCCACCACCTCTTCAAAGAGTTTTTGCTGGATCTGTCTAAGGATCCATTCACCTCTTTGTACAGGCACTAACGACCACTACTCGCCCAACTTGCATTAAAAATTTTGACAGAAATAAATGAAGCAAAGCACGGCACATGCACAAAAGGGCCAAACGCAAGAGCCGAATCCACTCAAATCGCAAGATGGTTTTCAAAATACAGCAGCCTCAAGACGTTAGCACAATCCTGCACCGCTGAGCGGACGCAACACGGCGGCACTCCACCTCCCTCCACCAAGCAAGCGCTGCTACCAGCGGAGACCCTCGCAGGAGGCCCCTGCCCTGCCACGGCTCCAGCCCCGCCGCCGCTCC
>NW_020799107.1:25220113-25234366 GCF_003259725.1 Athene cunicularia
GATCATCAGTACATTAATAAAGCACCAATCATTCCACTACAGCTGAATCTGTTAGAACTATAGGCAAAGTTTTCTTAGAAACTAGATAAAATATAAATCCTGCCTGCTACCTAAAATGCCATCACATTCCATTTTGAGACAGAAAAATAGATAAAAATCGATCAAATAAATTCTAAGCTGAATTATGATAAGGAGTATTTAATTTGGCTTCAGTAAGAAATCAATAATTGCATATCACACAATTGCTGTGAATAGGATAAAGAGGCATTTACTTTGCAAATTTCTCAATACTGCCTTCAGATATGATTGGGTGTTTGGTCTTTTTTTCATAGATTCTTACTTCTGGTGATTTTAGGGTCACTGGCAATCCAAAGCTTCATAAAGAAATGCCAAGAGATGCAATTGGCTTGGTTTTGAAGTACTCTTTTTCCCGCATGTAGATAAAACATGCACAGAAAATATAATTTTAACTGCCTCTTTTGTTGCAAGACTTCAGGTGACAACTGCACAAAACTTAGAAGCTTCCTCACTGAAATTAATAGCGTGGACACAGTCTTTCTCTATGTGTTTTCTTCATGTTTTTATTATAAAACAGATAGAGTCTCTGCAAAAAAATAAATTTCTCTGTCATTCAATCAGTTCTGATTTTTTCTGTTATTACATGACCAGTTCCTTGGCTCCCTGCAGAGATTTTTAGCCTGTATTTTTAAGATAACCAAATTGCTCCAGGAGCAGCAGCACTAATGACACCTGGTTTCCTACCAAACTGTGTCCTTTGTCCCTCTAACCCACCCTGCTCCCTCAGCAGCCCCTACCTTCCTTTGTGTGTCCAGTGACACTGCCCTCGAAGGAGACACTGGCAGCATGAGGTACGGTCAGTCCAGGGCCGTACACGTGTGCAGATCGACCGGCAGGCTGCTGCCAAAGGAACCACAGCATCTCCCAGCTCCCTCCTGGTTTTCCCCGAGCCTGGCAATGACTATTTCTCTCCTCCAATTCTCATGAAACTTGAGATTCTTTGCTCTTCCCTAAATGTTGAGAAGAAAAAGGAGGGGTCTAGCCTGACAGCTGAATAGCAGCAGACAAACGGACTGATCACATAAGTCTCATTTTCATTAGAAAAAGAAGTCTAAAATACATTGTAACCTGCAAGTTTTCTTCAAGCTTTTTAAAAGCAGGCAGTAAAGGCACTGTTCTGATTCTTGCCCTTTAGGTTTCTTAAAATTAATTGCTACTGCATATATTATTGCACTGTATCACACTATATTGCACACCTCATCCTGCTTTCTCTAGTAGAACACTGTCCTTTGATGGATTTTTTTTTTAAGCTTTCTTTTAGAGTCTCACAGCATCTCAATATTCTTTAATTCTGCTCAGAGGAGGCTCAGTCCCTCAGCTTTCACAGGGACATCAATCTGTATTAGCTATAGCACCATTCATGGCACGCTGTCCATAGTCTGTGACAGCTCCTGGTGGAAACCCACCATTAAAGCATGTCAGGATACCCCAAGGGCAACCAGACTGAAGTTTCTGGATGGAATCCAATCTGCATGGATACCTCAGCTCCTCCAAAGTTACTGTTAGGTAACAACTGGGCTACTTCTCACCAGCCCTTGAAGATTCATCCTGGTGTACAGGAAGGAATCTCTAAATGACGGAAACTAGAGGAGCTGCTACTGACACAAGCGAGTGCTTCACAAGGACTTCACTACCGGTGGTTTAACAGCAGGCATTTGACATCACCCTTATAAATAATGCACCTAAATAAAATTACTCCTTACTGTGCTCTCATTTCTGAATGATCTGCATTTACTTACCTATCTCACACGTGGATCTTCAGCACAGGCAGGACTAGTGCAGCACAAGGGCAGGAACATCTGTCTCCCGAGAGGATACTGTTCCCAGCAAAGCAGCACATCTCTCTCTAATCAGTCCACCTGCAAAGTACACTGTTCCCTGCTCGTTGGGAGAGGTCTGTTTCCTCATGAGTAGGAGGTGTGTGCCTATACACGTGCAAAATACAGCACAGTCCATCTGCAAGATGAAACAGGAGATCAGCTTATGGTCATCTGCAGTGAGGGCACAGAAGGCTGTAAGGAAGGGCAAAGTAAAGCCAGAAAGCTTTTTTTCAAATAAAGGAATGTATGGATATTCTAGCCCTCATTTATCAATATTGCTCTTTCAAACAAAAACACGTCAATAAAACAGAACTAGGGGGAAGCAGAGTGATGGACTGGGAGGGGAAAAGGCTTCTATTTCAGTGAAAACACTGACTATACCTGAGTGACCTGCTCTCCTCCTTTCCTTCCAGGCCATTTTGCACAATGTCTGCTCAGGAATCTGATGGCTGAGTGCTCCAAGTAGAAACGTGTTCACTGATGAATGATAGTATGATGATGTAGTTGCCCATGACAGCAGAGGTAGCAGCACCAAAGCCTGGCTGTCCCTGGGTTGCTTCCCTGCACACTGCCACGCAGAATTAGAAAGCCACATTTCCTTCACCTGCAGCCCCAACTTGACTACTTGCACGGCTAAGGGGGAGAACAACTTCCCTCGCCACGATGTAACACTGCATCTCTCCCTTTGCTGTCTCCTGGCACTCACATCTCCTGCACACATCACCTGAACAGACCTGTGCAGTGCGAAGAGGAAGGCTGGATTGCTGCTGGCACCAAGATAAATAACATGGGCCAACACGAGGCGAATCCCGAGCACCAATCTTCTGAGTGCTGTTGATCCCACTCTGGCACGGGCTCCCTGTGTAACTCACCTCCTCTACCCTCCCTTACCTTACCTGTGAAACAGGGAACAAACTCCCTGTCCATAGTGCACAAGAACCAACACTTGAAACAGGGAAAGCACTGGTTACTTCAGATCAACATTAGATTTAATAATTCCTTATTCTTCCCTTTGCACATGACAGTTGTCACAGCCCCATATTCGAGCACTTTCAGCTCAGACAATATGCTCCTGCACTGCTATCTTTAATTGGCACTTTCCTGCCAAGCCTCAGCATTTTGCATCAGGCTTTTTCCACATAAGAGCTGCCACAAACAAAGCAGCCCGCTGACCCACTTAACTCCCACGTGAAGGCACATGAAGCTTCGCTTCGGTCACCAAACAGAAAAGAAAATGCAAGAGCAGAAGGTTTTGATTAAAGGGAAGTGAGCAAACGGCTTCAATGATCGAGTGCACATGGGCACGTCTGCATGTTTCCACTCCTTGCAGAAATATGACCACCCAGGGAGAAACAGCACATAGAAAACAGGTAGTCCTCATGCCATGTGAAGTGGGTTTGATTCAAGATTTCCCGTTGGCATGAAGGTCCTGTGAGCCATGCGACATCCCCACTGGCCTCTTCCTCTGACCCAGAGTGACTGCCTCCAGGGAGGCAGGGGACAGTTCATTCTCCCTGGCCAAAGCATCAAGGAAGGTACCAATTAGTGTTAATTGCGGTGTTCTTTGTTTTGTGACCAGAGTCTGAGCAGAAACCCCGCAAAACTAAACACAGGCTACTGGCAACAGCTTTCCACCCTTTCTGACCCGAGCGAGATTTAATGCAGTAGGCTAGAAGATTTCCAGTCTTAACAAGGTGTAGGCATTAGGTCTTATATTTGCATCACAGACCATATTTTTCCTGGCTGCACCCAGGCCTCTGGGAAGAGGCATTTATAGGTCAAACTAACAGGAGCCCTATTTTTGTCTTGCACTTAAATTTACACTAAACAACATTTCAGTCCCATTTCCTCTTCCCTCATAATTCCCCATTTACACTCTTTCAAATGGATTTACCTCTTCCTGTGCTTGTTCTTTATATATAGTCATCTGCTGTTATTTTGTATTATCTGTGTTATTTTATCTTTTTTCTACCACCCAAGCACTTACAATTATGCTCACATCTCTCCTTTTTTTTTTTTTTTAAATATTTGCACATCACACACGCACATACCTTAGCAGCATGGATTCTTTTCATCTTTCAAAAACATTTCCTTTTTATCCTTACCCAAATATTAAGCCAACTGGAAAGTGACACATCAAGGTTAGGAATGCAGTCTGCTCCTGACAAGGAAAAAATGCTGAGTTTTGCAGGAGAGGCTAAGTGGATTAAGATCCTTTTGAGAGATTAGGTCACCCTTCACCCCAAATGCAGATTTCTACTGAAATTAATGGAAGCTCTTACAAAATGCAACAGGATGGCTGACACTGAACAGCAACACAGCAAACATACCCACAGCCCACTCAAAACTGATTGTCCCAATCACCAACTCCAAATCATTCTCAACAACCGACTGATTGAATCTATACTACGTATTAACATGGTAGGATTTCATCTTGTAAAATTATGAGCTGATGGGGAAAAAAAGATGAGCTAGTAGTTCTCAGGATAAAAACTTGGGCTGTGATTCATCTGATGTGGCTGCACTGACATTACACCAGCAGACAGGTTTGCCTTAGAAAACCCACACTGCTCTGAAACGAGTCCTTTGCACTTGCATAGCTCCTGCCAGCCCAGCCACAAAGCTCCAGCAGCTCCAAACCTGGGGTTTGTTTTTCAGGATACAGTTCAATAAAATGCACTTTAAGCATTGTCCAGTTAATAAACCGCAAACATCATGACTTTGTGGTGGAGAGCTGAAGGAAAAGCCTTACAGATTTCTTTTACATTTCCTCTGCACATCGCTTCTGGGCAGATGAACCTGGCCTTCTAACAGGCAGACATGCAAACGCAGCCTTCACCCAAAAGTTATACCGGATCCCTTCCAGCTCTCACACCAACAGAAATAAAAATGTAGTGACAAAGCAGTTGCGCTGCTGCTGCACAATAAGCCCAGACCCCTGCTCGCTCCCCACTATGCAACTGCCTTCTGCAGGGCGTCCTGGCAAGAAATGGTAACTCTATGAGTACACCCAGCAAGCAAGACAGAGGCAACATACTTTCTTCACTCTGAAAATGCTGCAACACTTCCAGCCTTGCAACTCCACACAGACAGAAGTAGCTCTACTTCCCCACTCATTTTAAAGAAACCAAAACACATGGGGTTTGTGCAAACACTTGCAGGAAACTGGCAGCAATGCCACACTGCGGAGCAAGCAGCCTGATTCCCAGGTCTGTACCTGCTCACCCAGCCCTCCTCCCAGTCAGAACTGGAAAAACGCAATGAAAAAACCCAAAGACTTTACAGAATCACTATTCTAAAAACCAGTTTTTGTTGGTTTTCTCCTCCCTGTTCTTTAAAACAACATTTAAAATTCAGGCCAGTCCCTAGACTTTATGTGATGGGTCAAGTGCCAGGATGAACGTGCAGCCATATAAAGGAGGTGACCCCAGTGCCTGTGGTTTCTTGCACACACCCATCTTGCTGTCTCGAAGTCCTGCAGCATTCATCCTCACAATCCTACCTGCTCTCTTCAACACTACATTTGAAAAAAATGATAAACCATCATTTTCTTCCCTGACTGGAGCCAAGACTTGCGTAGGAGCTTCTCTGTAGCTTATCCTTTTCCAACACAGGGAGATCCCCACAGTTACTGGCCACAGACACTCAGGTGTGTAACTACTCCAAGCCTCCCAGGGCAGCCAGCACCTTTGTCCCTGCCATATGCTTAATTAATACTGGGTGGGAGAACTGATGAGAAACCTTGCTGCACCCTGCATGGGAGAAAATGTCTCACTTTAACAGTTCTCAGTCATGCAGTCAACTATTTCCTCAGCTTGCTCTGAGAGCTGCTGGCCTTGGGCAGGGAGGGATGTGCCTGGATTAGCAGTGCCAGGCAGCAGCCTGATGCACAGAACAGCCCTCCCCACCATCTCCCGTGTATCCCTGACCAAGAAAGTGCAGATTATTGCTGCCTGGAGTTGGATGTTTCAAGGCTTTGTGGGTTATTGTAAACTCTGGAAAACAGGATGTGTTTGAACAGCATCTAGACAACAAAGGAGTCTGGTCCAAGAGGACTCATGGGTATTCCTGGAAAACACCTAATGGAGATCACATCCACCGAACTCTTGTCACCTGCTTGCCCAGTGCACAGCCCCTCACACAACACAGCCATACCCTGGGGCCAGCTGCATTGCACCAAGTGAGAACCAAACACCCCAGCACTCTGAACAGAAAGCTGGGAGGGAAGGAATTTGCTAGAACTACCCTCTGCCTCACTGGTGCTTTACTAGGAGCAGAGAGAATGTCACCCCTCGGAGCCGTGAATGAATCCTCCCTTGCACCACAAGCTATTTGTAGGCAGGTTTTAGCCTTGTTCCTTAGGGCTGCAGCCATTTCAAAAGCCAGGTATGCAAGCAAACAGGCTTGTTACTGGCAAGAGCAAGTGCCACTTGCCCAGCCTGCTCTCCTCTTCTACTCAGCTCATGAGCAAGCACTAGCACTGGGATCCTGGCTTGCACAACACTCCTGATACGCTGTGCAGCCTGGGCATCCCACAGCACATCTAACCAGCAAAGCAAGTAAGAAAAACTTCAAACTGCTGCTTTAATTTCACGCAGCCTAACAGTGCCAAATTCACCAACACCCTTTTCTCTAGAGGTGAGCAATGCGTCTATCATTCCTTTCTCCCATCTATTTTGCAGTCAATTTTGCTTTTCTCCCCCCCGCCCCCCCCCCACATTTGTCTTTAGCTTCCAGTGCTTCATGTGCTGGAAAATGCTGTGCACTCCTAAGCCCAGCTCCCCTTCCTGAAAAACAGAGAAATCTGAATAAATGAGTGTGAATTATCAGACTTCGCTAGCACCTAAGCATTTCTGAAGCTTGAAAACGGTATTACATACATAGGTGTTCAGTAAACCTACTCCACAAAGTCATTCATCACAGAAAGGCAGAGCACTTGCAAGATATGCCTTGAACCAAAGCCCCACTGCTTCTAGCTTCCCAGTAAAAACAACTCAGCCTGCCTTAAAATGAGTGGCCAGGGGGGTTGTGTTTCTCCAAGATGAACAAACGACTGCAGAGCAGAGAAATAAAAATCAGTGCAAGGACGGAGGCATAACTGATGACACAGCATGTCTGTCCACTTGCTATGGAAACTATGTTTGGCAAGTATCAGGTGTCTGAATTTCTGCTTATGTTCATCTCCCAGGACAGCAGTGTATTAATAACACAGGCAGCCTAAAAACAGAAACTATCACCAAGAAAAGCCACCCTTCTGCTGAGAGTGCCTTGCTGTAGCCTGGGTATTGTTGTCATGCTTTATTCAAACAAGCAGAGAATTTTGTTTCCTTGCTTTTCAGATTCGCCATCTAAGCTGATCTCTATTGAAGGAAGAGTAATAAACAAAAGGAAGGGAAAGGAAAATTACAGCAGGAAGCAAACCTTACTGAAAGCACAGCTTTCTTGAATGTCTTCCCATCAAGGCTCACACTGCCATGCAAATACGGTGAGCAAGCAGCAACCAGGGTGCAAGTGTAGAGGCACAATCCTCTTCCAAGAGATCTGCAGAAGCATAAGTCCCTGAAGGCTCACACAGCTCAACAGGACAGCCCAGTCACAGCAAGCAGCACGGAAAGAAGCCACAGAGCCAAACACGGAAGAAAGCTGCAAGGAGACAGAGGCTTCCAGACAGGGGCAGAACACCAGGCACAGAGAGGAGCACGGTAGCAGAAGAAGAGTTGGAAGAAAGCAACTTCAGGTTCAAAACGCAGGCCAAGGGGTTGGACTGGGAAGCACAGGAAGGGAGCTGCCCAGGCTTCAGTGAACGTGGAATGGCACTGGATAGGTTACTCTAGATAAACTAAGTTTTCCTAAGAGCAGCTTTAACTCAACAGCCTTGGAAGGAGTATTTGTGGCATCACTAAAGAAACGAGCATATTTGACTAAGATCCATACTAAGTTTCTCCCGCATTCTTAAATCGAGTTAGAGGTGCGTTAGTCACAGCGATGCAGCCAGTCACTGCAAACTGCTTGGGCTAGACAGGCTTCTTAAATCCGGGAGGTCATTTCCCAGGAAACCTTGTGCTGCGTTTGTCAGAGCCGCGTGTGTCCACACGCTGAAGTGTGCTGCCCCCCGGTGTCAGACTGAGCCCAAGAGACAGATCTAGACAGGAGAAAGTGCAGCCACAATTCCTGCACATCTTGACCCAACAGCCATCTTTATTTGCACAACACAAAGCTAGGAATATGGATTTTAAAAGAAAACTGCCCATTCTGGGCAGATGCATTTTGTTTCTCTTCTGCTGCATGAAGTCGATGTAGAAAAGTTTTTTCAAAGCTCCTGTTAGTTACTAACAGATAAGCAATTTGTGCCAACCATTCTGATTACCTTCACTAAAACCTTAGCTGAGAATCTATTTTCCATGTGTTTGAGGTGTAAACGCTGCTTGTTTCACATCAAACAATGCACAAAGAAAAAAGCTTGCACATGTACACCGCAATTCTGCTACTAAAAGGCAAGGACTGTCAGTGATCACTGGGCTGGTCAACAGAATTCCCTAGCATGCCTAAGATGACAAGCATTTGATGTAAAGATGCACTCATCCAGGTGCCTTCCCCAACAGTTTAAACCGACAAAGGAGAAGGATCCAATCTGAGTCACCAAAGGAACGTCATTACCATCACATGATTGTTCAAGTGATCAGGCCAGACACAACAGAATTAGCCAGGCCAACGGGTCAGATTTCTTCTCTTCTGCCAGGAGTCCCGAGTCTTAAAACAGCCAAGGAATTAATGCCAGCGACCTACCTGAGCAGCTGGTTATTATCACCTGGGCTTTCCCCTGAAACCTTCTGCCAAGCCCGAGCTACAGCTAACAGCAGTAGAGAGTGTTTCATCTCAGACAATAGAAGATCAAGGCTAAGTACATGCCACAAAACACAAAGTGGAATTTCTGCAGGTCTCAGATTTGCAATAAAATCCAAATTCTAATTTCACAGTCAAACTGCATCTTCAAACAAGACAGCACAACAAAAAGCTACAGTCAGTTCTCTGAACTTGTACTACTGGTGACAAACCTGTGTTCCCAATCCTGGTTCAGCCACACCGAGGTTTATTATAATTCTGAGATGTATTTATCATCCCCTGAAGCAGAAGATATCCTTGTTTCATGCAAGCAATGCAGCTAAAACACAGTGACAAGACGCTGCAGCACAAGGGACAACAGAACTTCTAATACAGCCCACACTGCTCCAATTACTGGTGCATCTTCTCAAAGAGCCCTGCTCACTCTGAGAACAGCTGTACATGAACTAGTTGTCACCATTCACTCCTCTCCACAGTTCAGCAAGAACTCTACAAGCAGCCACACTTTGCAGATTCTTGAACATTTTCTGAAACAGGCAACAGCATGTTTATGGCACTCAAACCCCCAGAGAATTAGCAAGTTACCTTTGCCTGGTCAGCCCAGAGGTAGAGCAGTACGTCAATACGTGCATGCCTGGGACTTCTGCAGTGTGAAAGGTCTTTTACCCAAGTGTGTGAGGAATGACAGCATAGCTGTGACTCCATCTAATCCACCAGCCAACAGAACCTATGTCCTCCACAGTAGGGCACACTCAAAAAAAATCTTTTGCCTGCATAGGGAAACAAACGAGAATCCTGAACACAGGTGACTTCAGCCATTTTCCTGTCTCTTCTCACCACCTTCCTAATCCCAGTCCTCTCCAAGTCTTCTGCACCCACTTCACATCCTGGCAAAGGCTGAGTTTCACAGGCACTGCTGAAAGCAGCTGACAGGCACTGGCTTGCTTATGCAGTATGGTATTCTGCCTCTGCCCTGGACAGTACGGCCAGATCTTGACTGATCACAAACAGGAGGTGAAATTCAAGGTAAGTCTTCCTTGGGGAAAAAAATCCCTCACCCTCTACTTGGGTAACTGTGTGAGAACTCGCATAAAACACATTCAGATAAACAAAAGAACCACTACCAAGAGCCAACAGTTGAAAAATGGTTAATTTTTTTTATAACCCATTATTAATTATAAATGTAAGATACAGCCCACATCAGCAAGTTCTGAATGGACAGCCTCACATTTTCTTTCAAAACAGTGAGCGCTAGAGACAAGATACAGAATTAACTGAGGGTTCTGGCATGACTGCAGGTGTGTCACAGAACGGGCACTTGTGAGCACAGAGTCAAGAATATCTTCAAAGTCAGAGAAGACCATAGGTCCTCCAGTGGCTAAACAGGAGGGGATTTGTGAACAGATTCCTTGCCCAGAAAAGACTGAAACAGTCTAGTCAAGATGAACTGAGCCAGAGCAGCAGAACCACTAGAAGTCCCACCTCACCAGTTTTTGAGTTGAAGAAAAACATGGCTACAGCCATCAACATTTTAAGTCTGTTTCTTCAGGTTTGGACTTTTTCTTGGCTGCTTCTTTGGTCTCTGCACCGCATTCTTAACGCTGGCAGGCGGCAGTCTGAGAGTTATTTCATTGTCCTCTGCGTTGTCATCTGCCTGGGAAGCTTTCCGGCGCTCAAGCATTGTTGGAGTACAGACTGGAGTAGGATCCTGAAGAGATCAGAAAAAACACGATTCATTGCAAAGCATCTGCCAGAGAAAAGTTGTCACCGCCTCTGTGGTATTACAAGGCGCCTCAGTCCAGCTCTCCTTCAGAACTTCCACATGTTAGGGAAAATTGGTTTTATAACTCTAGCTGGTTTTATAGATGGTATTTCTTCAGACAAAAGTGTCATCTTCAAAAAAGTGTATGTGAAAGGCAAATGTAAATTAATTTACATTTTCTAACATGTCACTAGGTACATTTGCTTTCTAAACTTTGTATTTCCTGACTCAGAGCACTAAGAAAGCCAAGAGGAAAAGAATCAGGAAAAAGGTAATATATTTGAGACTGGCTTACAGAAATGCCACATTTACGCCCCTAGTAGAGGTGCAACAGCCCAGTTTCATTATCTCAGTGGGTTCTCAGAAGTCAGTTGACTGAATGTATGAGTTATCCTATCTTGCTCAGAACCAGCCCTGTCCAAATTATCACTAATAAATCCAGTAACATTAAAAAAACCCAAAACCAAACTCACAGCAGTGATGAAACAAAACAGAAATGTTAAATACCTGTCTTTTCAGACTGTCAGTGCTCCAAATCTCATTACTGATAACCTGAGCTTTCCTTTCATCCTACTGCTAGTTTTAACTGGCATTAGTTTTCAAAATGCTGGAATACCATGCCTGGAGAGCATGAGGGAGCAGGGACAGTATAATATACAAATGGGGACAAACAGCATTAGACTGTATTAATGGTTCACCTTCCTTTCTGCCAAAACCAGCTGGTATTATAGGGTAGCCCAGACCAACACAAGGATGCCAGCAAGGAGATAATTTCATACCAGTTTGAAGCACAGATGTAGGTGGTGTATAGACAACTGTCCCCAGCATCCTGTGTTTCTCCTGCCTCGAGTTAGCAAATAGCAGAAGCCGAAAGACACATCGCTGCCCAGACACACCTCGGGACAAGCACTGCTAGTTACAAGATGCTGAGCAGAAGCCTTTGCTACTAAATACTCCCATAGGAGAAAGAAATGAGAGGATCCAACCACCCTTCCACACTCAAGAGTATGAGAAAAAAAGAGTTGCAGACTTTAAACACCTGCCTCAGCGTGAATAGTGGAGCGTGGTGTTGGGCACCACTAGGACTGTTTGGTCTTACCTGGCTGCTCAAAGAAGTGTTCAGTTTTGACTTCTTGGATGTTTTAACTTTTTTCCCCTTTATGGAAAGCTCCTGTGCAGCCTAGGAAGCAAGACAGATCAGGTGGATCACTACAAACTTCTTGGTGTGAAGACAAACAGTCACTTAACAGTCTATAGGATTATTTGCTTCATAACTACAAAATCTTTGCTACAACAGTTAGGTTTGAATTAATAAAATGACTTAAAGTGCCCCAGAGGTGATCAGGATTGAATAAAAACACCCAAAGCAGCATAAGAAAAGCAGACACTGTGCATTTAAAAAAAATACCATGTTAATCAGCATTGCTTAAAATTCAAATGCTTCACCCGAGCACTCTGCAAATGAGCACTACGCTTGGTGAGCGTAGGAAGGATCTGTGATGGAAGATCTAGTCTTGGGACCTGCCTTCAAATACCTGTCCCACCAAAGCTTCCCACAGGGCTTGGGAAAAGCTCCTGATGCTCTTCTGTGCTCTGCAGACAAATATTGAAACCACAGAATATCCACTTGCTATGCTAACAGAAGAAAATGTCTTCCCTTTGCTGCTACTATTTGCTTCTCATAAATTAAACTCATGTACATATGATACAACCCAGCAACAGCACTACACTAATTTCCAGGAGCTTCTATACAGTTAACGCAAGTAAGCCTCCCTGGTGCTCCAGCTCTTTTAGCAGTTCCACACAAAACATGCTATTTTCTTGTATTTAGCACACAGAAATGTTTTCATAAAACAGCCACCGTAACAATACCAAACTTACAAATCCTGGGAAGTCATAATCGAGGCCCTTTGCAGCCAGCCTCTTCCGTAAAAGTTTCTCCTTCCGCAGCAGTCGCTTTGTCATCTTTGCCTTCTGAACAAGTGAACGTATCTTATTGTACCGCCTGACAGCTGGCTGAGAAGGCTTCAGAAATAGTCTGTTACTGTTTTTGAAGAGGTTTTCATGGACCCTTTCAGGAGACATGAACTGACCTGTATCAGAAAAACATGACATCAAGATACAGCAGAGCTACTCTTCTCACCAAATGCCCTGAGAATCACATTCTCAACAAATCTGCAGAGAATGTGTTGAAATGTTGTGATCAGATAATGCTATTCAGTTCCTGTTATAATATTATCCACTGCTATAGCAGAGCACTAGTTTTATGAACAGAGAAAATGGAAAGTAACAAAATACTCATTAGTAAGAGAACTGATAATGGATAGATGGATGGAACACTTTTTCAGTTTCACCTGGAAAACAGAGAAACTTGTTTTTTGAAAGTTAATGAGTATATAGCTCACAATCCTTTATAAAGCAAGTATTGCTATCACTGTGTCTGAGAAGCTTGTTAATCTCATTAATCTTTCAATCACAAAAGTTCCTCTAACTAAAGAGACGGCAGCTGCAACAGTTATAAATCACAAATAATTTCCACAGCAAACCCCACTGCTCCCTGAGAGTTCATATCACAGGATTACACAACAAGGATTATCAGCCTGAAGGAGAAAAAAAAGGTAGTAGTGAACAAAAGAGTGCTGGGGATGTTCTTTACACATAAAAAAAAAGCAAGAAAAACTCAGCCCCACAGAAAATCCTTTCGGGAAAGAACTTAATTAAAAAAACCACAGAGATTCTCCAAACAGTCCAAAAAAATAATACCAATAAGTATGAATTTCCTTTGCATGTTAGAGGACTTACATTTCAGATTATACTTACACTTCAGCAGTCTTTCACAAAACAGGTAGTTGTTCATTGTGTCTGCAACAATCTTAGCCACATCATCAGACTCAAACTCTATAAATGCATAGCCTTTGCTACCTCCAGTCTGCAAGCAACAACGGAAAGAAATCTGAAATGATGCTTTGATACCTGAAGAACTAAATTAATTTTATTCTTCTAAAGTCATAGCCCATTCTCAGCTAAATATAAGTAATTTCATAAAGTTCACAAATCATGAAATGCACCATATTTAGTCCTAAACTAGTAAAATCATATTTGTAAATATATATTTGCATATGAAATAAACTACTCGCCAAGCACCTATTTTGTTAAAAAAAAAAAAAAGAAGCTGCCCTGCATTGCTGTTGTTACCGACTGTATACAGCACTATAATGCAATGATAAATTGAGAATTGAGAAGTTAAATTTATTGAGCACAAAGCAACAAGAAAACTAAACCAGAGTCTTTTTCACGACACTTCATGCTCTACCTTTAACTAGTGTATTCTAGTAACACTTCTCACAAAAATGTATTTACTTATGGAAAAAAAGGGGCTACGCTAACTGTCGCTGAAACTACTTATTTGCAGTCACCGAAAGGTTTGGGTTGGAGGGGACCTGTAAAGATTACCGCCACCAGTAAGAGCAGGAAGCAAACTGGGAAGTTGAGTTAAGCGCCCGGGTCCGTCGGCGAGGGGCGGAGGCCCAGCGGCCAGGCTCAGAGCTTTACCTTCTTGCTCCTCGAGAGCCGGAGCCGCTTCACCGTCCCGAACTGCTCGAAGTAGGCGTAGATCTGCGGCTCGCAGAGCCCCCGCGGAAGGTGCCCCACATACACCACGCCCGGCGTCAGCTCCTCCTGCGGGGCACAAGGCAGCTGCGTCAGGCCGAGCCGGGCCGGGCCACCCCCGCCCGCGACAGAGCCCCGCTC
>NW_020799107.1:25234416-25297342 GCF_003259725.1 Athene cunicularia
AGGGGCAGCCCCCGCGTCGGCGACACAGAAGGCCCTCTGCGCTCGCGGGAGGCCCCCGAGGCGGGAGGCGGCGGCGGGCACCATGTCGGTGAGCGACATGTTCATTGCGCTGCAGGGCGTCCTCACCGCTGACCAGGACATCCGTGAGGTGGGCGCGGGGCCGGGGCCGGGCGGGGGGCGCGGTGTCCGCGGTGCCTTGTCTGACGGCGCCCTGTGCCCGCAGGAGATCCGGAAAGTGGTGCAGGCGCTGGAGCAGACGGCCCGAGAGATCCTCACGCTGCTGCAGGGCGTGCACCAGGGAGCCGGCTTCCAGGACAGTGAGTCCCGCACGGCCGCCTTCCCCGGGGGAGCCGGGAAAAGCCCTGTGGAGCGGGGGCGGGAAGTACCCCCCGGGGTACGCGGGTTCCTCTGCCACGGGCGCCCCTTTCCCGGGTTTTGGTCGCATGTGGGCGCTCCTGCGGTGTCCTGCGTGGGCTTCTCAGAGGCTGCTGAAGGCGAGGCGAGCGGCTAGGAGGTGTCAAGCCAGATAAGTAGAAAAGCTGCCATTCATTCTCGAGAAACACCGTTGTTTTCCATTCTCCTCTCACTAGATTGGTGTTTCACTGTCTCGGTGCAGAAGAGCGCCTTCTTTTTATAGCTGCTCTTTTTCTGGGCTGTTGAATTGGCTCACAGATGTCACGCTAGGTGACATGCACGTCGATTTTTATATCCTGCTGATTCTGACAAGACCTGTAGGGCCTTTGTATCTGTATCTCTTTTCTCATCTCTTCACCCTACCTCCCAGAAAGTTGTGATGATCTGGAGAGAGTTCAGGATAGTGTGGGAAGGGGGCACTTTAGTCTGGTTTGTATAAGACTGACTCTGTGTGTGCATGAATATAAAATCTGCTTAATAAATATAAAAGCAGTTTGTAAAGGCTGACAGAGCAGGAGCTGTCTTTTGATGCGTGTTTGAGTGACAGCTGCAATTGTTCTACTATTTTTGAGGTTTGGATTGTAGCTAGCCTGGCTCCTTGCTCTCCATCCAAATTTGTTTTAGATGGTTGACATAATGTTTCTGGGCCTACCTGTTCCTCCAGGGTGTAAGAACAGCACTACAGCACATAGATGCGAAGTGTGCTTTTTCTGTTCCCCCATCCCCATTTTTAGACTTACTAGTGAAACTATTGGAATAAACAGGTTTTTTTCCCTTAAATGCGTGACTTAAAAGCTATTTTTTCACATCAGTATCTCCTGAGAAGCAGCAACCATTCTGATTTTCCTGGAAGCTCTTGAGAGGAATTTGGAAAGGGGAGAGATCTGTCAGGCTACCTTCTGAAGGTGAATAGAAGAAACCTCACCAGGTGCTGTTTTATTCACCTGCAGAGCTGACTGGTTGTTATCAGCCTGATGACATTTACTAGCACGCTTGAGCTGGAGGCCTGGGATTTCTTGGGCCTCTGAGAGAGTATGTGCCACACCTGAGGTTTGACCTCTGCTGGCAGGTACAACTTCCACCTCCTTGGGAAATCTGGCAGTGCTAAAAATTAGAACTGCTAATTGGTTGATTTACAGAAGCATACACTCATTCTTCTAAGCTGAGTAAACCTGTGGATGTTGTGATAGTTGTTTTGTGTCCGGTTACTTTCCAGTATTTAATAGTAGAGGCGGTGTCTGGCTCAGTGTATTTTTATTTGATTTTTTTTAATTCAGGGAGAGAGCTGGTCCTGGCATTTGCAGAATCTGAGAAGAGACTTAGAATAGTTTAAAGGGCTTTTTTTTAAAAAAAAAAAAAAGAGAAAGAAAAAAAGCCTATCTTATAAATTCTTGTAATATCAAAGATAAGGAAGGCATCCTTAGTAGGTTAGGAGTTAACTGATGATAATAGACCTGTCAGTTTGTCATCAATTCTAGGCATAATAAAGTAAGTCAATAAAGGTTTAGATTAGTAAAGGTTTACAGCCGAAAAATATAGTGTTGATTAGCAGAAGGATAATTAGGGGCATAAATAGCATTTTGTCAGATGTCACATATTTAGACTAGAGTTTCATTTGACAATGGTTGTAGTTCTGAACTGTTGTGCCCTTAAATGGCTGTTTGGCTTATTACAGCATCTTGTTTGTTGAGTCAGTACCACATTTTTGCTGGGAAAGGAGAATCTGGCAGATGAAGGGTGACATTGTATCTCATCAGGTCCCATGGAATTGTTCACCTTCAGGTTCCTTAGATGGTCTCCACCCTGATCTTCTCCTACAATGGGCGGTGAAGACTGAGGCAAAAAAAGTCATTGAGTACCTCATCCCTCTTCATATCCTGGGTAACCAGGTCTCTGTTTCCTTCTGGAGAGGGTCTACATTTTCCCTCATCTTCCTTTTATCACCAACACACCTATAGAAGCTTTTCTTGTTGTCCTTGCCTAGCCAGATATAATTCTACTAGGGCTTTGTCCTTCCAAACCTGCTTGCTGACAGTTTCTCTGTATTCCTCCCAGGCTACCCTGTCTTTGCTTCCACCCTCTGCAGACTTCCTTTTGGTTTTTGAGTTTGTCCAGGAGCTCCTTGTTCATCCATGCAGGCCAACTGGCATTTTTGCCCGACTTCCTCTTTCATGGAATGCATCACTTCTGAGCTTGGAGGAGTTGATCGTTGAATATTAACCAGCTTTCCTGGACACCACTTCCCTCCAGGGCTTTATCCCATGCTACTTTACCAAGCAGATCCCTGAAGAGGCCGAAGTCAGGTCTCCCAAAGTCCAGGGCAGTGGGCTTGCTGTGCACCCTCCTCACTGCCCTAAGGATCTTGAACTCCACCATTTCATGGTCACTGCAGCCAAGGCTGCCCTTAAGCTTCACATTCCCCACCAGTCCCTCCTTGTTGGTGAGAACACGGTCCAGCAGAGCACCTCTCCTCATTGGATCCTCTGTCACTTGAAGAAGGAAGTTATCAACGTGTTCCAGGAACCTCCTGGATTGCTTATGCGCTTGTCTCTCCAGCAGATATTGGGCTGGTTGAAGTCCCCCATGAGGACCAGGGCTTGTGAATGTGAGGCTGTTCCTACCTGTCTATAGAGGGCCTTGTCTGCTCAGCCTTCCTGGTCAGGTGGCCTGTAGCAGACCCCCACTATAACATCACCTGTCCCTGTGCTCCCTTTAATCCTGACCCATAAGCTCTGGGTCGGCTCCTTATCCATCCCCAGGTGGAGCTCCACGCATCCCAGCTGGTCATTGACACAGAGGGTGACACCCCCTCCTCATCTCCCCTGCCTGTCCTTCCTAAAGCACCTTTATCCTTCCGTTCCGATGTTACCTTGCACAGTGCCTTTCCTCTCTTCTCCAGGGACTTAAAATACATCTTGGCTAATCCTGTTTTCTTTGAGTGTTTCATCTAACCTCCTTTACTGTAGGGCAGCTACCTACCCACAGACAACAGCTGTTTCACACTTCTGGCTCCTGTGGTCTCGCCCTGCACCCTGAGCACGAGGCTGTTTGGCTGTGGGATAAGCGCTTTCAGTCGTAGCCTCTATTCAGCTGTGGGGAAGGGAAGAAAAAACAGCAGAGCCTCAGGCCAGCAGCCTATGGAACAGGATTAGAGGATCTCTCTTTCAGCTCCCTCTGCTCCCTGCCGGCAGTGGAGTTTGAGAACTGCTCAGAAAGCTGTTCAGAGCCTGCTGTTAAGAGTCTGAGCGACAGGTAGGATCTTCAAAGGCTGAATTTCAATTTTGTGTGTCTTTGCTCTTGAAGCATATAGTATCAAGTTCAGCAGAACTTCAGTGGTGATATCCAAGGATGCACAAGGATAGTTTGAAGTTATGTGTGTATTGTTAGGCACTGTTGTCTGAAACTTTACAGTAAAGATTGTTTATTTTTGTCACAAGTTCCTTTGGCCGAAGCCAAAATGCAAATTTATTCCTTATTCTGTCCCCAGCTGCCACATGACGGCTTACACGACTGAGGCAGACGCTGGAGTTTGAGGACAGTGTTCAAAAGGCAGCTGTCGGTGACCTTCACACATTTCTTTAATTCTGGCTGCCACATAGAGCACTTTCACCTTTTGCTTCCTGAAGCTTTTATTTTTAAGTGTCCTTTTTTTTCAACAGAAATTATGTTTTATTAATTGAAATAACTTTTTCAGGCACACGTAAGTGACTCTTAGTGGGGCTTGTTTCATTAAAATTAAATCAAGTTTTCAGATTTCGCTTCTATGGATAAATAATAAATAATCCTTAATTAACTTAAATAATCCTAGCTTCTATATGTCAAGATGAAAGAGAGCCTCTGAGGTTGATCTTCTGCCTGCCTTGGGTCATGACCAGGATTTGTGAGACGGCTGCAGTTAAGAAGTACTGGTTTGATTAGTTCTGTCAAGCCCTGGTACTGTGGGCGCAGTGTGGCTGTAACTCATGGGAGGTGGCAGCAGGTGGCATGTAAACATGAGACCACTTCTCTGCAGAGCTATAACGTACATTGGACAGGCTGAAACCCAGTTTCTTCAGATACATTGCTTGAAAGCAGGAAATACTGTTTCCTGAAGGGATGTTGCACCTCATCTAACCTAACTGATCAATAACAAATTAATAAAAGATTTTAAAATAGCGAAGGAAATGTTGCTCTTCCTTTGGTTGTATGAGTGATTTGGCTGTGCTGCTGGGTGTACGTGCTTTCTTTGGGTCTAGCTGTGTGCAGTGCTCTTCTGTTGCTTGTGATCTGGTAGTTGCTGCTTTTTCTAAACCACTGCGTTAGTGTTCTCTCCAGAAGATCTTGTTTCTCTAACACCTGTACAACCCAACTAGCTGCCCCTTCCTCATACTCCACCCACACAGCAAAGACTAAAAATGTCTCGGTATCAGCTCACGCCTGATCTCTGGTGCGACCTTCCTGCTGTGGTGCCACGCATGGCCCTGCCGCTCCAGAGCGCTGCGTGGGTTTGCAGCACGGGGCTTTAACCATGTCGCTGCTCTTGCTAGCACTCTGCCTCACCCCCCAGCATCTGTTCCCGTAGGCTCAGCTCTTCCACACTTACAGGCCCTCAACTAAAATTCCCCCCCTGCTACCGCAGATGAGGTCTGTTTGCCCTTACACTACGCCTCTTTCAGCCATTCCCCATCTCCACTCGGCATCTCTTCAGCACTGCTTGTTTGTTGCCCAGCTCAGCGCCTCGCCTCATTCCATAGACAAACACCACATGGACTCTGTGTTCCTCTGTTCCTGCCTCTGTCTATTTGCATCCCCCCTCGCCTCCTGGGCTGTAGGCTGCCTGACCTGTCCAGTGTTTTCTTCTGTCAGTGCTCGTTACAGAATGGGTTCTTCATCCATGACATAAGTTTGGTAGCAACAGTAATTAGTCATGATTAGCAGAGATTATTAAATAACACTGGGGCATCGCGGCTCAAGTTCAAAACTAAGGACTAGAGCAGATTAGACAGCCTAGCACTCAGGAGTATCTCCTCTACCTGTGTGGCTCATGCTACAACAGTGAGTATTTCTTAGAGGATTCAAAGGTCAGTAGACTGTCTTGGACCACAAAGGAGTATAAGTAGCACTGCCTGCACCAGAAGACTCCCTGTTTACCAAACCCCATTCTCTGTCAAGTACTGAATGTTGGGCTGTTTCTTCTTCAGTACCAAAGAAATGTCAGAAGGCTCGTGAACACTTTGGTACCGTGAGAACACAGCTGGAATCTCTGAAGACCAAGTTTCCTGCTGACCAGTATTACAGGTGAGCGGGACCACATGCAGTCAGACATGGATATGGGAATTGCCTGGGCATATTTGGCATCATTACTTTGGAAGAAAAAGGTTTATGGGCAAAATGCTTCTTTCTGCTTGAGAAGTAAATCATGGTAGAGAAGTGTGAGGTTTTTATTACTATAGGTACAAAATGCTTTTGCTCAAACACCCTCTATAAGTTTTCACTAAAAATATCCAGTATTTAATTATTTTTGTAGAAACATTTTTAGAAAAGAAAAAGGAAAGTTTAAGAAATTGATGTCCTGTTGAAGCTGCCCTTGTTCCTGGGTGCAGAGCATTTGCTGCTCCATTAATTTCAGTTGTTAGGTTTGGGGCATTTGTGAAAACAGCTCTAAATCTGTCATGAAATGGCTGTTTGATACTGCAGGTACTGAATGAAGCTGTCACCTCTGTGTTTTGTTGCTGCCAGAAGGGGACAGTGTCTAGCTCCATCTTGTCAGCTCCAATCTGCTAAGGGAAGGTGGGAGGGAAAGCTCTGGTTGTCTTGTGGGCACGGCAGCCTGAAGAACTCAGTGAACTGAGTAGGTGTGTGAGAGGTGTGAGCAAATGCTGGTGTCCAGTGTAGCATCCTGGGGGTGAAGTTCTGGAGTGCCGAGGAGATGACTTTAAGCTGGTGTTGTTTTGATAAGCCAAAAATATTGCAAAATCCTATGTGTAAGGGTGGAAAATATAATGTATACCTAATGTATGCTTGGTGCCTAACTCTCCAGTAATAGAGGCTACTTACTTATACTTTGACTTGGTGCTTTCTTAAACAGATTTCATGAGCACTGGAGGTTTGTGCTTCAGCGGTTGGTGTTTTTGGCAGCATTTGTAGTCTACTTGGAGTCAGAAACGTTAGTGACCCGAGAAGCTGTTGCAGAAATACTTGGGAGTAAGTTAATTTTGTAACTGCAAAGAAAAAGTTTGTGACGTTTTTAGACATTGTAGCTTTCACAGGTACAGGGAAACAGCAGAACTTAATTTCTTTTGAAGAAACAGCTTCCAAAATTTATCTGTTATTTGGCTTCATTATATAAACAACAAATATTTTTAGAAGGTGGAAATCAGCAAACCTAATATGAACATTAATAAGTTCTTCATCAATGAAGATTAGTCATTCAAATGGCATAAATTTACCAAAAGAGTAATACAAAGATGAGAGCTTATTTTTCTCACTTTGTGATTTTGTGTTTAAAAAGTGTGGAAAACACATTAAATTCTTATGCTGTAAGGGAATTGTGTCCTCCCAGAGGAGATGATTTGGGAAAAAAGAAAAAGCAGGAAAATATTTTTCTAAAAACCAGCTACAGACCCCTATCCTGTATATTGATGTAAATTCAGTTATTCTGTTGGATCAGTTATAACCTGTTGCACATCCAGTTGAGGATGTATGTGATGCTAAATCAAAATGCTGAGAAGAGGCAGTAATTGCATCACATACAGGAAAAGGCTGACTTTTGTAATAAAATCTCATAAATTTGATACTTCAAATTAGCTCCAGTAAACAATTTCAGCTCACTGGTTTTGTTCATGTTCAGTACAACCTGATTACTGCTCTGTTTTTCATCTTAGTTGAAGCTGATCGAGAGCGGGGCTTTCACCTGGACATTGAAGACTATCTTTCTGGTGTATTAACTCTCGCCAGTGAGCTGGTAAGGAAGATATTCATATTTGGATTGAAGCTGACCTGAAACAGCAAAAAAGTAATGTGTCTCATAACTTCCAGGAACAACTTAGGAAACTTAGAAAACACAACACCTTGATCTGAACTTCTAGTAAACTGCCTCTCTGCATGTCAGAGTTATTCCTCACTGATATTTTAAGATTTAAACTAGTCACTTGATTGAAAATCCAGGGTTGTGGTCAACAAAAAGGTAGACCTAGAAATAATCTGACTGCCCGGAACAAAACTGCTTTGTTTGGTGAAGTAACTGATGAGAATAGTGACGTGGTTTGGGTGGGTTCCTCTGCTGATGTTCTCCTGTGCGTGTTCCTCTCTAGGCCAGACTGGCAGTGAACAGTGTCACGGCTGGTGACTATTCTCGGCCTCTCCGCATCTCAACTTTTATCAACGAGCTGGATTCTGGCTTCCGTCTCCTCAACCTGAAGAATGACTCCCTGAGGAAACGTTACGATGGCCTGAAATATGATGTCAAGAAAATTGAGGAAGTGGTTTACGACTTGTCGATCAGAGGACTCAATAAGGAGGCAACAGTTGGTGAGGGTGAAGAGAAATGAAGGATGCTCATTTTAACAGCATCATTGATTACCTCAGATGGTTGCCAATCTAGGAAGCATGCTAGCGAAGCCTTCCTACAGTAGTTTAGAAGAACTGCAGCTGAAAGCTGCTCTCTATTTTCTTACAAAAGGTGTAGTACGGGTGTTAGATCTCAAAATGTTTTGTAAAATCATGTCTAGATTAGGGCAGGAGGCTCTCATTTCCAGTGGAATTCCTCTCTCAAAACACACAGTGCCACGTTCTGTGCACTGCAGCAATAGTCAGTAACTCCCACGAGCTGAAATTCTCGTTAGTTCTGTAGTGTTGCCTCACTGCTCTGGCAGTGATGTGCTTCCGCTGTCTCTGCTCACACACCTTTAAAGATGTGTGCACAGCACGCAGCTCAGTGCAGATACATGTGATGTTTTAGAAAACACAGTGTGTAAATATTACACATTTTTTAAGACACTGATTTTTTTTTGCCTTTTTGTTTCTTAAGTTTTCACCTATGTCAGTAAGTTGAAAAGATTTGCATAACTGTTTATTAACCAGATCTTTTTTAATGGCTTCTGATAATGTATCCAGCTTAACTGAGAAATTGATGAAAATATTCCTGAGAATTTCTCCACTGGAACTGGTGTACTGCACCCGGGCACATCTTTTTTTTTTCTTTCTTTCTTTCCTTCATTTTTTTCCTTTTCTCCAAGACTTCTGTTATCAGGGAGAGCAAGGTTTTCTCAAACATCTGCTTTCACTGGCTGATACTTGGTTTACTGATATGAGTAAATGCTGAGTTTTAATATGATTGTTTGCCTTGAGAAATTGGTATAACCAATTTTATTTTTTTTTAACTACCAAGGTTTCTGAATAGAGCAGTGGTAACTGATAAACTGCAGGTAGTGTCTGAGTTTTAACAACCTATATAGGCCACAACTGTACCTGTGTCCTGGGATTTTAAAAAAAACCCCAAACAACCCACACCAAAACTGTAGTTCGTGTAGTAAAATATTTATACCTTCAGAAAAGGGGAAATTACTAGTTTCAGATACTTTGCATGTAAGATGTTTGCAAAGACCAGCAGCCTCTTTCATTTGTGTAAGTGGACAGACTTGTACTTCCCAGGGCGAGTGTTCTCTTGTCCTGCAGGACTTGGAGTTTTGCCATTCTTCTCCTACTTCTGGTGGTGCAGAAGGGTTAAGGAGAAAAACCAAAACTTCTTTAGGAGGAGGAATATTGCCAGAGGATGAAGACAAACAGTCAAGTTTATGGGGTTTATTAGTGTTTCATTTTGTTAGCAAAGATTTATCACTGTTTCAGTTGGGGTTTGGTTTTGTTTACTGGACAAAAATGATTTCTTGGTTATTTTGGCCAATAAAAGCTGTTCTTTGATTTTGGCCATTTGGTAACTCTTGCCTGTTGTCTGATTATCTGTTGTTATTTGCTTCCCTTCCTCAGAGCCTACTCTGAAACACCATAATTTAAGTTCAGCATTGAGCTGTACTTTGACAACGATAGAATTCCTCAGTTTGGCTGTACACTGTTGGGTTCACCGTGCAGAGGAATGGAGCTGAAGTCAAGCTGCAAACAGATTTCATAGGCTTTTTTTTTTTTATTTTGTTTTGACTGATTTCACCAAGTAGAGCAGGAGAGGTATGGAGGAGTTTATCATTACTGAATACAAGATGTGTCAAGGTTCATCTTCAGAGCATCTCATAATCTTTCATGTTTGTCCTCATCCTTTGTATTGTATGTCACATCATGCAGGGAGATGGTAATATCCCTCTGTCACAGCTGAAGAAAATGAGTATGTAACTTCCTGAGCACTGTGGCAAGGAGACCAGCTTTCAAGTAGTTCTTTGTTCTTGCCCTGTGTCGCTGCTGCTTTCTTGTTTTTAACCCTGTGGAGGTGGGAGGAAGGAAGGAGCTTAAGCCAGTTCTACTGCCAAAACCAGAGACTTGTGAAGCAACACCCTAAGGCTCCAAGATGCAGCCCTGCGGACCAAGGTCACACAGGAAGTGCGTGGGAGCAGGGGAATTAGAGAAAGGTGTTCCCTGAGCGTCGGTCTGGTGTCCCTCGGGTTGGAGGACTCCTGGCACGCAGGACTGGGACATGAGGCTGTGTGGCGGGACAGGTTTCTGGTTGCAGGGCAGGTGTTTGTTAAGGCTTTACTCTGGCTTGTGTCCCAGGTGCTCTGGTTGCGTTTGGTCATGCAACAGGTCTGCTTCCTGACGTGGGATCCCATGTGCCTAACACTGCTTCTCAGGAGATGCTAAATCTGCCAGCTCTTGCACCCTGCATAGTTTGAGAGCTGGTAGAGATACAACAGCACTGCACAGAGGCAGATACTGCGGGAGAGACAACTGGAAGAGCAAGTCTCTTACTTAGGGTTTACAAAGTCTGCAAGGAGTAGGATCCTTCTGCCCAAGGCTCTGTGAAGAGCAAGTGCCTGAGAAAGACCCTCCATTACGTTCCTGGAAGGTTTTGAGCAAACACCTCATCGTTTCCCATTCCTAGGTTTTGGCGAGCCCAGCATCTTCCTCTGGAAAAGCATCATTTGCAAGAGCCAGGCTGCATAGAGTGTTCCCAAGCCAGGTCTGAGGAAGGGAAAACTGCAAGCTTTTTGCCTAGACTGCAGCAGGGAAAGCCAGGGATGTGCTTCTTGTGGCTTCCTTTGTGCAGAGGTAGCCCATAGGATCTTGTGGCCTTGATTATGAATCTGAACATTGCTCTGGTCCTGAAAGATAAGTTGTGTTTCTGTCCCAGAGCTGGGAACAGAGGGAAGAAGGGTAGTTCCAGCAGGACTTGAGTTGGGGGGTGTGTGTTTCTCTTCTCTGACCCTTCCCTTTCCCAAGGGTAGCAGGAGCAGGTCAGCCAGCGGGGAATGGCAGCACGAGATGGAGCTCTGAGGACTGCAGAAGCTTGATGGCTCATGATGAATCAGATGCACTTGAACTCTGAACAAATAACTCCTCTTTGCACTGAATGGATGGCGCAGCATGCGCTGGCAGCTGGGAGGGGAGTGAGTCAGTGCAGGAGTGCTGGAGAGTCTGACTCAACAGCCAGCACGGCTGTTCTGAGCCACTTCAGCCTGGAGGGTGTGCCAGGGAATGCTCTCCTGGCTCTTCTTTGTATTCGCTCACTGGTTTGGGGTTTTTTTTTCCCCATCTTGACGTCATTTCTGTGGGTTTTCTTTATTTCAGTAAAAAGGGCACTTAAAGAGTTGATTAACTGCTCTTTATTTATAGCACTGCCTGTTCAACCCCTGCAGATCAATGAAGGTACTGACCTGAAACCGTTGGGGGAAATAGGGGAGAACAGAGCTCCATGGCACGGGATGCAGAGTGGACCTTGGGGCTGGGCTCTGTCTCCTGGAATTGATTAACGGCAGCCAGAGTCCAGCCACCTCTTTAAACTGGCACTTGTTAAAGGACACCTTATCACCTCCAGACTGCCTTTTTCTGGTGCCAGCACACGTCTTTGTGCAGTGAACTGGCTCCAGGAACAACCTTTATTTTTCAGGAGTGCTTGCTCCCACTCCGGTGCACCGTGCAGTCCCGCTCGTGCTGTGCCGGTGTGGGGAGGGACGCCTCTTCCCCTCCCTGCCGTGCCAGCTTGAACTGTTCACTGGGCTGTAATGCTACATAGTAAACTGATTTTTCTTGAAGTAATTGATCTGCTTCTCGTTTTGTTAGGATTGCCAAAGGTTTTCTTTTTGGGTAAATAATTTCCCTTCATTTTACTGTGAAGTAATGACTGCTGTGCTATAGAGCTTCACTCATGTTTTTCAGCTGGTAAGGTCATTATACACCGAGGCAATTAAGGAGAGCAGAGTGAACACGGATGACTCCTGGGGTATGTGCGTGGGTACTGACCATTACTCAGCAGCAGCCCATCTTTCCTCATTAAGTATTGTCTGTCACTGGATGCTGCAGTGCAACTGTACTGAAGTGTGCGATGGGGCTGTTCAGAGAGCCTCCTGCCTGCTGAATTCAGGAACTGTCATCAAACAAGCATTTGATTTTTGAAATGAGTAGTCCTTTACGGTGTGTATCTCCTATACGCAGACAGTGGGTCAGGCATGAATGACTTGAAGAAGGGTATCTCCTTGCAGTTTCTCTGCCTGTTCATTCTCTCTTCACCCTGCGGCACTTCTGGTTTGCACTGGTTTGCCATCACGGGAGGCTGGCCCTGCTCCAGAGGAGAACTGTTGTCCAAGAACCAGCCCTTTCTTGAAAAAAGGGGGAATACACTCCTTGTCTGAAGGCTTGTTCATCTGCCTGTTCATGCTATGGGCATACAAATGTCAAACCTGCTGTGTTGGGGAAAATGGGAGAGCCTGAGCCCTGCAAGGGCGCTGCCTCCTCCCCGGGAAGCCTGCTGCTCCCACCCCGCTCTGCCTGGCTGCCTCTGGGTCTGTGCTGGGGCCCTGTGCAGCTCCCACGGGCTTTTCTGAGGTCTGACAACCACCACAGCCTGTTGGAGACTTCAACAGGGACTGCAGAAAGCCTAAAGGGAAGGAAGAGCCTGAGATTTCAGCCCCTGTGAAACGGTCCGGGGCTATACAGGCCTTGTGTTCTTTGCATGCTTTGGTTATCCCAGGCATCAGTCATGGGATCTGCTCTGGACTGTCTCACGACCCTCCAGGCTTCCCACTTTCCCCTGCCACCCTCCCCACAACACCCAGAGATGTTTGATGTGGGTGCTGCCACAGATAGGACTCTGGCACTGCACGGGAGGTTCCTGCACTTGGAGGGGAGGGGTCAAACCCACCTGGTGCTTCACTGCCACTGAAACAAAGGGTTCTTTTGCCTCCTCCTACACAGGACACCATCCCTGGGGAGCTGTTTGCAGTCTGGGCCTTCTCACCTGCAGCTGAGATCGTTTCTCAGGGATGCCAGGCCTGTGCATCTCACAGATCTCACAGGGGCAGAATTTGAGCTGGAGAGTGGCAAACTGTCATTACATTCATCCCTGCTAATGGATCTAGAGCCTAATGCCACCTTTTCAACCCCCTCCAGCTGTGTAACTGCCTCGGTCAAGCCTGGGCAGAGACCTGTGCTGGAGGGTGCTCTGCCTGTGTTCCAGTTCCTCATCAGGGCTCTTCAGTCTCCGTTGAAGAGGACCCTCTATGTTCCTGTCACTCAGCTTTTCCATCCATGTTGTAGAAAGGTTTCCCTCAGGGGAGCAACTTCAGCTTCCTGAGAGAGATGTCTTCTGTTCTAATGAGCACCCTTGGGGCTTGTCTGAAGTTTTGGGGGTATGCAGTGTTACTGTCAAAACTTTAGGGGTTTTTTTAATTGCTTGTACCTGTCCCCAGTCATACTGATATTCTGCAGCAGCCTCTGTGAGAGATAACACAGTTCCTTTGCCTGATCAGTAAGACTTTTTGCTCCACTATATTCCACTGTAGTGAACGGAAGGTCACTCAATGACAACAGTGAGATCTTTGAATATTTATCTGATCTCCAGCAGGAGGACAGTTTCCTCTATTGCTTTTGGTTTCAGGTTTTTCCATTTTAAAGTTGGAGAATGTCAGCCTAATTCCAGCTGAATCTCACCTGGTTCCCCAGCATGGATTTAAGAGGAGACATGGCTGACATCACAAAAGGAGAGTTACTACAGCTGCCTCATCCATCAGCCCTGAAGGGCTCTCTTTGACATGCTGCTAGAAGATTTGAAATATCTTCTCTCTGAGCATGTCAGTGACAAGCAAGAGTGCAAGATTCACCAGAAAATCCTGCTGGAGATCTGCCTTCCTGGGAATTTAGACCCATAATAGATTCATGTGCACTGAATGACTGAAGTTCCCAAGGCAGCAGATCTGAGATGATTTCAGGGCTTTTTCTCAGGATTTGGGATGTGCTGAGGTCAGTCTCCATCTCCAGTGACACTTACAAAGCTTCTTGCTGCCAGACCAAAGCTGGTGCTCCCCTTCAGATTTGTTCTTGATCATATAGCAGAGACTCACACTGAATGCCCCTTCCCCATCCTCACTTCTGTTAAGGACAACCAGGAATGTATGAGAACACCATAAAAGAGAAGATCTCCATTCACTAAAGCAGAAGTCTCTGCCCTCTAAAGTATTTGCTCTTCATCTCCCTGTGTTTTTTTCAGGCTTTCCCACCCAGCCTGCTGACTCTTAAAGCAGCTATTCCTTCTTTCCTTGGGACCTGATCTCACAGGGGTCTCTCAATACAGTGCTTCTGTGTCTGCCTTCTGAGCTCAAAACTACATGGACTTTATGATGAAGGCTGCCTTTTTGTGGTTGTTTTCCTGGTAAATGACCAGTAAGACTCTGAATTCTTGTTAAAGGTCATTTATGAGTTCTGATAAATCAAGGGCGTAATCAACTTTCTCTTTTTTCCTCTAACATGGTACTTCCAGAGAGGTCTGCTTGTGCTAGCTGGGTAAGTTCAGTGAGCAGTTGTTTTGAAAAATAATCTTAGTATTGTCAATCATGACAATGAGAGGCATAAAAATACTACAGAGCACTAGGACGGCCAGTTTGGAACTAATAATTGCTTTCTTGGCTTGCAGACAACCCTGTTCCCAACTACCCTGGGTTATAATAGCATTTTGTCGGGGTGGTTAATCAGAAATGGAAAAATACAGCACAACTAATCTCCAGGGCTGCCAAGTAAGATGTGTACATGTGATATTGAAAGACCTGGAACTTCCCGAGCGAGGGACCATCCAGTTCAGAAAGGTGCCTGAGAATTATGGAAACCTACTGCCTTGTCAGTGTGCTGACACTCCTCACCCTTTGGGTACAGGCTCACCCTGCACCATGAGCTCTCGTGGGGCCACCGAGATTGTTCTGTGCTCGTGTTCCCTTTCAACACCTGTAATTTAAAGGCAAGAGCAGCTGAGTACACACCGGATGCATAAAGAATAAATACCATCGGAAGCGCCCCTCTGTCTAGTCTGACAGGTTCCACAATCGGGCTGTTGCTTCCGTAGCAGGTTGTCCCAGATCAAAGAGCTTGTTCTGTTCCCTGGTCACAGGTTTTTTAGGACAGGGCTACAGCACCAAGTACACGTCCTGCTTGTAACTTAACACCCAGCAATTATTTATGGACTTTCTTTTGGGGAGAGTTTGCCTGGTTCAGAGGAAATAGGCCATTTTTACTAGAAGCCTGGCAGGCAGGTGTTTCCTCTGATACCTAGGAAAACCCAGAATCTGACAAACTGAACAATCACCCAAACTCAAGATTAATGCTAAATATCAGACCTTGTACATATACTTATTGTTCTTTAACCTTTTGAGCAGCCAGGGTGACTGAAGGTACCTTGATTTAAAGATAGGACTGTATAAACAGCCCATGTCTGGTTTTGAGCATGAACTGGTGTGGAGAAAAATTATTGTGCTGGAAAGTAACTGAGAACTTTCCAGAGAGCAGCAGTTTTCTGTGGCTGTGAAATATGGGAAATAGGGAGTTGGGATAAATTAAGCTATTAATTAGGCTTACTGTAGATACGCATTTCGTTACCAAAACTGCCACGCAGGTAATGAAGAGATGGTGGATGTGCTATTTTGATCCTGGGAGAGAAAACAAAGGTGCTGCAAGCTGTTGCTTTTTGCACGTTAGGTGAAGGGGACTTGAAGGCTCCTGGATGCAGATCTGTCATGACAACATAAAAGAAATCTTCCTCCAGCAGCTGCTCTGCCTAGGCGTTCATCTACTTGAGAAACAAACAACAAACTAAAAGCAACGCCTTGTGCTATTCCCTGGCTGTTCAGTGCATATTTTGGAGGAACAATTAATTTACTGTCTTAACAACTAGAAATTGCTGGAGGGAATTCCAGCTCACCTGAGGGAGTCAGGCTGCTGCCCCCACAGCCTTTTGCTATCTCCCCTCGCTGGCTACAGCTCTCAGCTGTGTGCTGCCACCCTCACGTCCCCAGGATATGTTTGTAAAGCCACCAAATGATGCAAAACCTCCCATTTCCTCAAGGACAAAATTAAGCACTAGACCAGTGGGTGGTGTGGATGAAGAGCAAATACAGCCAGGACACTCGTATCATCTGCCTCAGTGCCCAGAGCAGTGTAACAAGCCCTGGCAGCTGTGGCACGAGGACAAAGCACTGGGTACGGTTTGGAGGCCTGCTCAGGCGTTGGGTCACTGGTGACTTTACAAGACTGGGGCTACCTGCGTGAAGGTAGTCTCTGTCCACCTTCGTTTGTGCACTCACTGATGCTGGTTGAACTCTGGAGAAATACATACATAGGCTGGTGTGAATCCTCCTGGTAAATAAAATAAATGCCCGTAACAGAAATATTCTGCTAGTAGGGAATAATACTGATGGATTTGCCTTTACCCTGGGGGGCTCAAAGAACATTTACAGACTGTCCTCTGAGATCCACCGACCAAAATTCAGGCTCTTTTAGTTTAGCCTCTAGGGCTGTAATCTGGCCTTTGCTGTGTAAGTCACAGCATGACATTTTGCCGATCTTGTAATCAGAAGGCAGCAGTCTGTGGTAATGTCAGGCTGAAAAGGTTAAACCCCGTTTGCCTTTTCACCATTGTTCAGCTCCAAGTCATTCCCTTACTGAGGAACCGAGAGAGGCTGGCTTTTATGGGGGAGCACTCTGTGGCCTCAGTTTCAGCTCTCACATCTGGGGCACTGGGGCCTGACCTGCCCAGGCAGGACTGTGGCCAGAGCATAAGATTTTGTGCCAGTCTCTTGTTGCCTAGTGAGACTTAGGGGAGTAGGCTTGCACCATTCTCCCAGTCTCCTTAGGAGTAGCCCCTGAATTCTGTTGAGGGGATCCAAAGAACAGACATTAGGCACATTGTTCACCTGAATGCCACCCACACTAAATGAAATATCTACTCCAGAATACAAACATTTAAAAACATACCCACCTAAAGTCATTGAAACATAATTATTAAAACCTTTTATGTTACTCTACAGTACAATGTAAATTGTTCCTTTCAATTAAATTTTGAAATACACTAGATTACATCATTTAAATAATTGCAAACTTTTAAGTTCACTATTAGTGGTAGCAGAGCTATATTTACATACACTTCTGAGATACTTCAGATGCAGCGTTATGTTCCAGTCCCTAAGTCAGTTAAATAACAGACTTTCAGTGGGGGGCATACTGCTCTTCCACAGGTTCTACACATATTTGGGCTGTATGTGTCAGAAAGCAAGAGCTCCTTTCATTCTTGTTTACTTTTTTTTTTGCTGTGTGCATGCAGCTGAATTTGAACAAATTGATACCTACTTGATTTGGACTAAAGACCAAAGACCGTTCTTTTTAAACAAGTATTTTGACTGAATCTATACAGGTGAATAATGAAATACAGTCCTTAGGAGTAGCGGTGGAAAACAATTTTTTCCAGCTTTCATCCTCTGTTGCATAATACTGCACCTAATTTTGACCCTGACTTTACCTAATGCTGATGAAATATAGTCAATGGTGGAAACCTCTCTCATATTTTCAAGACTGGCTTTCAACACGATCCATGCAATGTCAAGCATCATACATCATTCTCCTGCAGTGCAATATTAACAAGTTAAACTCAGTATTTTCCTCCAGAGATCTGCTCCTCGAGGGAAGCCCATCTCTATACATACATCAGCCACAAACAGGTTATGAGTCCTGAGGCTGGAGACCGGCATTAGGCTGTGATGCTTGCTTCCAGTGCTGCTAAGAGTCTTGGTGGGCCAGGCTCCTTGTGCTGTCCATGGAGCAGAGCAAGTTCACGCCACTGTGGCTCTCGATGGTCCTTGCATGTGGCACTGGTCAAGCCAAGTCTCCCTGCGTGCTGCCCGTGCAGGACTCAGGGCCTGGTGTGAGGAGTGCTGATCATGATATTGGGCAGTGCGTTCCGCCGCTTCTTCCAGGAGCCCAGCTCCTTCGAGTACCGCCTGATCTGCCTGAACCAGTGGTGAGTCCGTGCCCGGTCACTGTCCCGGAACACAAATGCCTCCCGCCTGATCTCAATGAGTTCAAAAGTGTCGTCGCAGTCGGGATCAGTGGAGACAATGCAATTACTCAGCCTCAAGGGCTCCCTGAGCAAATGGAACTTCCCATTATTTTTGTCCCTGATGAGTACCAGCACAGCGTCCTTCACGGGCCCCGGCTCAGCTGACTCCAGGCTGGACTCGGACACGCGCTTCATGTTCACCAGGAGGAGGACCTGCATGTTCTGGAACTTCAGGGTCTTGCTGCCTTTCTTCACCCACTGGCCATCGGGGGGCTGGGCCAGCTGCAGGGACCCCTCCATCACAAATCGTGTCTCCTCCCGCAGCCAGCCTACGGTTTTGAGGGCAGTTTCTCTCATCTCGATATTGATGACTTCCCTCTTCTTCTTGCTGTCCTGGCGAAAGGATCGGAGGGTCCACGTGTTCCCCTCCTGCTTGGTTTTCATGTTGATGTGCTCCAGGTGTGACTCGATGCGGCTCTTGGCCTCCCGCAGGCTGCCATGATCTGGGTGGTACTCGGTGGTGGCCTTGATGATTCTGCTGAGCAGCAGTGGGTACTTGGTGACTCTTTGCAAAGGGGCCATCAGGAAGGACCTCAAGTTCATCCGCCGCAATGCTGTGTTGTCATTCTGAGAGACATTGAGGAATATTCTGCAGGGATTTAAGAAGAGAGAATAAAACGGTGGCTGTACTGTCAGCAGATGCTGCAATCCCAAATGCAAATGAACAGTGTAGTACTGACAGCTGCTGGGCACTGCAGCCCCCACTCTGGTTTTAACAGCCTTGTGAATTCTGTCTTCTCAAAAACTAACAACTTCTGCAGCTGTGCTCAGCTGCAACACAGTGATGAGGTGCCTGGGCCACTTGCACGTAACATCCTAGCAGTCTTCTATTAAAGCTTTATAAAGCAATGAGGGTGTGATCTTTGGTACACACTGACGTAGGCCTGAGGCAGATGCATCAGCTTATATCAGATTACATTAATTCATAGCTCCTTTCATCATTAGATTACAGAGCACTCCAAATAAGAATTTAGTACTGTCAGCATTTTAAGCTGTTGCAGTGGAAAAAGAAATTAATCGCCTGACGTTGCCAAATAAGCCAGGGGTAGGAACAGGAAACACATTCAAGTCCTGCAGGCTTCACACAGTCGCCTTCCCCCGTGGAAATCCAAACCATGCTCTGGCACAGGGACCGAGAGCCGTTCTCAGCTGAGCGTCATTTAGTGGCAGTTCAGGGCAGCAGTCAGTGGGCAAACACTGCTACCACGAAAGATGCTATACAGCTGGGGACCAACTGCCTGCCTCAGGGGAGATGTCAAGAACTGAGTATCTTTTGGAGAATAAATTACTCTCCTCACCCCAAGACAGAGCAGCTCATCACTGAAGAACATGAATATCAAAACTCTGATCTAGTTGAGCTGACAAAGGCTCCACCCTCAGCCTGGTGCCTTCCTGTCCCCAAAGCCTGCAAGAATACGCTCAGCCTTTTTCTCACCTGAGCAACTCTTTCTCCTTCTCCAGTGCGTTGAGCATATTCACGGATGAAGACTGCTGAAGACAGTAGGTCTGAAAGGCTGGCAGCATGTTGACGAACTCTAGAAATATTTCGCCGATGCACACGGTCATCAGGTCATCATCACCCTGCAAGCACACAATACAGCCACTGCTGGGTTAGCTCAGCACAGGCACGAGCACGGAGCCTGCGCTCTGTCCTACCAGTACGAGCCTACTGCGGGATCCGGTGGACACTGGGTCAAAGGGGAAACTGGGCTCACCCTTCCTGGTGGAAAGGCAGTCCCCGCAGGACTAGGGGGAAGCAGTGTGTGGGGAGGGAAAGGAAAGCTGGTCTAACTGCTTGCATACACATAAAGAGCCATCTTCTCTGCTTCTGGGGGCTCAGCCAGCTCACCAGAACAGGGGTGCAAAGGCTAGAGTGAGCCTGCTAGTCAGGAGGGTGTGCTGGGGCCCTTCTTGCTGGCAGGTCTGCCCCAAGGCCAGTGCAGAAGTGCATAAACTAACAGAGCATTTAGGAGCAAATGGGCAGGGGAGGCATCTAACTCAGGTAGCAGACATGGCACTTAACAACTTCTGCACTTGTTCCCAGCAACTAGCCTGGCTCAGAAGCAGTCTCCTTCAGTTGCACTCTTACTGGCTGTGATGCCTAAATGAAAAATAAATTTAATGGTAAAATTGTTCTCCGATTCCTGGATACATAATAAAATAAGGGAATAGTAAGAATCTGGTGCCGCATAACGCACTCAGCTTTGTCGGGGTGTATGCTGACATGCTTTGCAATCACTACTGATTTCAGCAGCAAGAGAGGGAGCAGTTCTTGGGCTGCTGGCGGCTTTTTGGTGCAGTACTGAGCTCTGACTGCAAAGACAACATGGAAGAGGAGATAGGGAAACCCACGGCTGTTTGTAAAGGCCGTTGTCTCAGTAAATTATTCACAGGGACATCACACCCACAGTGCACATCTGTCTTCATTGTGCCAGGTGCATGAGAGTGGTTGTCAAAGTTGCCAGTTTTTGAGACATGTGTCACTCAGTCTGACATGCAGTGTTTTGGAGAGGGAGAGGAGGGATGTGTTTCTTAGAGAACAAAACACTCTGATGAAACCGAAATAGCAATAAGTCGGTTTTGGTTTCTTGAAGAAAGGAGGGTGTGGAGCTGTTTTTATTTCCTTTGCCGTAATTGTCTGCTGCTCTAGTCTTATTTCTGTTTTTCTGCCCTCTGACCACCATGCTGCAGGGGCAGGGAAGTTCCTTGTACAAGGCAGGGTACCAGTAGAGGCAACTGGTACACAGAGCTGTAAGGGCCAGTTGCCAGAGCAGGGAGCAGCCCATGCTGCCTGGCCTCACAGCCAGCCTAAAGGCAAACTGCAACCCAAGGCAAATACACCAAGCCAGCCTGAAGAAACCCAACTCAGGGTTGCAGAAGGGTGGCCTGTGAGCCAGACCAAGCTGAGCTCTTTGCTCCCATGGTCACAGTCTTATCAGTGTCCAGTGTCCAAGCTAACTGGCTTAAAGCTAACTTAGGTAATGGGACAGTTAGGTCCTGGTAAGGGGATAAATGAGCTAGACTGCTGATGGCCTGCTAGTATCAGCAGCATCACCACAGCAGAGTGAGGCTAGCAGCCGTGATCTGACACAGGTCTACTGAAATCACTGGTTTACAATAGCTGGGGAGCAAGGGACTAGGCAGATGACCAGAACCCAGGAGTCCTACCCCCTGATCCTCTCGCTCCACCTATGCTGCCTCACTAATACAAAACCTATGCCTGTCTGCCCACCCTGGCCCCTTTAGAGCACACAGCATCATACCTGGTCAAAGGCCTGATCGATCTCTTCCTGGAGTATCTCCAGGAAGTTCTCGTTGAGGTCGATGAGCTCCTGGATGTTGCTGAAGATGCCCAGGAGCTGCTCCTGGCTCAGCAGCCCAGCTGCCTGCATGGGGAGGTAGAACTCCTCTTTGATGATGCGCAGGTCCTCTCCATAGCTGGCTTCTGTGTTGACAAACTCCAGCACAGACTCCTTACGCTCCGTCCTGCGTTTGCGGCACTTCTCACAGAGGTCAGCCCGCCTCTGATTGCAGTTCTGCATGTCCGTCTCTACGGGGAGGTCCCTTTCTCCACAGTCGGTGCAGGGACGATGGGCCTCCCAGGCCTGCAGGGAGCTCAGCGTTTCAGATGCCCTGTTCCTCCACTTTCTGGCTGGCATCTGGCCAATGCCACTATCTGCCCTCTCCACATCGGCTGACTTGGTCCGTGTGGCCTCGCTGGGATCCAGGTCATCCTGGACATCGTTCACACCAACAATCCCGCTGTCCGTGCTCAAGCTGCTGACGTTGCTCCAGTGATGTCTGGAGCGGAGGGAGCCACGTGGAGCACGGTGGGTCTCATCGAAGCTGCCACCATGGCCAAGGTTGGCTTTTGCTACCACTGGACCTGAGAACAGACACAAATCATTACAGGCACTGCCAGCTCACAGAGGTCACCTGGGGAGCTCAAGCTGGCACAGCCATGGGTGGTAGGACATCTGCAGGGGGACAGATCTGGTGAAAGCAGGGCTGTTAGCCCTCCTCCCCTCCCATTTTGCTGTTGGGAAGGGCAGGGGTTTCCAGATGAAGCCTAGGGACTGTCATACCTGTACAGCCCACAGCTGTGAACTCATCTGGGCACTCTCTTCCCTGTCATTTGCCAGGCAGGGACAGAGACACAGCAGAGTAGATCCTGATTTCTTGCACACCTGGGTTAAACCCAGAATGCTTCCCTCTCCCACAGCAGAGCTACTCCATATTTACACCAGCATAGCAGGGCTCAGCATCTGGCCCATCAACCCCCTCAGAGTGTGCAGAATGTGGGTACCGTAGTCTCGCTCCTGCCGGCGCTTCTGTGCATGTTGCCGTGCTGCAGCTGCAATCTTCAGCTCCAGTTGCTTCCTCTTCACCGAGTCTGTCGGCATAGGGTCACTGAAGTGCGGCCGCAGCCGGCACTCCCGCTGGGCCTTGGCACCATCCGTGCTCTCGTGGACGATGTCGGAGCTGGATCGGCGGCAGCCAGGACTGGGGGTCTGCAAGAAAAGCAAGTGGGTTTGGAGCAAGGAGGTGGTCAAAGTAGTGCCTGGTTTGCAGTCACTGGACTTCAGTTGCCAAAGGAGGGAAAAAGCAACTCATCCGTGGTGGAACTGTAAATGCAACTCTGATCATTAGGAAATCTGTCCCCCCAGGTCCCTCTGTCTTGCTTAGTCCTAACAACAAGAACCCCTCTCCCTCTGTTATTGTTTATCTCTGAGTACAGTGGCTTCATGGTGGCTGGATCGTGACTGTCAAATAACCACGAAGAGGTCAACAGCATAGTCCTGGCTAAGGACCTAAACAGGGGGCTAAGCCTGTTCTCCAGGGATCTGAGCTAGCTTGCCTCTGTTCTGTGAACATTTCAGTGCTGGAGGGTCAGAAACTCCAGCCTCTATGTCTTACCTACATCAGTGGTTTGACCAAGTGGGGACTAGGAGAGAGTCTGTCTGATCTGGGCAGCCCAGCAATGAGGGGTCATGGCACAGTGAAATCTGTAAAGCAGTAACTTATTGCTGAACTCACTGCAAGAGATGCAGCAACAGATAGGCAGGAGCACAACACTGTTTCATTAACTGTAATAAAAAAGGCACTAGAAATGCTTCTAACAGAGTTTAATCCCTCATAGGAGTTGGTGTGATTTCAGATCCCAGTCTCCCAGTCTGCCTAGTTCCTATAACAAAGGGATTCTTCAGAGCTTCTGAGAAAAAAAAAAATCCTAAACACATGCTCAAGATGAGAGGGGAATTTCTCTCCCTTACATTCCCTGCAGGTGGAGTGTCACTGGATGTCTCATTGCTTGGCTTGTCCTCCCAGGTCTCTGTTGCCATGGACATCGCTGTGGGCTGCTGGCTGTCCTCTGGAGGCAGGAGATCAGCTTCCCTCAGATCACACTGTCCCTTGGAGGAGGGTTTGGCAGCAGTCTCAGCATTGCAGCTGCGGGAGAAGAAGCAGACAGATGAACATCACGTATGCAGTCCGCCTGCCGTTCCTGACACAGATGAGACTGAGCAGCAAGCCCAGGATCGAACAACCGGCCGCAACAGTTCAGGGAAAGTGCAGGCAGTGGTCTAGACTGGTCAGCATGGATGGCTGCACGTGTGTGTCGGGCTCTAAATGCAGCTCACTTATAGCAGTGCAAATTGGGTAATTGCACTCATGCCAGCATCAGTCTGGGATATCAGGTCTTGAGCGTTCACAGGGCATTTTTGTGTCCATAAAACATGAGGTTGTCACATAGGGACCAGAAAAACCTCTTTGTAAGTGGGCCATATCCATATTTGCTGCTATTTAAAGAGATGTTGTCACCACAGAAACCATATTGCTTATCTGGAAGAAAATCACCTGCTAAAAACCATAATACTTTGACGAGATTAGAGGATTAAAGGAACTTTCTCTGTTTTTCATCTCATATGATCCCAAGCCCATTGAAACCACTGGAAAGATTCCCTCTGCTTTCACTAAACCCAGGATCATGCCTTTTAGTGCCCTTAAGGTCCTGAAAAGACTGGCAGAGACTGTTCTCACTTTACAATTCTGGGATGCTCTTACTCATGGCTGTCTGGTGCTAACAAGGGCCTGGCCTGGCTGATAGAGGCAGCCTGTTCCAGCCCCACATTCCCTTCTCTCTAGACACCACCACCTCTCCAGACAGGCAGTCTGGTGCAAAACCACTGACTTGACAGAGTAGTTGATAGGCTGTAGTTTGTGATACTACTTGTAATATATATACACATTTTTTTAACAGACTCTCTAAGACACCTTATTTTCATGCATAATGAAACCTGCTGGGAATAATATTAATTTTTTCATTTTAGGTTTACTTAATTTTTATGGGCTTGGATTCCTTTAAGAGGAAAGGTTGTGAAGACTTGATATGGATGCTTGTACCTACAGGAAGCCAGTGTCTGGAACATATTTCAGTTTATGCATGTATTTTATGCTTAACAAAAATCTCCTATGACAAAAATCTGCCTCTTCTTAGAGGCTTCACTTGTGAACTTGTACTGGTAGGTCATACTGCTAATGTGCAATTTCAACACTGTCAGCTACAAGCAAACACATGAAACAGATGGGCATTTTCCTTACAATGAATGACAGTTGGCTCTGATAACAAACCATCAGCCAGTACTGAAATCACTGAAGAGGGAACAAATCTCCCAGAACACAAACTGGCTCTGTTGTCAGGCCAGAAAAGTTGGTTTGCAACTTTGCAGCTGATGCTTTTTCATCTTACTCCATTTATGGTTCCAGGTCCCAGCTGACACTACCAGAGGATTTACCAACTTAAAAAGAGTTTAGCCATGGCTGCACAGCAATAGCATAGTGCTAACAACAGGCTCCTGGCTTTTACATTTTGCTGTGCTAACTCCCTGCCATGCAGATCTGGAAGCACCACTTCACCCCTCCTGGCCTCTTGTCCCCAGCCTGTAGAACGGGGATACCAAGACCAGTGCTGTCACGGAGCAGCCTGTAGCACAGACCACACCAGCCCCCTTACAGGCTTGCAGGAAGAGCAGCGCAGGCACACAGCAAGGCTGTGATCCCACCATGCTACAGTCTTGGCCTGGTCAGCTTAAGAGATTCCTGTCTCCTTCCTCCCTCCTGTCCCCAGCCACATTCAGGGTACCGCTCCTTCAGCCCGTCCAGTGTAACTGTGTGGCCACAATCTAAAATCAGTCTTGAAATGATCTGGGTTTAAAAAAATATCCTCCCTCATGTATTCCCCGCCAGATCATTTAATCAGTGTTTCACTGAGTTGGGTAAAGTATCAACAGTTCAGCTGGGCACACCTGTGGGAGAGAAGGCAGAGGTTAAGACAAAGAAAGCTCTTTAAGAGGATCTGCCAGTGCTGGAAAACCAGCATTTTCAAAAGCTGCTCCTGCTCAGTTTCTGGCTGAAACATGCAGAAAGAAGGGACCATGCTGGGGCACAGAGAGACAATGGGATGTGTCCAAGGTGAGCAGCAGAGCTCAGAAATGGAATATTATCTTCTCTTCTTGATCACACCCTTCCACCACAGAAACGATACTCTCAGTGAGAAGCTGAGCTTTCATTTGTCATTTTTACAGTGTTTCGAGATCATCCACTTAAACATGGGAAGTACTCCAGAGTATTACTGCTCCTCTAAGAGGAGCTGACAGCACACCTCTGCTGACAAGGTCTGCAGACAAGATGCTACTGCTTATTGTGGTTCCCATAACCTAATAGAGATATTTTTAAAAAACCTCCAGATGTGACCTGCAGTGGGAATAAGAGCCAGTACTACCAAGAGAGCTGAGCTAAGGAAGTGTGACTGGAGACTGAGAAAATTGAACCCACCCCATGGCTGGTCAGCTAGAGGTAAGAAAGGCAATGATGCAGAGCCCACATTGTGTGAAAGGAGATTTCTTCATCCCTGGTTTAACTGCTCTACTTCTAGTTTCAATTAGATCCCTCCTGCACGATGTACTGGCCATGCAGTGGTGGGGCCAGTGCTGCTCCCCAGAGCTGTCGCTGTGCATCGCACCACAGGGAGGATACAGGCAGCTCTGTAGAACCACATCTTAGGGCTGCTTCTTTAACCTTTGCCCCTGTCTTAGGAGGAAGAAGGGACATTGCCAAGAAAACGGGGTATTGCCCCTCCCTCCAGTCCCCTTCCCCAGCAAAGATCTGGGCTGCCAACAGGTCCACACCAATGCCTGCTCAAGTAGTCCCTTGTGCTCACACAGAGCTGCAGAAGGGGGGACTCTGGCATGTTTCCTTCTGAGGGATCAAATCACTTACTGGAATAAAAGTTTTATACCTGGGGTTTGTGTCAGTTTTCCCTGTTCTCTTCAAGACAGATGAAGCACTTGGGCCAGCACAGGGAGGACAGGTTTTTTTCTGAATGTCCTTTTAAACCTCTGGGACATCATTTCTGAATCTCATGGAAGCAGAGGCACTGGGTGTGTGGCATAAAACAAGAAATGCACCTGCTTTCCTGCACAGTCTCTATGGGCCTCTTCATGGTTGTATCATTGTCCAGGACAGCAGTTCTCAGTTCCTGACGCTTTCTGACTAATGGAAACATTTTTGACCATTCCCTCCTTCCTGGCACCTGCCTTCCAGACTGGGAATCCTCTTCTATGGGAAGCTGTTACTGTACCCACCATGCCAGTTTCATCACAAATGCACCCCATCACTTTTTGGGAAGCTTGCTTTCTTAGTCATGTCCTTTGCTTCCTTGTGCAGGTTTTTGTTGTCACCTTGTCCCCCATTTCATAGACAGGAACCCCAGGTCCTTACACGTCCTTATCTTGAACATTTCACTGCTTAAACTAGTTCAGAATGTAGACTATATATTGAAATGTGTACAGGATTTCCACCCAGATCTCAACACCCCTTCCCCACCAGGACTACAACCTAAGAGAAAGGTATCCAGTGATCCATGAGGGATCTAAAGACACCATAATTATGAAGTAGAGAATCAAATCTTCACTGATGAAATATTAAGCCATCTAAATGAGTATTGAGTAATTAACTATGAATTACTAGGGAGGCAATTAACTTATCAGTCAAAACTGCTTTGTAAAACTGCAACACTTACACAGAAACACTAGAAAGAGAAGACAATTTCAGCTACCTTATTCTGTGATGCTCCATCACAACATATCTATCAAAGGCTTGCTGAGCTCAGTATCTGTGCAAATGCGACCAAATACCCAGCTTTCAGCTCATTTAATTTGAGACTTAGAAAAAATGTTGTCTGGATGTCAGCAATCATAATTCAGGACCCAAAACATCCAGTCAAAAAGTCTCCCACCTCTGCAGTGAGAATCAGCTTGAGTTATAAATGAGTATTCAGGTACTTCACGTCTTGAGTGAAAGTGATGGAAAATTGAGAAATTTCCAGATAAAAGTGGAGTTTCCCACTAACTAGTACTTTGGCCCTGCCAACAGATTTGTTTTCCTCCTGTCAGCCTGAAGAAATGACAGCCTTTACCATTAATTGTTATTACCATGGAAAACAGGCCAGGGTGGTTCCTTCACATGAAACAACCTCTCTAAATCTGGATCCACTGTCATTTTCATGTTTAGATCAATTATCATTTCAGTGTTAATAAAATCACCTCATACATTTTAACAAGTCCAACTAGGGAGACTGAACACGTTCACAGAAACAAAAACCACTGTGGATATTATAAGCACAGAAACCACAATGAAACCATAAAGGCCCTGGGCAGAGCGTTTGGAGGCTGGGAGAGTAGTGGGAAGAAAGATCATACACACTACTTGTTTCCTGTGTACTGTGCTATGCCAAGCACCCTGGGCTGCAGATACCAGTCAAACCTTTGATCTGCCTGGAGACAGGTGTTCTTAATGCTCTCGCTCATCGTTTGTGCCATTCTGTGTATTTCACCTCACATCTGTGATAAAAATAGCCTACTCAATGAAAATAGTTGCATACCATAGCTTTCTCATCTGTTTCTTCATCAGGTTTTCATACTCTAGAAAAGCACAAAGGCTGGGCTGGACATTTAGGGCTCTGACACCACCTACTTCCTTCAGGATTATAACGCTGCAGAAGTACTTCTGCTTGTCACTCTGGCTCTGTCTGCATGGGAGCTTCAGCTCCACAGTTCTTTCAGACAACTTTCACTCCTGTGCAGAAGTCACTATTGTCTCCTCTAAAACCTGAGTCCAATCTCAGAGCTCTAGCATTCCAGAAATGCCAAGCCAGTGTATAAGGTGCCCTGGCATTTCATACACCACATCTGTGGACACTGGAAGCAGCCAGGAGCCAAGTCAATGCAATTCTTGGCAAAACGAGTCCTGAAAACCAAGCATATGGAAACAAACCATTCTACCAAGACTTAGTCCTCCTTTTCCCATCAGCCTTATCTAGTGATAAAGACAGTGGTAACTGCCCCAAATTCCTATCTTCTGATCACTGTTGGGCCACCTGCCTGCATAGAAAGGGATCCCCATTTCTTTGCCAGGAGGGAGGTAATGGACTGCAGTGTCCAAAACCAGAAGAAAGCAGTCCTTGTGAACATCTGACCCAGAGAAGGGGAAAACCCTGGTTGGAGAAGAGAGAGGGAGGCTTTATGCAAGTATTTTCTCTCACTGCTTACACTGAGTTGGCAGAAGGACAGTACTTTCCAAGTACTTTCACTCGCTGCCTGTGCTGGTCTCCAGAGGGTGGGTAAAGACTGGCAGCAGACATCTTGCTCTTATTTGTTTGCCAGTTCACTACATACAGGCAGCAAGTGAAAGCACTTGTTCCTGCATGTCACACTACCTAAATTCATGTCCTGCAGTGGCAGGACAGACTCTTTTCAAAGAAAATCATATTAGTACTTTGCATCGCTCAGCTGTCCTCTACTTTTAACAGATTTTTTTTTTTTTTTTTTTAAAAAAGACATTTCACAATTTATTACAGAAATAAAATGGGTGGGAAATTGGGTGTCAGAACTACCAATGGCTGATGTCCTGAAAGGATTAAGATGTATAAAAATGCAAAGTCTAGATGAAAATGCTTTTTGATGTTTAATCCCACGCAAAGATGGAGTTCAAGCTCAACTGTTTATACAGACACGCCCATGTGGCTATCAGAGACCCTAAAATGAAAGGCTCTGCTAACAGCATATTTATGCTATGGGAGTTAAATGTACATATCAGGACAGATATCAGATTGTTAACAAGGGAACTGCTTTCAGGTGACCCCAAAGAGCATGTTACCTTTTCTTAATAAGTTCCAGGGCTGAACCTATGAATTCATCCTTCATTTTTTGTAGCTTAGCTCCATAGCTGGATAAGTCTGTGGCTTCTAACAGCAGCGATGAACAGCAAGAGGACTGGGCTTCAGAAGTCAGTGACTGCCCTGCAAGGTGGAGGACATCATTTAACTGTCTTGTCTCTCCTTTCTGCTGCTCATCACTGAAGATCTCCTGCCCAGCTCTGTGTATTGCCACTGCCTGTAAAGGTGATCGTGGGATAGGGCTAGAGCAAATGGGAATTGGTGATCTATCCGGGCTGGAGATCTGGAAGGTTTCGTCCTTCACCTCAGGGCTGCTCATTCTGAAACCATCCCACGTGGCTGGATATTGGGAAAAGCCAACAGAGGTGTGGTTTTCATGGAACACATCGTCATCCTCCTCTGCTGTGACAGTGGCTTCATTCACAGCTTTGGTCCCCAGAGCTTCTGGACAGACATTCTTATTGTTCTCCTCCTCCAGGGTCTGGTTTGCAGGCAGACCCTTATTCAAACACTCTGTTGGCCCACTGCTGCTGGTAGATGAATTTGCCTCCTTACTTCTCATTTGCTTGAATTCCTCAAAGGTGGGTATGTAGATCCTCCCTTTGCAGCGGCCTTTCTTGCTCTGTCCCAATGTGGCTTTGACATCTGTTTCCCCGCTATATTGTTCCAGGGTTTCTGCTGTTCTGGATTTGGCCATCTCATGGCTGTCCCCAGCATGCTGAAGGGGCAAATTAGGGGAGCTATTCTGCCTTCGAAGCTGAAGCCTCCTCTGAGCCTCCTGCTTGATATCTTCTGGACTGATGATCCTGTGTGCAAAACACAGTCTCTGCCTCCCTGTGAGGCTTTGCCTGAGAGCAGTATCTTCCACCAAAACCTTGCAGCAGTTGACAGCACAACCATTCTTGTACTGCCTGCACATCTGGCATTCAAAAAACTCCCGGGCCATCAGGTCAGGCAGGGCCACCTGAGGACGCACTGGCTTACAGGGCTCTGCCACCTTACTGCTGTGCAGCCTCAGCTTCTCCTTCAGCTCCTTTTTGGCATCCCCACGTAGGGCTCTTTCCTCTGGAGAAGGGAAAAGCCACTGAGGCACTTTGGCAAAGGGAGGGAGGAGCACATTCTGTGCCGATTGAGATGTCTGTTTAGCATGGAGAGAAAGGTTTCTCAGGGAGTCCGATGTGCTCTGTACTGGGGCCACATCCACACAACCTTCTGTCCACTGACTGCTGCCTCTATAGCGAAAGATGATCTCGTTATCCAGGCTCCGGCAGTGAGAATACAGCCCAGAGTCAGCAACTGTTGCCCAGTGAAGGTTTTCCACGCTACGATACATCCGGTTCTCCACAGGACTGGCCAAAGGTGCCTTCCCTGTGTGGCAGGAGTCTAGAGTATGGAAGTCCCCAGAAAAAATATGACTGTCTAGGTTCTTTAGTGGATGCATGCTGCTAACCGAAAAATCCTTTAAGCCATGTTGTGCATAGAGCTGATTACTCTGGCAGCTCAAGATCACCCGGCAGTGTTCCTGTCTCTCATCAACACTGATGTATGTCATAGCAAATGCACATGGAGGCTCTAAGACAGTGGCGTCTAGGGGGAGAGGAGGGAGCTGGGGTGTCGCTTAGATGCCAGTCAATGTCCACAGACCACAGACAGCAAAGTGTGCTGCTGGCCACTCACATAAGAGAGTTCTCACATGGGTTGAGTCGCCATGCGTAGAAGACCTGTGAATGGAAGGAAAGATGAGTTACTGAAGCAGCCTGGTGACGACTCACAGGATGCAACAGCAGGTCTGCTTCCAGGGAACGCAGAAGCCAAACCCCAACAGCTTGGGTAGAAACAGAGCAGCATAACTAGATGAGCCACAGGGCTTAGGACAGGAAATCTCTTCCATCACTAGCCAAGCCAATAGTGGCCTTACACTACCTATCTGAATTTGGAGAATTTTATCCTATCTACCCTCAGCAATTCCTTCACAGTAACACTGCTCAACTAGTGACAAATTCTCAGACGTGCTTGCTGCAGGCTCAGCTTACTCATACAGCAGCACTAAGGAGATGGGAGGTTTACAAGAGATAATGAGGTTCTTTCCCTCAAATGGTGTGCAGACAAGAGTATGTGGGTTAAGGAGGTGGCTGGGTGTGGGAAAGGATGACCTGACAGTGTAATCTCCTGGTAGCTCAAGTAGCAAGGAGAAAGAAGGCTAACTGGTGGTGGTTTTGTCCCTGAGAGTCACACTGCAGCCCCTTAATGTTCTGATCTACCCTTCACAGGGAAGATGCATATGGTTTAGTGACTGGTAGCCAAGCATTTCCAAGGCCTTTCCAGTGCGGAGACAAAGGCACCTCACAGATTTTCACAAATGCACCCTCCTGACCCCTTAGCAATAGGCCCAAATGATCACCCACCATGACAGCTCAGCGGAGGGCCAGAAAGAGAACATGTGGTTTCTGAGGCTGTTCCTGTCATTCCTATGATCTGTGTTCAGCATTGTAAGGCCCAGGGAATCTAAGTGACTAAATCACATGTTCAGAGGAATGCAGAGAATTAAATCCCAAAATTTCAGTTTGGGCCAGCAGGATGAAAACTAAGTGTCTAAGTCATCCTTGGAAGTGGAAGGAGCCTCCTTACATTGAATGGAGAGACTCCAAATTTCTCATGGACTTGCCAGCAGTCACACAAGACATCAGTGTCTGCTTACAGCCCTGTCCACTCCTGCCCTTGGCAACCAGAGGCAAAGGGAACAAGTGAGTGCCATATGTAAAGGTGAGTAAGACTGAACAGGGGATATGGGGTTAGCCTGAGATTCATAAGGGCAACATAGAGCTGGGATGGTGGGGCACTGGTCTCTATTAATAAACCAGGCAAGAACCAAACAGGTTGAACACCCAGGAAGAGGTCTTGGTAAAGACAGGACCATGTAATCACAGAAGTTACAGCCCAGACTGTTTGCTTGCTTTGTAGTGCAGCTGGGTTCTCCACATGCTGCCAACCATTCAGGCAGCACAGATACCTTGACCAGGAGGGGAATTAAGAGGCTTGTTACTCCCTGGAGGCTAAAACACCTCAGGCATCTAACTGTGTTAGGCACCAACAGACATCTTCCATCTGAGGAGAAGTCTGAGGTCTGAGGCAGTGTATTGCCCTGGAAGCCAATCTTGGTAACTCACTGGTAGCTTGATTCACCCCTTGCTTAGAGTGGTGCAAATTAGCATACCTTCCCCTCTTTAATGAAACTATCTCTAATCTAATCCCAGAAGGGAAGGCAGAGCTGCTCCTGTGGATCATCACTGAATGGAGAACATTTCCCTCTTTTGTAATTGCTAAAAGTAAAAATTAAAACTAGGTCTCGAGGTGTGGCTGTTCCCCAAGATGTCACAGGCACTTCTCACCCAAGTCTTCTCATGGTGGGGCTGGAGTTCCCCTTTCTTCACGGCTCTGGAGGAGCCCACAGGTGACAGCAGAGAAACGTGAGGATCAGGACTTTCTGTGATCATAGGTTATAACATGATCTGTCAAGAAAGAGAGAATGAGATGATGAGAGAGCCAGTCACTGGGTAGGGAATACGGCTCCTGGTAGTGCCGAAGGGCTCCTGTGAGAAAGTGCTGTTAATGAGATGCCATGGCCTGTCAGGTTGGTCTGTGATCAGGACACAGCCACGGGACTAAAAGCCCCTGTGTACTTTGTGCACTCTGCTTTCAGACCAAGTGGAAAGAGAAAACAACCCTTGCTGTAGTGAGAACTGAGAATAAAGAAGTCCTTGTGCAAGGCAGGGAGCTACATATGGTAAGGCCTGAAGAGAAACCAAGGTCCATGTGAGGCAGGTTCCTGAGCTACACATTTTCTTGGCAAGCTCTGTGTGTATGTGTGTGATAGCAAGGGAGCCAGAGAAGAAACAAGGCAGGCAAGGGGAGAAGCAGTCCCTGGAACAGCAAGGAAGCAGAGCCACAGACATGACGGGGTGGGATCTGCCTGTGGCTGCCCGCTTTGCGAACAGATGGGGCAGCACTGAGAATACAATTGACTTGTGTCCTCATGGTCTCTCTTCAGGTAGAAGTTCACTGGGGCCATAGTGCTGGCCACTCTTTGGGCTGCAGGACAGGTGCAGTGACACCAGGTGTGGGTGGCCACTGGCCACTCTGCCCTTGCCTGCTCAGGTGCGCGGCACAGACCACGCCGGGGGTCGCGTCCCTCTGTTACATGGGGCAATGCCTCAAACCCGCCGGCAGGACAGGGTACCCCTTTGCCCCACAGGAGAGCAGAGGCCCATTTCCCCAGAAGGTGCCAGTGCTGAGGAGCACTGCCAGGCAGCAGGGACCTGCTGCTGCTCTGCCAGGGCAGGATTTTCCAGAAGGTGTGCATGGGGCAGCAGAAGTTGCTTTCCGGGAAGAACATGGGAGAAACCTCCTGCCGGCAGAGTGGGGCAGAGAGTGAGGGACAGAGAGGGCGAGCCAGAGGCAGGTTTGCAGAGCCGAGGACCCAGAGAAGACAGAACACCCAGAGCAGCTCTGAGAGCCGGCAGGAGACACAGACTTTTCAGAGGAGGCTGTGCAGAATTTGCTGACACACAGACAATCATGCACCAAAAATGACTGGATTAAGTGAAGGAAGAGGGGAACTTTTTTCCCAAATAATTTATTTTAATCTTTGTCACCCATCAGAGCTAACCTTTCTCTAAATAGTGACTTTTTGCTCTAAGAAAACACTTCATACATGGGAAGTGCCTTTTGATACTTTCAGAAGAGCTCAGAGCAAAGATCTACATGGATGGAGCTCACAGGTGGATGTGCAAGGGGATTCAATGCCCCAGCTGGAGTGAGAGGGACCCTCAGAAATCAGTGAGCTCTGTTTTCCCTCACGCCTGCAAGGCAGCTGTGGAGATTTCGTAACAGCCATCTGGGACAGGACCCTTCTTCCCTGTCACTCCATCCTTTAAAGGACCACCTCTTCCCTACTGAGCAATTCTAATCTTGCCCAGTCCCCCCATGTCACTACCCTGAGGGCTGCGCACAGCATTTCAGGTAGCTAAGCTTAATTTCACTGAGTACCCAGGGCAACTGCTGCCCAAGTCACGACCTGGGAAGGGGGACCAGCTGTGCTGAGGCACAGCCCTCTTTCCCCACAGCCCAGGGATGCTTGAAACAGCAAAAAGCAGAGGACTCAAACACCAGATAATTCTGACTTGGCCTGTAACCAGGAAACACTGAGCCCTTCTCCCTCCTTCCCTTGTTCTTGTGCTTCACTCCTCATGGCACACAGCAGCAACATCACAATTTCAGCTCAGATGCCTGTGTTTGTCAGGTCAGTGACACTGCTGCAATATAAACCATGTGTCTACACCCCCACTCTTAAGTAACACGCACATTCCAGACACTTTGTTGGAGGAGAGCACGAGATGGAGAAAAAAAAATATCTGAGTTAATATTCTTATGGTTGATATGCTGAAGATGATCTTTCAGCACATCCTCGCAGGCTCACTGTACATACAGAATATTTAGCTGCAGTTCTACATAGTTACCATCAGAGAAACACTGGGAACTACAGCAACATGAAAGAGTCTGTCCTCTCACCACCTCAGTGCTACGACTACAGCAGGTGATCCTAGGTATGGAAACTAGCAAATGCCACTGAAGTGCAAGGCAGTGGAGAAAAGTAAATGCTGATCTCCCACATGGTGACCCAACTCGGGGTCCTAATTCACCCTCTCCTAAAGGCACACAGCAGTCCTAATGCACTCTGTGTTTATTCCAGTTAAACCAAGCAGTGACTTGTCAGTTCTTTGTTGCTCCCCGGTATATGTGAGCACTGTGAGTTGATGCTGCACTCCTTCATTTACCCGCCTGGGTACTTAAGGCAGTCCTGTCCACACTTCCCCAAAGGTAGGGCTTTATTCTAGTCCAGCAATCCTCCAGGCCAATGCTGACTTATTCCAGGACAAACAGCAAAAAAGAGCTTAGTGTTGGCTGCCGCTGTGGGAATGGCACATCACTGCTCTTCGATCACAGGCACGTCTGTGCGACATTTGCCTGTTCCCTGGCTCAGGGACTGAAAAGCTCCTGGTGGATATGAGCCTCACACTTTAAGAGAGCATAAAAATAAAAGCATCGTGTGCTCAGCTTATTTTCTACCATGTGATTCTGTTTAATCAACTTCTCCACTACTCTGATAAGTGCCTGCTTGGAGACTTGCCACAAACCTTCACTCTCTTGCAAAATCCCCCCAAAGAACTTCTTTCTCAAGGATTAAAGCTTGAAGGATAAATTATTCCTTCTCATACATATAAGAACTGTTCTGCCTGGCTGAGCTTCCCAGCAAAGCACCAGAAAAAGTGTCAGGATGATGAAGCAGGCAGGCACAGGGTAACTTGTTCATTGCTGATGAAAAGCACTGTGGAGAGGATCAGTCATGTCCAAGGACTGCAGGGACACCAGGACAGGGGACCACAGAACTTCACCAGGCCTCAGGAAAGAGGCCACCAAATCTGGCAGGGCTGAGTAGGTTTGCCAGTGCTGCTTCACAGACTTCACTGCAGCAAGATTTGCTTGACAGACTTGTCAAACAGGGACACTTGTTCCATGAGATGGTGGAGAGCAGCTTGCTATTGTCTGGCCTCTCCTGCCTCGATCAGAGAGATCACGTGAGGCTGGTACAATTTCCACTTTCCACATTTACAACAAGCAAATTAACTTCTGAGTCATGGCCATCACACCAAACTCCTGTTTCCAGGGGAGGGGAGTAACCAGAGTCACCTTACTCCATCTTGAAATAAGAGATTAAACTAACCTTCAGGTCTTACTCTAATTTCTCTGCATTGGGTTTCGCAAATTGCACCACTGAACAGAGGTTGGTTTATTCTGGAGTACAGTCTCCCTTTTATTTCAGAGATCTAACCAGCTAGAGGGATGCAAAAGGCACATTTCATGAGCTGTACAAAGGAATTTAGCAAGCTACGATACTGCTGTGAGGTTTTTGCTATCTGATACAGAAAGCCTCACGGACACAACGTGATCTGTCTACTGCTGTGTCATGTACATCACGTCAGCTGCTTAGCAGAACACCAGCAATCTCAAGGGAAAGAATGCCAGATATCTATTTTTTCAAGTTAAAGGTTAACAAGAAAAATAAAGGTGCCTTGGCTGTATTTGCTTTCTTAGCTGTTCACTTAACCAGAGCTGTGCTGCAGGAACTCGAAGCAGTAGGATGATTAGGTGACTGCAGTTACAGTTTTTGGGATTTTTTTGTCTGTTCTAGCAGCTGAAACAGGAACAGGGCTTATATAGTGTCTGTTAATTGCAGCTGGAGAGGTACAGGCACAGTAGTTAACTAAACCAACACAGTTTCCTGTGTTTCTTTTCCTTCCTAGGGTAAACAGCTGAGCATAACTTTCCTTGAGTCTGCAGTATTATCACTGTGTTCATTGTCCACTCCATGGCACAAATCAGGATCAGTAACAAAAGGAACAACTGCCATCTTGGTTTCATAAGCAGGTGATACAGAGAAAACCATAACCTCTGTAGTCTGCTCACTGTATTTACAGTCCTTGTGTTCTCAGCTTAATCATGAGCATGGACCATGTAGCTTCAGAGACAGCTTGGCATGGGGAACACAGTCTCTCTTGAACCTCTGAAGATCCAGTGCAGCCCAGGGTCTAGGGGTTTGCTGAGAGCACAGGCGATGGCATTAAATTTCTGCTGTGCAATGAACTGCTTCCCTTATGACATGACATTCCCTAATGATTTTTCTCCTTTCACATCTCTTCTCATTCTTTTCAGGTTTTTTCTTCCTGCTTCCCCAACTCTTCTTCCGTTCCACTGCATTCAACACAAATTTACACAGCCCATGTGTGGCTGCTGCTTAACAGGTACCATTTCTGAAGCATCTCCACCATTACCACTGCCTCCAGAAAAAGGACTGATCTTAGCAGTGGTCAGGGCTGGCTGATCAGAGTAGCCCAAAGGTATAAACATGCCAGTCAGATGTGCCGAAGAAGAATCTGTCCACATTATCTGTCAATCAACATGGGAACATTCTGCTATGGTACACACAGTTCCACCAGGGAGAGTGTAGGAATCACCGTAATTTCACATGAACTTCTATTTTGGTCAGACTGGCTCCTAAACAGTCTCAAGGAAGTGGAAAAGCTAATCTCAAAACTTTATGGAATCACTTAAAGCCTTAAGCATTCCTGGGTCCCTTTCTGGTGGGTTTTTAAGCTGTTTGGGAACTTTGCTATACTAAGATGAAAGGTTTCACCTGAGAAACCCTACTGCTCCACAGATCTGTGCACTTGGCAGCAGTGGCTTTGATGACTTTTTCTGGCTGCTCTCTAAATCTGAGCAGCTTCTCCTTCTTGTGTCACAGCATGGTTTTCTCCCTGTGTTCCTCCTTCAGAAAGGCTGTGGTGACATACTTCTAGCCTACCTCTAAGGGCAGGCATTCTGATTTCAGGCAGTATACTTTCAAGGTGGCCTGCGTTCCCTCTTGATTCCTTGCTTTGAAAAAGGGTATCCTCTTTTGTTTCACCAATGTACCACTCAAATCTCTTGGACAATACTCCAACATTCCTGCTGACAATGCAGCAGAAGGAATGGAGCTTGAGAGGATTAGCATTCACCTTGAAGCAAAGGAAGACTGAGTATGTTGGTTATTGTAACAAATGCTTCTGGAGACACCAATGTGACACCCCCATCATGTGTCCCAGCTGGAGCTGCTCGGCAGCATCAGCTGTGAAGCGTGTCAGGATATGGCATCACCCATCATCTACCAAGCTTTCACTGAGTCAACACCCTGGTTGGCCACAAAGCTCCTTTGGATGGCTCCTCAGGAGGAAAAAAAAAGTCCTATTTGCAATAAGGTCCTCTCCTGGGACACATCACCCACAGCACCTATGAACCTGCAGGGTGCATCTGATCAATAGATCCTGCACGTGTAACACCACGAGCCACTCTGCTCCCCTCTTACAGCTGGAGAAAGAGCCCATGGGGGTTATAACTAAGCAGAGCTAATGCTTAGGCTTGAGTTAGCTGATGTTCAGGACCCAGGTGGCTTCCCCTGTCCTGTGTACAGACCATGAACCATGCATTCCCATGCCTTCTAGTCATGCACAGCAGAGCTTGCCCACCACCCACCTTGGTCTTGGCATACACACACACCAAACACTATCAGCCTCCTGAGAAACAGACTTGAACTGAGCACAGCCTCCAACCCTGTTCCGTAACTTGCTCCAAGCTCACTGGCTCAGATACATGCAGTTCTCAGAGGCAAATCTGAGCCAGGAAAACCTATCCAGCCCCCTGTGAGATCTGGGAAGTACAAAGCCATATGTGAGCCCACTTTACAGCCTGGCACCTCCAATCCCGCTTCAAATTCCTACTGTGCATCGATTAACATCCGCACTAACTGCAGAAAATGGTTGCAATATCGCAACAACTGAATTTATTATTCCCAGGGGAAGCGTGATGTGTGTGCAAAAGATCAAGGCTGTGACTTGAAGCTCAGCCTCAGCAAAAGACCCAACATCAATTATAACTTCCCAGCGACAGCTCCAGACCTCCAGCTTCCAGCTGACAAAGGTGCACCCCGAGCACAACCCCACCAACACTGAGTCGATGCCTTTGTGAACCAGCCCAGTACTGCCAGCCTAGAGGCCTGTCTCCAGCAGCGATCAGCAGCAGGTAGTTGTGGAAAGAGCAGACGCAAATAGAGCATGTCTGCAGCAGGTAGCTGATGAGGTGGGGAACTACATCACAGATCATCTAAAACCACCTTGATCCTCTGCATGTTCACAAAGGCAGAGGGGGCAGTGGAAAAAATACAGGGGGCATGTTGGGCTAGGTGAACACGAGAACTGAGAGAGAGAAGTCAATCAAGCCAGTAGCAGGGAAGAGCTGGCCACTCCCTTCCCCTTGCAGCATGTGATGAGGATCAGCAGAACCTTCACCTAAGGCACTCAGCTGAATGGTTTCTCCTTATGTGCAGTGAAGACTGGCTTTTCAACTTAAAATTTTCACTCACTCTCTGGCAAGAAAGAGGTAAAAAGCCAAGTCACACTAAAAGGGGGGGAAAAAAAATCAGTCTCTTTTTTAACATCATAATTTAATCCATTATTTAATTTCAGGATGTACAAGGCCTTAGTCATGATGATGGATTTTTCCAAGGTGGAAATACTCCTGGCTGGACTAGCAATACATGACAAACAGGGAACACCGAAACACAGTTTTTCCCATGTCCTGTTACACTGCCTCCACCAGTCCCAGGAAGACAACAGAAAACCAGTCCTATACTGTTGGATCCATCAGGATTGCTGAAGGAATTCCTCATTCCTTGTTCTAAGATTGCTCCAAGAGTCTCAGCCCAATTCTTGAAAAGCATAGTGCAGAGAAAAGAAATTACACATTCAGTCTAAGAATAAGGTGTATGTCAAAACATCAAACTTTGAGTGCACTAGTGGTTTACTGCATTGGTCTTTTCAGAAAGGCAGTATGAACCCTGATTCTCATAGTGGGGGAAAAAATCCCCCAACCTATTGATTTCAGTTCATTCACTTTGCACTGGAACCCAGCCTAGCACCCCCAAAGCTGACAGAAGGTGGATGAGCAGAGTCCTTCCAAGCCAGCAACACATGCCTCACTGCTGAGCTCAGAGAGAGGCCTGGGGAAGGAGGTGTTCAGGAGAGTTAGGGAGATGAATGATCTCACCCTACACCTTGTTTGGTCACATCCCAAACCTGTCAGGCACTTTGGCATATTGCTGGCGGAGGCAGATGTGGCGTGAGGAAATGTGGATGGCAGTAGTGTCAGCAGTCCTGGCCAGGGCGGGGATGGCCATGGGCAGTCACACTTCCCATTCCTCTGAGTGTGAAGGTACTCAGCAATGCTTCTACAGAAAACCCGAGAGGACTGTACCCATCAGCTGTCTCACTTGAGGGACTTGGCCTCAGAAGGTCTGGTGCTGTATGTTGCCTGCTGCCAGGCAGTGAGAGTCCTGACAGGGAACTGGTGCAGCTGGCCAGGCTCTGCCTTCTGTGTCAGCCCCAGGGAACATCCCAAGCTTTTCCCTACCTACCTTTTTGCAGATTTTCAGCTCCTCAATCCCCAACTCCTTCCATGAGCCCCTCTATACAACCCCCTCCCTTTCAGATATTGCTGCTTTTCAGCTGTGGGCCAGGCCATGAGCTGGGTGTAAATCAGTATAGCTTGTCAATGCTAATTTACACTCGCTGAGAATTTCCCTTCCTTCACCATTTTGCAGAATTATATGACATGTCTTTTATCTCTCCTCACAGTTTAGCCTGCTGTTTCCCTTTCCCGGCCCCTGAGCCTCCTGCTTTGCTCTGAATTCCCTGTAGGTTTGCAGGATAAGTTGCTTATTTGCAATGTAAAATGTCTCTCCATGCCACAGCCCCGTGCAAACAAACCCAAGAGAGGCACATTTATCCTTACTTGTGCAGCAAATCCAGCCTCATCTTTTCCTGGCAGCAGTTCCCTACAACACACACTGCACATGACTTGCTAAAGGAAAAAATATTGCACTACGCAATGCAGGACCTCTCCGGGGAGATGCAGGGGAGGGAGAATGAGAGGACTGATCCCACAGAGACCCTGAGCCTTTCTCCTTGAAGCTGATGGTTATGGCTCGCCACTCAGCTCAGCACTGTGTAGACCCTGACTGTCAATAGGCAGGATACCATTAATGACTTCTTGTTGCTATGGTGATATTGATGGATAGTCCCTGGGGTTGGTGGGAATTTAGGGAAAGCTAGCAAAAAAAAAAAAAAAGAGTGGGTCAAAAATATCCCCCAGGAAAATGTGTTTGCTTACAAATGGGCAGTTGTGTGACATCATAGATGAATTCAGTGGCACTTCACACTTCGTGACTCATCCTCCCTCTACAAGAACAACATGGTGTTCTTCAGAGCCACTGCAAACACTCCTGCTCGCAGCAGGGCTCTGGCGCATAGGCGCACTGCTGGAAGTGCATGTCATTACCAGGCGTTATTTTTGCAGCTTCACCCCAGCAATTCATTTCACATACAGAGTACAAATCTTGGTTCCAGTGAAATCACTTGGACTTGTGCCAGTGGGCACAGAGCCAGGATTTTCCCCAGCTTGCAGGATGCCTTATCACAAGTGACAATTCATTCAGCTGCCACGATAGCCACTGGGAACCCTCTGCCTCTCCAGAGCTATTTCAAGCATGGAAAAGAAGTCACTGCTGCACAAAGTTTTTTGCTCTGTTTTCCTGAGGCTTAGTGCTGTGTATTCTTTAAAGGTGGTGTCATGGGCTCTCCCACAGCTCCCTACTCTGCAATATACAGTTCAGAATAATCTTTTACCTTCATCCTAGCTGAGTAATGACCGCTAGCAAGGATGGGCTGTGCTCCAGTCACAACTGGGTCCTCTCACCTTGCACAATTATTTTAGGGATTTGGGGCACAGAAACCACCCTCCTAAAATACCAGTCCTCTCTTTGGCCTTGCTTTCTCTGGGAAAAACATTCCTAATTCAGGTTGGTGACATATTAATGAAGAATTGATAAAGTCCCTCTTCCTCTGCATGTGCTGTTTACCTAAGCCCACCAAGGGGTGTACATACTGCAAGATTACTTGTTTTGGGGGGATTTTAGTACAGTTAGTGAATTTCAGAGTATGCTTTTTTTCCTATAAAAGGTTCTTACCTTTTCTGCTGTGTTTTATGCCTAGATGTTGCCCTATACACATAAAAACTTCCTAGAGAACTTTTTACTCCAAACAGCAGTACCACTCCAGGCATGTACCACTTCACCTGATGGGCACTCTTACTCCAGAAAGTTTTTCTTGGTTTGTATCTGTTATTGCAGAAGAAGACTGTCCACAGGGGAGCAGTATCTACAGCAGTATCATTATGCAGACAATTTTGCCAGTAAATGCCCCAGTGTAGATCAGATCCAACCGATGTGTCAGCTTTGCCAACTACCTGTATGTTAGATCCTTTGTCTCTATGTGAACTCAGTAACTAGAGACAAAATTATCCTGCCCCTCTCTTTTGCATCTTTTGATAAATGTAGTTTTAATGAACTATGGAGTCTGAAAGCACTTTACATCAGCAACAGATCCCAAGAGCAAAATTCAGTTGGTTTCTCCTACATTACATGTCGCCATTCATCAAATTTATTGAGCAAGGTTCCTAAGCACATGGAGGCCGGACCAGCACTGACAGAGGCTCTCTCTTGTATAGCAACTCCTTTGATCAGACTGTCAGCATCATTTATTTGCTCGTGTTTCATATTCGTGAATGCTCCAGTAAGCTATTTTTCCTAGTTGACTATCAGAGACAAAGGCTGCTCTTTCAAGTTGGATTTGTACTTCTTCCCTTCCCCTCCATTTCAATCAGCTACGGAAAAGATTTGGGGTTTGGATTATTTTTTTTTCCTAGCTCCTTTTGCCTGCCTGTATTAGAAGCTTTAGGAACACTGATGGCTGGAGAAGACTCCAGTTGATGTCTTACCTGTAGGAGATGTGCTCGCAATCAGCACACCTAATTGCTTTGCTTGATGTGCTACTGGCCAGGGTGGAGAGCACAGAACCAGCTGCTGCACCCTGTTTTCCCCAGCTACGAGTGAGGAGATGTGGGGGCTCTGAGTGCTGTGGGTGGAAGAAAAAAGGTATCACTACAAATGGGTGGGCCTGACAGGGGCAGGAACTGGTTTATTGCATGGAGAGACAGAGAAGGCTGGAGGAACATAATAGCTTCTTGAAACAGGATCTCTGCCTGTGGGGAACTGTTGTTCTACTGCATATACAGCTATTATTTTTCTGCTAATGACTCTGTGGCTGCAGAGACATGGCAGGTGGTGAACTGCCCAGAGCAGCTCAGGGCTAAGCAGAAGTGACCAGTTTGGGCTGTGCTGGAGCTCTGGGATCCTCCACTTGTAGACCCAAGGGTAAATGTCTTTAAAGCATAAATCCCAGTGTACTGGGAAGAGCACATATTCCAGAGGGTAACTTTCCAGTGTGGTCTGGCCTAAAGAGCTGGTCACTAAAGGCTTCTCAGAGCAGATCCCTTACATCAAGATATTTAACTTAAAACAATATCAGATGCCTTCAAGATAGAATGTCTCTGGGCTATCTTTGACTCCAGCTGGGCATTAACTCCCAGGTGACCCCACAGAAATGGGACTTGGGAGAGTTCAGACTGGAGGCAATACAGATCCACGGGATTTCTCACCACGCACAAACCAGGCCTCACCTGTCCCCACACACATCTGGTTTACTGGCAATGTTTTTAAAGTTGCCACTAAGAAACAAATTTTTAGACTAATACCAACACATATGCTCTTGGGATGCTTCTCACCCAATCAACTAGGTTGGAAAGGACCTCGAAGATCATCCAGTCCAACCATTAACCTCACACTGACAGTTCCCAACTCCACCAGATCCCTCAGCGCTATGTTGACCCTACTCTTAAACGCCTCCAGGGATGGGGACTGCACCACCTCCCTGGACAGCCCATTCCAATGCCTAACAACCCGTTCTGTAAAGAAATACTTCCTGACATGTAGTCTAAAACAACATCTATGTTCTATAACAACATTTATGTATTTTAACTTACAAATATTGCTAAGGGACTTTTTCTTTTTGGTGCTCTACCAGTTCCTAGTCTGTAGCGAAAGATGATGGAGGAGTATTTTCCCTGCAGTTAGAATTAGGTATCATTACTTCCATGCCATTTTGCAAAACATTTGAAGTATCTCATGAAGGTTCCTACATTCTTGTTAATTATTTTTTTGTAACTGGGAAAAAATAAGACACAGATCATAGTAGCTGATGAGAGCCCTTGCATGCCCATTTATATTAGCAAGGCAGTGCTAAGCACTGAACCAAGGGCATCACAGCTGAGCTGCAGGCAACCAACCAGCTTTCTTCTAATAACTTGGCTCCTGCACAGCACTGAAAGTCTGCAGCCTTTGTGGTTGTTTCAAAGTACCCACACCTACCCAAAGCTGAACACTCTACAGTAAGGAGAGACAAAACCACTCTATAGATACAACTTGGTAATATCAATCAAAAGAGAGGAAATACTGTCTATGCAGACACCCAATCACTCATGGGAAACACATATGAATCCTTTGTAAACACCTTTTTTAAGGAGTACTCTGAGAAAATACAGTAGGGATGCTGCAGCCAATGTGATGGGAAGAGTCTCACACAACACCGCATCTCAAAAAAGGATTTAACCTCAACTTCATAAATATTGCCCATCAACAATTCCTGCATGTAGCTATAACACCTCAGAAAGTTTAATTACCACTAAAGAAATGGAAGACAAAATGAGCTACGTGACCTTTCCCACCCCAGATCCTGTAGGTCGGCATTATTTAAGACAACTGGGAGCCTGAAAAGCTAAACATTAGTGTTGGCAGATGAACAGATGGATGGATCGCTGCCAGCATAATCCATCTTCCCACTTGCCTCCACAGGACTGGGTGACATTCAAAACTAACTACTTCCCTATGCAAAGAGAAATGCACGCAACGCAATGAGCAGGCTTTAAAATGGACTGATCAGCTGGCAGGACCAGTGGCAAAATGCTTTATGGCTGCTATTTAATGCTGCAGGCGAGGCTGTAAACAAGAGGCATTAGGCTGTGGCAGAAGTGAGGAATGTAGTGACCACAGTGGATTTGCTGTAAGCCAACCCCTGAACAAATTGTAAAAATCTATCAGGAAGCTGTCATTTTTCCTTTGTGTATAAATGCTCTAAATCTGATTAAATTTTTAATCAGAGCAGATAAAATTATGGTATTATCATCAAAGGGGATGCTCTATCTACAGTTTCATGAAAAATTTCCATCTCTGCTCAACTTGGATTTTTTTTGTTGTTTTTTTTTTTGCTTGGGGGTCTACAAGTAAATTTCCCAAACACTAAAAATTAGAAAAGAGTAAAGTCCATTTTGTAGAAGATTTCTTAACACAGACAGTTACTGTACAGACATTAGCTCGCCTGATGCCAGATGGGACTCAGTCCAGGGCTTTCAGATCCAGCCCAAATACCTGTTGCCTGAGCACAAAGAATGCTCCTGCTCTCTGACCAGGACAGACACAACAACAGGAGCTGCAACGCACTGCACCAGTGTGAATCACGTTACCTTCCCTGACAGAGAGGGCACTGAAGCCCACAGACTCCCACATGTCCCAGGACTTTCTGGTGCTCATCGAGGATTCAAAAGTTAAATAATTTTCTTCATCTACTAGCTATAGCAGACTGTGCTGTCAGCTACCAGACTACAAGATAACTTTTCTAAATTGGCAAAAATAACTCTTAACATGTACCTTTGTGCCCATAGTACCCGAAAGGACAGAGATATGTCTCTGACTGGTCTACAATATCACCCAGATCAGACCATAAGTCTTCAGGATTTTCTACATCTGCTGGCAAACATCAGTACTGTTGACAGTCAGCCAGTGCAGTCAAGTGCAGAAATAACCTCAGTCAAGATCTGAACCTTGGACTCCAGGTGAATGACCCTTCCTGACTAGCCCACTGCAGCATCTGGCTTCCCTGAGCTTGCCTGTGCAATCTGAAGCAAAAAAGCATTCATTCCCATTTACTATTGCCCATATGCCACCTCTAAATATACTTACATATCAGCATTTATGCAACATTCAGTACAAAATCCATATGGCTCCTTTCACCAAGCTGCAACAGCAAGAAGGGTGAGTTGCAGAGAGAGTCTGGAGATGGAGCTTGTAAAGATTTCTTTCTAAGCACCATGTAACACACTCACTGCAGATGGACAGTGATGGAAGAGTTGTTACAACCTGCTGCAGATGGGCCATGTTTTGTTTTTTCCATGAAGCCAAAATTAATTTCTTTTACATGAAGTGTCTACTAGTGATCCCTCTGGAACAGAAGTTGGGTAGCAGAGCAGCTCCAGGCCTAAGCTGAGAAGTGTCACAGCCTCTAGTACATCAGCTTGTGATTACCTTGACCAGGCTCATCTGGGACCTCCACCCTTGCTCCTATCACCCATTGGCCTGGGAGCTGCATTTAAGCCCTGGACCTTGCCTACACTAGGCTGTAGGTATACTGATGATTCTGGCCTGGCTAACTTGACTTCTTGTGTGATACCAGAGCTGTGTTGGGACTATGGCTTTCTCTGGGGCTTGTTGGGCTGTTGGTGGAACCAAAACACAGTCATGGGGCCCACTCTTCTCTTCCCTTTTTGGTTCAGTGTGACTGTACCCCTTGAACAAGGTTGCTGCCTCAACCTGCCCTGCTGCCTGCCTTCAACCTCACCTTCCTTTCCAGAGACATCCACCTTTACTTGCTCCTTGACAAGGAGCTTCTGAGCCCTTGAGTTTAGCGAGTATCACTTCCCTAGGTTAAACAGAAGAAAGAAATGTTCACATGGATCAAGAGAGTAGAAAATCAAGTTTTCAAATGTCCCATGCAGCAACTACTGCCAAGAGACCTTCCAGGATGTAAGAGGAAAGCAACTCAAGCCTGTCACAAATGTCCTTCTGACTTCTGAATGGCAAACCACCCAAATGAGAGCCTTTGAATGTTAACGATTTGCTTTAACAGATAAAGGATAAAAATGTGTTTGCTGTCACTGCCTAAATCACAGAAAAAAAGTAGCAGCCAGTTAACTACTCCTGGATAATGCTTACTTTCATTAAACTTTCACATCCACTGCAAGAGAAAAAGGCTACATGCCTGTAAGAGACTGTAGTCAGAGTGGTAAATCAGGGGCCTCATGCTGCTATTATTCCCAGTCTTATATATGTTGGGTTCTTAACTCCAAAAATTGTTGTATCCCTTGTGAGCACATGCTGTGTTAGACTTAATCTTGACAGATAGCAAGGAATTGATCACAGAATTAAAAACATAACTGGTTGCTTAGTTACCAATGATCACTACACAGTTATATTTGCTGTGTGCAAACAGAGCCCAGTGCAAACCAATTATCCATCATTATGACTCTAAAAATGCCAATTTCAGAGAGCTGAAAACAACTGTGAGTCAGGTAATAAAGAAAATTTGAGTAAAAAAATACAAATAATAATTGGGAGCCCTTTTTTTTTTTTTTTTTTGCTAAATGTTCAAACAGCCACAATCCTGTGACTGAGGAAAGTAAATATTTTGGAAAAAAATAGGATTCTTGTTTATTGGGAAAGTGAAAGCAAGTGTGTCATGTATAAACACTGGGATAATAGAAAGTAGTAAATAAAAATGGTAAGTTAAGAATTGCACAAAACTGATAAGAGGAAAAAGACACAGGGAGAATTAAAGAGCTTCAGGATTAATAATGGCATGAAGGAGGTGAAACACATTGGGTCCTAAAAACAGCATAGTGCAAAAATGAAGTGGAGCTACAGTTCATAGCAGTGCTGTGAATGTTGAATAAGTAGAAAGCTACCTCTGTCAGCTGCTCAGCAATAACTGTCTTGGGAGCTCTGCAACATTAATCTGAGATGACTAATATACTTTTTTTTTGTTTGAAAACATGAGATAAAAGTGGCCTTAGACTTAGGTCAGTTTGAAAAATACATTTCATAAGAGCAGCACATTCCTCTTGATTGGGAACAGAAGTAATTATAGAAAGGTGCATGATTTCATAGTGAAGACATTTAAGCTCTAGAACAATTTTCTGGGGGATGTGATGATTAGTGGTTATGGCTCAGGCACGGGAAACAGCCCTATGTCTGCATGAGGCAGACTAGAAGAGCCAGCAGGTGCAACGGCTGCAGGGATCTGCCAATGTCTCTCCCACTTCTTGAAACAGATATATGGATACTGCTATTTAATACACTATGAGGAGCCACATTCTTATTTCTCACAATTAGGTGTGCTATTCTTTCATGTTCCATCCCCACAGATCAAATCATTGAATCTCCCATAACTGTGACCTTCCTTTAGCAAGGTCTTTCATCTATCAATCAAACTGAGCCTTGGTGCCAGGTCTGTGGATAAGGTGCTGTACTTGGATGCCTTACCATGCACATTCATGAGAGCATGCACCACATAGATGCTGGCAGGTCAGACACTCATGGGCTAAGCCCCGCACTGAATTTACCATCACAGCTGTAAACAATTCATGCTCAGCATTGCTGGTATCCAGCCTCTCCTTCTCAGCAGTTTATCTCCCCTCTCCTAAAATACAGGATTAAAAAAAAAAAAAATAGCTACAGAGATTTCTGCCTTCCTTGCATGTGCTGTAAAGTGCAGCTGTGCTATATCTGATCATGCCCTCATGACAATTTAAGCTCTCTGAAGATAGGAATAGTCAGGGCTGGATGCAGCCACAGTAGAAATGAGTTTGGGCTGAACGCTCTGCTTCTCTCCAGTAAAAACTGCGGGTCTTGTGTACAGGAAGGGTAAGAGCTATAAGTGTTAAATCCTCTACAAGACCTGGGCTGGTGAAATCCCCTGTCCTGAGTAACCTGCGTTTACAGAGGAGGAAAGGAGGAAATGGGTCAATCTGTCTTCTTTATGCAATGCAGCATAACATATATATTCTATAGGAGACATACAGCATCTTTTTGCCTTTGATTCAATTATGAGATTGGTTCTTATTTGGCCAGGAGAGCAGAAGCAAAGAACAGACTGAGCAATTTTGAGGTTGACAGCAAACGAACAGACAAGTGTGTTCCTGCCTATTCAAGAGATGTACAGAAAGTGCTAATAGTGCTTCAGTCTCAGGAAGTATTTTCTGTGCTTGCGTTCAAGCAGAAGCCGACGGAAAGATAGGTTACAACAGCCACCAGATCAACTTTGTGTTTGCTATGGCACTGTGAAGAAGTTTATCAGCAGCCTGGACAGGATGTATGCAGTGTACTGAGAGATGCTGCTTGCATATATATTAGTTGTGCATGGCAATGGCTGAAATTGTTACATATAAGACTGATCCATATAGATGCTTACTAAATGAGATTGGCTCATAAACACCACAGTCTGCCTGCTCTGGAGAAATATTAAAGACCTAAACAATTTCATGAGAGTCTGTGTGAAAGATGGGAAGTGCCTCTCAGCCATTGTGGTGCCCAGGCCATCTGTCTGAAGGGTTACACTCTGCCCTGGAGATCAGCATGTAGCAGCTGAGTCCACTCCTGAACAGGCAAAGCCATCTTCCCTCTGTAAAGACAGGCCTTTGTGACCTCCTGAGAGATGGGGGAATTCTGTTGCCCCTTCTGCCCACTATAGATGTACCCCAAATTAGCAGTGTCTACTACTAATCTCTTGTTAACTATCAAGGCCGTCAGGTATGTAAACCTGAATGCAATGAAAAAGGCCCCAGGAAATAATGGGCTTATCTCATCATATCCCAGCTGGCAGCACTGCCAAGAACATGGTGGAAAACTTGATTTATTAAAATTAATGAAGGAACTGGCTAGTCTTGAATAATTCATTACATATCAGCTGCTGCTGAGGTAATAGGAGCTCAGCAAGATCCTCTTTAGCACTGCATAGTGCCTAAAATCTTTAAATAACATGAAGTCAAAGATTGGCTAGTTAAAGATTGAAGGGCTTTCTCCATGCGAGAGGCCCTGAATCTTGTTGCTGAGGTCATCCAGCTGCCATCTGCCAAAATCACCGAGGCCTCTCAAACAGAGACCAGCTAGCTAACATCACTCATTTTTGCCAGGGCATGAAGCATTCTGCCTCAGCCATCAACTTCTGCAGAATATAATGGTTCCGTTTTTCACAACTGTTTCTGAAATCAAGTTTAGATTTCTATATTTACCATAAACTAGGGATGTCCGAGGGTGTTGGCTTGCTTTTCTGATCATTATATATGAAAATAAATCAGCCAGACATGCAAAGAAGTAGGCACTATCATCTGAGTATGCAGATCTCAAGGTGCAATCTCTGCTGCTGCTCAGGGCTCTCATCAGCACCAGCAGAATCAAATTACCCACAGCCTGGACAGTGTCAGGGCTGGATTTTGGAAGCATGTCAGAAGCCCTGGGACAGAATCCTGCTAATTGAATCTGGTGCCACTTGATGAAACAAGGGCTCTTTTTCAGCTCCGTTGAAGTCAGTGGTAAAACCTTTGATAAATGTGTAAAAGCAGCAGCAAAATCAGGCACAGTAATTAGATGGCTGATACTCTCTGTATGCCCTCCTCCAGAGGTCAGAGGAACTGTAGTTAATAAAGAGGAAAAACAGATAATGCAATGAAGACCATCCTGCCTCCCAGCTGCTGGTATGGGGTCTCCTAAACACAAAACTCTCCACTTGCCACAGCTCAAGACCCTCCCTGAAGTCCATCACTTCCTCTCTTTCCAACTGGTGATGATGGGAACTGGCCCCACAGTACTGTTCTCAGCTCCAGCTCTGGTTTGCATTGCCTTCCTGTGTCCCCCACTGGGCACCTAGGAATTTACGATGTACAGGAGCTCTGGATTGTATTAAGACAGTTGGACAAGACAGCCTTTGACTCAAGATCCTGATGAATAGGGAGAGATCCTGATGCCCTGTTGATTGCCTCAAGCCAGATTTTATTGCCAGATGCCATTCCTCCTTCAGCCAGAGCAGATGATCTAGGCCAGGTCACAGTGTCTGAAGTATTTTGCTAGAAGTACTCTATGTAGGCAACTGACATCATGAGACATTTCACCTAGGCCCAGGAGACTGCCTGTTTCCTCTCCCCTCCAAAAACACTGCTTCATCAATCACATGTGCGAGGGTTTTAAGAACTAAAGTCAACTCCCCTCACCTTGAAATGGAGGCAGCACTTCCTCCTCTTGCTGTCTGTTAACAGCCTCTCTGCAGGAGGTCACAGGACATGGATTTACACTCCTGAGCTTTTTGCGGTCGTAGGTTAAGATAGGTTAAGATCATTTTGAGAAGTCACAAACTGACATTGTGACTTCTCGCCCTGAAGTGTGTGAATGCAGCAGGTATTGTAACTCTCACAGCTGCAGAGCAGGAGATGCTATGAACAGGTTGTAACCTGGTAACATGTGGGACTGACATCTGGTCCCTGATCACCTGAGGTCCTCCCAGACAAGGCACTCCAATTCCTGTGTTACAGCTCTGGCATCTGTAAAAGGAGGTAATAAAACTACCTTCTAGCATCTGTGAGAACTAGACCCTTCCGCTCCTTGCAGTCTTTGAGCACCAAGGAAAGTTGGGTAAGGTTTCCTAAAACTGAAGTGCAATTATTTGGAAGTAACTGAACTCTGGGACCTGTGTTCAAGCATAACAGCTCCAAGCCACTGTCTGAGCACAAGCTGGCATGGCTCTAACTATCCTTTCTTGAAGGGAAGGCCCTTCTCAAACTGTGAGGAAATGCAGGTACGTGGGCAAGGACAGGACTGTGGTATCAGAGGACCAGTCCGTGAAGCATACATGCCTCTCTTTACACACTACCAGGCTAACTGTGTGTACGGTTGTGTCTTTGCAGCTGCTTTTGGCCTTTTACCATTGTTTTCTTCTCCTTTTCCTTCTTCCTGTCTCTTTCTCCCCACCCTCACCCCCCACCCTTTTTTCCTTTTTGAACAGTCATCTGTTATCTTCTGGAAAGGGCATCTGACTAGCGATGATGTACTGTCACCCTGGGAGCTGGTTTAGGAGGCATGGTGCCCCTCTGACTTGCCAGACAACAGCAGTTGCTATATGGCTCCCTTTGCTTTGTTCCTTCAGGAGACCGGTTGGTATTTACAGCATTATCTCTAAGCAAAGCCTCATCCCTGAGATATGCTCACGCATGCGTGCCTCAGGGAATTCCAACTGGGAGGTGAAAGTAAAGGATTTCATCATTTAAAAAAAAAAAAAAAAAAAAAGAAAACCCACCACCAACAACAAAAAACCCCACCACAAAACCTCAAAGAAATCCTGGAGGAAAGGCTGTTTTCTTCCAAGAGATTCTGTGACATAGGGACTGTAAGAGAAGTAGGGAAGCAAGAGTTTTACCACTCACCCAGTTTTCACCTTCCCAGCCTAAATAGTGAAAAAAAGTTAGAGAAGGGCACAAAGCAGCCTAGCTCTTATTCCAGGCAGGGAGGAAGGCAAACTTGGTGTAAATCAAGAGTAGCACAAGTTAGATGCTTCTGTTAAGTTTGTTGGTTGGTTGGGGTTTTTTAACCTAAAAGATATAAAATGGATGTAATTGAGCTGGCTAACTCTGGGGACACTGGTGTAGCTGTGCTGGGATCACAAAACAGTAAGTTGTCTGAAGAGACACACTTGCTTCCTGGGGCACAACAGTAAGGGAACAGAGAGCCCTTTTCCTGGTTCTCCCAGTTCTGCCCTCAGTGGCGCTGTGCTAAACTTGGCTTAGTTTACGCAGGAAAATAAAAAAAAAAGTTAAATGCTTTTTCATTTTCTCAAAGGATATGGTGGAACTAAGCCAAAAATGTGTATTTGTACTGCTTCACCTAAGAGAGCATAAGCACTTTCTCTGGTGAATCACCAGGTCCCCAAAGCTTCTGCTCCTCCTACATGACTGCCAAGTATCCTGGGGAAATGCTGCCAGGCACAAGGACACTGTGACACTGCTGGGCTGATGCGTGATGTGTGGCCATGGCTGAGGGTCTTCAGGATTCTGCCCCAAGCTCCCTAGGATGACAACATTTGGGATCTGATCCCCAGTATGACTTTTCACTGTGCCTGAATTTACCTCAGTTTTTCTGCCTAGTGCAATTTTCTGGCCTTCCAAAAAAAGCACCTTCCCAATCTGTTGCCCGGTATTTCCTCGCTGTTCAGGGCCAGCATGAGCAGGACGCTGGCAGGTAGGTGCACAGGATAGCTTTGGAGGTGCAGGAAGACAAACGGACAAAAGATTGTTGACACCATGATGCTGTGGACAAGTCACACACAGTAGGGTTTGGAAACAAAGCTTCCATGAGATGGAGATAAGGGGGGCAGGAGTAAACCCACTCAGATAAATCTGAGGCTTCCTTCAACTACATCAGCCATGTTAACATGCTCTAGATGAAGACCAGGCTCAACTGTTCTGATGTTAATTGCCTGGCTGCTTTAATTGGATATAGGCTTCTAAGTCCTAAAGTCAGCTGTGTGACAAGACAAACTGATATTTACCACTTATCTCCTTTATCTTGGCTTGCCCAGTACTGCATGGTCAGCACGTATGTTCCCACGCATATGAACTGTCCACAGAGCTGTTGAATTTTTTTGCAAGCAGAAAAAGTAACATTTTACATCTGAAGTGACTGTTTGGACTCTGAGTTGAAGCAAAGCTACTTTGGCCTGAGTTCAGCTTCTGCTACAGGGAATGCCTCCAATGCACCCATAACCATCATCAGCAACCAGATAATAAGCAGAGCTGCAGGGCTACTAATTGGCAGCACAGTGATGGCACTTGGATACCCAATGGCCTCTGACGATGTGACATCTGCATCATTCATGCAGTGCAGTCAGTATCCCTCTGGATTTGCTGAGGGACAGCTGTAGGGACACCCGGAGCTAGAGGATTAGTTACCACAAAGCAGTGTTTTGAGATGGGAGGTTGTGAGCATGGCTGAGAATGAGATAGCTTTCTAAAATGAGTCCTGGCACACTGGGCTTCCTGCTGTAGTCCATGCCAACTTGTGCCTTTCTCCTCCTTTGGCTCTTTGCTATCCAAGATGAGGTAGGATAGGAACACCAGAGGGGACAGAAAACACCCCCACTGCTTCTGAGCCCTGCACTGCCCCATGAGCTAGTTTGATTAGGTGGAGCACCAGGTTTGCAGCCAGGCCCAGCAGGCCACCAGCATCCAGGAGCAGCAGGCTGTGTGGTGCAGAGCCAGAGTGTGGTTCCAGGCTAGGGCTGGCCCTGCACTTGTGCCAGTATACCAACACACCCAGCCTGACTCTACTGGGGTGTCTCTGAGCCAGTGGAGCAAATGTGGCTGCAGGTTATCACCCCTGCTACAACTAGCAAGACATTGCCTCAGCCTCCTTATCTCAACCTCTGGTAGGGCTTTGTATTGAGAGAACTCAGGCTCTGTCCCCCACCCTCATTACAGCTTCAGTGACATAAAAGCAGAGGAAAAAAGACATGAATTACTCTGCATCAAGGAGTTCAGGGTCTTTCACTAAAAAAAAGTGGGGAAGGATCCCTCAGTAGGGTGTAGTCTCACATCATAAGCTTTGCTGTCAGGTTCCCTCCCTGGAAGGGAGGCCCTGAGGCTAAGAGTCTCCCTGCTGCTCCACCACCCCATGGACAACTGGGCAGTAGTGTCCTCTACCATGTGCCCATCAGCCAAGCTTGGCACATGGGGACAGGGGAAAGAGGCTGGCCACTGCCTTGTGAAGGGGCTTCCTGAACAGGCATGTGCTTGCAGGAGCACTGCTGGCAGACACCTCTGACTGCAGCTCTCCTCCCTTGCAGGACAGTTCCCTCAGTGCTGGGCCTAGAAGCAGGTTCATCGCCATCAAATGACCATAAACCTGTCCTCACACTCAGCGCAAACAGAACGCTGGGAGACCTGGACTATTGCATATAAAGAATCAGTACCATAGGCTCAAGTTTATCCTCAGTTACCTGGATGTAAATAACCTGATCAGGTGCAAGCAAAGGTACCTGATTTTGGCTACTGCTGGAGCAAGGAGGACACTGTATGGGGTACAGCGCTACCAAGGGAAGCTACAGTGAAATTGGCCACCTCTTCAAGCCATTTACCACATCACGAGGCAGGATGAATCAATAATATGTATTGAGCTGGGAAAGTTAATCTGCATCCAGAGCATCATAACAAATTAAAAGGAAATAAAATCAGTACAATTCCACTGGCTCTCATTACTATCACAGTGGAGAGTAATTAAAAACCATGGGCCAAATTCAACGCTGGAAGAACTCTCCTGAAGCCGGAGGCACTGTACAAGGGCATTGTTTTTTCCAGATGCTATGTTTCAAACAGCAGCAGGAATGGCAAAATGGGCAGAGAGGATAGGGCAAGGTAAGAGGGAAATCTATTTAGGAGCCAGGCATTCTGCTTCTTGCTTTTCCTCACCTGGAGTCATGCTGCTCACCTGCTGCTTTGGTACTTGATGAGGCCGAATCTCAGAAGCTCCAAGCATTTATATGTGGGGCTCCTGCTCCAATTACAAGGCCTTCCCAAACCAATACACAACTGCCGTTCATCAGCTTTGGCTAACAGCCTTGTCCTGCCTCTTCCCTGCTCCACTGTAGTACTCTGCTCCCTCTGAGCTCCTCTCTCCTCCCTGCTCCTCAGCACAGCCACCCCTAATACACCCTCTCTTCCTTGCTACAGAGAAATTCCTTTCCCTACCACAGAGCACCCTCTGATATCCTGTTGCCTCATGAGGCTCTCAACCCATCTTTTTGTGCTTTCCTATAAACTCCTTGTCCTTTGGCCCTCCCTAAAGAAGCAGCAGCTGAAGAAGGATGATCACCTGCCCCAAAGCCATAACCACTTGCACTGCCATTACAGCTTTGATCCAGCCCTGCATGAATTATGAGTTAAAGCTGTTCTATGAAATAAGGATTCAACTTGAAGCAGCACCTGCTGCCAACACCTTGGTACCCTGCCCCTCTGTGAGGCCCCACTGGGCTTTGTCTCAGCTCAACCCAGCAGCTGATGCCCATTTAGCAGAAGGAGAATGTGTGATGCACAGAAAGCACATCCCTCATCACCACACACAGCACTGTGTCCAACCATCAGCACTGCAGCACAAGGTGAGAGCGCAGCCACCACACAGGTACCCAGAGAGGCAGCTCATGGTGACACCAGCTGCTGACAGCCAGTGGCACTGGGGATGTGAATGCCAAAGTTTGCTTCACAGGGCCCAGGGGCTGGAAACAGCCATTAAAGGACAGAGGCACTGGACAGAAGAAATCAGTCTGAGGAAGTCCTATACCTGTGTCTAGCAAAACATCAGATCTCAGCATTCTTGTCCAGTCTTCAAGTTTCTGAACCTCTTGTCTCCTGTTACCACACCCTGTCCATGGCTTCCACCTATGGAAGCTATGCTGCCATCAGCAGCGTTAGGCAGCTACTAAATACCATGTGTGGCAAACACCAGTCTATACGTGTACATTACTGCTGAGGACTTTTACACACGGACACATTTACCATGCAATAATTATGATAAACTACAGAGATAATGCAAAGTGGATTGTTAATGCTATTTTACAAATTGGTGTAGTATGGTCCCGCAGGTGGAACCACGGACTGAGTTTTATTTCCAAAAATACCATGCTCTTATTCACTGTCTGGAAAGGTGGACACCTCACTTGATCTAGTTGTGCCTCAATATGCCTTTCAAAAGTTCAGCCACTCTACTCACACACATCCACCTCTGTAACCACATTCAGATCCACCAATGAAGAGCACAAAAGCCTCATTCTTAGAAGCATTCAGTGTCTATATTCATAGCCATATTATCACAGAATGTGCCACGTCATTTCACAAAAAAATAAGTGTTCACATCTTTCAAAATAATTCAGCAGGGACTGCAGAGACCCTCAAGAAATGTGCCCCTTATTTAAGTGCCTAGCTAGGAGCCACCTCCCTCATTTCTCTAATTCTCATCTGAAAACAGCAGACCATCTCTCCCAGTCCAGAAAGCCAGGACATAAAAAGGTCACCTTTTTAGCTACCTCACTGAAAAAAGCAGCATGAGCTTCTGCTGTGTCATGCAAGCAGGTGCATTCACCTTGGCTACAGTGGGAGGGAAAGCCTGGGTCTTGGTCTGGGAGAAAAGCACAAGGCACAACCAGGTAAGGGGAAGTGTTTCTTACACAGATCTTAAGAAGGGAAAGCATGCCAAAATTTTTCTCTTTATGGTGGGCTAGGAATATTATTTTTAATTATATACTATTTAGCATATATATATATATATATCATCCGCCTTTCCTATTACAACAACTTTGAGTTGATTTGTGTAGCATTTAGACAGTCTCAAATGGATTATTCTTTACGGTAGCATTAGCTTGAGGCATAACTGGAGTTTTGTCCTGAATATGACTTTACTCAATAAGGCCTGTGTTTTGACAGTCATTATACGAGGTGAGATACAGGTAAAAGTATGGTTCCTAATGCAATGAGGAAATAAAGTTGCTGACTCCCATCCCTCTGGACAGGCAAGAGGGAGTAGGGAGCTTCTTCCCATGGGTGTCAAAAGCCATCCTGTAGAAAAAAATCCAAGCTATGCACTAATGCACACTGCACTGTCGTAAGCATGGAGGGGATGGAGGATGTGGCTGTGGACTATGCTAGTGCCTGCACTTGCTTCTGGGTTGGACTAGCCCTGTTTTATGTATTTACTTCATGCTCCTTCTGTAATGAAGAAAAGCCTGAGGAGTGTGCCGAGAGCCAGAATGAAAAGTGTTGCAGAGTTACTGCTCTACTGTTTGCATGTGACCAGAAATAACAAAGCACTGTAGACGAGCAATGACTGTGCCCCTTGGGGATGTGGCTATATGGCAGCCAGGTAGGACAGAACCTGCAATAAAGGGCAGAAGATCCTCCCTGAAAGACACAACCAGCTGTGAAGGCACTTTTGTATTAGGAGACTTGGTTCTCAGAGCCAGGAATGGGATGTCAGCTCTTCCCATACCTGCTGGAAGGTGTCCTGAGACTCAAGTGGTAGATCAAACAAGCAAGCTATGCACCTTAATCTTAAAAAGCTGATCAGCTCAGGGGCTGCTTATCAGTAAGGAAGGCTTCCATAGCTTGCCCCTTTCTCTTCCAAAAAACAGATTTCCTTTTATTTTTTCTCCTATGACTTTGGCTGATGATTTGTTCTCAATGATACTGAGCTTTCAGAGAAGCTGAATGAATGACTTGTGAGGTTTCCCCACTGCAGGTATGGCTTCTGCAAGCATAAAGCACCAATCTCCAAAACCATGTCTAGCCCTTAAACTAGGACAAGGACTGCACCGCATTGGGGCTCACAGACAGGTTATCCTGTACTGCAGAAACCTGAACCCTGATTGTCCACAGAGAACAGAACTGTTGCAACAGCTGTGGTAAAAAAATGGGGCACATCAGTGCAAATCAGTTAAGTACCACAAACCAGGACTCCTGAGGGAACGCTCTCATATCCTCTTGTAAATGTGAGGTCTTGGTTCAGTTCAGGCCTGAGGTTTTTCCAGGTTAAACTACCACAGCATGGATTAGCAGCAAAACTGTATTGAACCGTTATGAGAAGCAGTTACCTCCTTGGCTCTTGAAAGGCACTTTATTGAAACAAGTTTTTCAAGAGGGACCTCCTTGTGAAAGGGGTTGTTTCTGTCTACTCCTTGAAGCAGGCAGGAAGGATCAGCCACACCACCATAAGTGACAGGAGTACTTCAGCACAGAGGTGATTGATATTCCCAGGCACCGACATCCTGTTAGTCCAGAGGGCTCAGCTTCAATCCAGTCACAGCAGGTGCTAATTCTGCTCCAGTCAAACTCTGAAGCACTGCTTTGCTTCCAGACCTCTCTGCAGGGTACATTTGAGCGAGGTGTCTGAGATGCAAAGATCCTTAAGATGAGCAAGGACTTGATTAGCGGGAATGGTAGGTGAGTTGTCCTGGAGACAAGCTACGAAGCCAGCAGATCAATCTGTCACAGCAGCTCTGACTGGCTGTGACACTAGGAACTGACACGTATCGCTTCTGCATTAGGTCTGAATGGAGCTCTCTTGCCTCAGTGCCTGAGGATCTTTCACTCCCTTCTTCCTGGGGGAAGAACCTTGCGTGAAAAGTTCAGCTGTGTGTACTCCAAGTCTTGTGAATCACTCGCTTGTGGTCAAAGCCACTGTCATCTTTCAGTTGCTAACTGGCCTCCTAAACACGCCTGCAGAAACAGTCAGATTACTCTGCTGCAAACAAATTAGTTTTGACAGGACACCACCAGCACTGCTCCCAGGCGCCAGCAAAGCCACAAGATGGGCTGCAGCGTGTCTGACTGGAGCAGCTCTAGCACTGCATCCGCAGCTAGTGCAATGTCTGGCTGCTTCTGCAAGCACTGACAAAGAACCAAGCCTGTAAACTCCCACTAGCATCTGCTGAAGCTTCATATCCCAAAGGAAAAATGGATTTTTGCTTATATGTATCTTTAAGCATTTCAGCAGCAGAGAAGGCAAGGGCGTAGACACTCTCTCTAGCTAAAAACACAAAGCCATGTTTTTTCTTTATAAGAAAAAAATTACTGCTGTTCCTTGATGGAACTGTCTAGGACAGGAGATGGAGAAAAATTCCAAAAGCTTTAGTTCCTTTAGTTCCTTCCTGGAAAGAAGTCTTTAGGACAGGTACCGTTTAATTCCCCACAGTTATTCTAGAAGATAAGGGGATTGTCTCACACCCAGGTTCCAAAAGGTCTGCAGAGGGCCCCGAGTTGTTATATAGCAAAATGAATATCAGCAGACAGTGGAGATTTTTTTTTCCTTTTTTCCCCTTGTGCTTCACCTTGAAGCAGCTGTTAGCAAAGCTAGAAAACTCCTCTGCCCCTCAGTGTATTTAATACAGCCTTGGCAAAGGGACTGCAGTCTGTCATCTCATGAATATGGGAATTGCCTAATTCTTCAGCTATTCTTATTACCTCAGCCTGAGGGTCCCAGCTTTCCATAACTAATTTCTGAAATCACACACTTTACATTGTCCTTGCTGTCCTTGAGCAGCAAATCGCTGCTCCTCATGTAACTGATGCTGTTGTCTGCTGCGGTGACACTGACTTTCCCAGGGCCCTCCCTGAGCAGGGGTAGCACTGTGGACAAGGCTACTGACCCCAGCACTCCTGTGCAGTTCCTGGAGCTACTCACCCGCTGTTGCTGTAACTTACAGGAGGGTGTTTTGAAAATAAATGCTGCACAGCACTCTGCAGTGGCTCAGGGCTGGCTGACCAGCTCTGAAGCCTGGGCAGCAGGCTGGCAGCAGTAACACAACCCATCCCTGCAGCAGATTCCCTCACCTTGTTCCAGCAAACCATGGAGCTCCCTGTCTCCTTCTGCATCCTACCTCGACTCCCACAAAGTCAAGGGATTTGCAGTGCCTCCCACCTGTTGCTTCATTTTCCTCGCCTTGTCTTGTATGTTCTCAGTCTACCTTCCCTCCCTGTGCCCATGCACCTGTTTTCTGCTCCTTCATTATTTTTCCTAATATCACTCACTGATCCTGCCAGCCCTGTCCATCCTCCCAAGACTCAGAGCTAAAGCTGTTCCCGTGCCGGAAGGTGATAATGGCTGCCAGGAACCAGATGTTAGGGCTGCTGCGAACCGCAAAGCAGCTGGAAGCTGAGGCTGAGCTAATTATGAAGCAGGGACTGCGAAACTTGTGGAGATTCTGGCCAGAAGTGCCTAGGTTATTCCCAGAGACAAATGGGCACATCCTTTGAATGTTGGCAGGTGACATATGAGCAGGAAAGTCACCGAGCTGTGGACAGTTTTACAATCCTGGCTGCATGTGATGCCTCCTCATCTCACAAACACCCACGACTGCTGCTGTCAAGCTGCTCTGGACAAGGAGAACATGCTCATGTGCTGCAGCGGCAGCTGAGGAAATCTTAATGCTGGTTTCAAGGGCTAGATTCCTACAGAGCACAGACAAGTAAAAGCTCTTCTCAGAGGCCAAGAAGTAGCTACAGTAGCACAGGCTACTAAGGCAGGATCATGGCAGGGTGGAAGAAACCCATAGAGTTCTTCCTGTTTCTTTTGTGATACAGGATTTGTTTCCCTAGAGTTTGCCAAAAGGGTAACTGCATCAGTGGTTAATAAAACCAGGATTATGTCTTCTAGTAGTTCATTTCCTCTTCATGGTTCAAAACTGGCCCATACAGAAAGCACAGAAGGAATCACCTTGGAAGTCCATGGTTTTGTAATCAGAATCTCCCTTTCAATTAGTCATGTAGGTTGTAAATACAATAATTCCATCAATACTATGGAGCAGTCATGTTGCATTTGTATTAACATAAACAAGTGCTAATGTGCCATAGAGCTAATCTGATATGACAGTAATTGGCTGATGCCCAGCCATGGAGGCCCTGGAGCTATGCTTGCTCTCTCTTCTCCGAAAGAATAGTCCTCTGAAACACTGGAAAGGCAGCAAATTGTGATACCATTGTGATACCGTATCTTGCCTGTCAGCAATGAACAATGCTTCTCGAAGCTGCAGCACTAAGGTGTTTGGGAGGCAGGAGTGTATTCAAAGTGGAACTTGATCTCCTATAAGCTTAAATATCAAGAAATCAGGATTTCCAGAACACCTTGTAAGACCTGATCAGACTCAGCAAGCACCCAATGGATATTAAACCCAGAAAAGCCATAAAAGCATTCAGTCTGCTCCTTTCCCTTCCCTTCCCTCTGTGACTGCTGGGAGCTATGCATCATCACCTAGTCTGCAGTAGGCTTTTCTTACACCGACGAAGCTTAAAAAGCTTAAAACTTTGTAAAGGATATCAACATAAGCAATGCCTAAGGATGGAAACACAGCCCACCTCTTGTCTGGGCCATGAAAGCAAGTGGACAAACTCAAAAACAGGCTAGGGATCAGGAGTTTTCTGGGTTAGAGTCACAATAGGAACCACTTATTTTGCTTTTGGAAATACACCCTTCAAAGAGAGCCTCAGTGAGGGAGGCTGTCAAAGAAGTCATGCCAGATATCTAGGCTTTCTCTATTTGGCTTATCAGTTCTGTGCATGCTTTACTGTCTGCCTGTACAATGCCTTGCCTAATACACCCTCATCTACAATGGAGCCCTTAGGTTCTACCCCAGTACAAACCAAAGAACAATCAGAGACTTGCCTTTATCAGAAACCATTCTTCTCAACAGTATGGCACTCAATGCATGTAATTTTGGGGACTCTGCAAAAGCAGCATCTCAAAATTCCAAAGCATACTGGCCTGTCAGTGCCCAAAACAGCTCCTGGAGCAGCCAGTGAAATTAAGAGAATTTCGTTAGAGGAGGTGGGAAAGACCACCCTGAACAGAGAATTTAGGATCTGTGAGATGATGGCTTAGGTTCTGGATTGGATTTAAATCTTTCTAGGTCTCTGATCTGCTCCCCCATCTGTAAAACGGGATCAGTAAAACCTCCCCGACTTGCAGCAGGGCTCCCAGTCTTAACTGATGTCTGTGAAGCATTCTGAGAGCCATGAATGAAAGAAACCATTACCAAGCCCTCAGGCCATACTAAAATACCAACAAACAATGCAGAGTTGTTTATAATGCTTTTCAGTGCCACAATGACTATGAAATGAGGGAAGGCAAAAGTGTAGATGCACCCAGTGCTTCTTTGCTGCAGTGTAAATAAAAACGGTAGGAGCAGGTTTTTCCCTCCAGGGAATTCTGTTGTAGCTACTATTTTCAATAATGCAGTAAAACTTCTGCCTCTACGAATTCAAATAGATGCCCCTGGAAATAGCTCAGGTTATCAAAGCCTATTATGAATTGGGGAAAATGCATCCTGGAGTTGAAAACGTTATGAATCACATGGAAACGAATTAAGAAATGACTCACTTGCACCCCGCAGATTTAGAGCTGGGTGCTGCTCACGCCCCCCTTACAACAATTGAGCTCAGGCTAATACGTACGAGCACACAATATTCCACCTTGTACAGGACAAAGCCCCCAGGCAGCTGAAAGGCTCTAACCTGCCAATTTGCAAAGTTGCCTCTGCGGCTGCCGGTTTAGGGCAGTTTTTAGGGCCCGGAGAGGTGAAGCCGGGGGGCTCCTCCGAAGCCCTGCGCGTTGAGGACAGCAGCCTCCGGCCCGGGCGAAGCGCCTGCCCAGGGCGGAGCGCCTCAGCCCGCTCTGCTGCGCCCAGAGCCGGCGCGAAGGGCTGCGGCTGAGGAGCCGGCAAGCGCAGGGGCTGGGGCAAGCGGGTCTGCCAGCAACG
>NW_020799107.1:25297392-25321777 GCF_003259725.1 Athene cunicularia
GGCAGCTGCCCGGCCCTCCCTCGACCAGCCCAGCGTGCCCGGCCGCTCCCGGGCTGGGCTGGGGCTAGCTGTCGGCTTCCCCTTAGGGTGCTTGTGACCCCTCGTTTCCCATAGCCAGTAGCTTTTCCTTAGACTGGCCGCCTCGGAAGCCCCCAAGATGCGCTCGCAGATCGCACGCTTTTGTCCTAAAGCAAGCACGGCTCTGAGGACTTTCGTGACCAATTCCCGGAGCAGCCTTCGCAGGCAGTCTCGCTGGAACCAGCGCAGTGCTCAGAGAATGAAGCCAAGGCAGTGGTAATGCCTCTGGTTTTCCACATTCCTGAGCACAGAAACGAGTTGTATACTGCATTTGCAACTATTTTAATTCACCATTCATTTCAGGGGTAGCAGTGCCAGCCTGAACGCCTCTTCCCTTTCAGACAGTAAGGACTTGGCAAACTCGATGGTTGCTTTCATTGTTTCTAGGATTAAAATGTCGCACTTCGCTGGCTCTATCGTGTAATGCTGGATTGAGCTGGGTCGTTTTATCTGTCTTGTATGTGTGTGTTCATTTTGTTCCAAACAGGCAGGTTCTGGATTGGTGAGACATGTCAAATGAAGTTTCCCTGATTGCAACTGCTTACTTTCATGGGTTTTATTAAGTGATCAAGCATAGGTAAAGACATTGTTTCTGTTTGAGGATGTAATTAAGTAGAGAAGAACTAAATTCTGCAGAAAAAAAGCTGAATTCAGAGAGAAAGCAATAGCATGACAACCCTGAGCTCTTTCTGTGTTTTCAACACCTGATTATACAATTTATTTTTTTCTGGGGCCTGTCAAACTCCCATTTCACCTTAGTAGAATGGGATTTCAGTGGCACTGGGGTGACAGCACCCTCTTAAATTACAATGCAACATATGAAACCTCCTCAGTAAGCTTCATCTGAGAGAGGGAAAGACAGAGCCAGAGACAGAATGTGATCAAGGTCACCGAGGAGTTAGCCAGCGCAGCTGAGAAAAATTGCCAGAGCCAAGGTGTCCTGACCTTGGTCCTCACTTGCCAAACTTTGCCCTTCTGGCCTCAGGCGGCAGCTGGCATGAACCCAGCCCTGCCCTGCGGGAGGGCAGGGGAGAGGGGACAGGAGGCCCCCAGCCTTTAGTTCCCCCACTGGGTAAATCTGGGCCCGTATATTGCTCATTTAGTAAACAATCTCCTTATGACAGTTTTTCACTGTATGCAAGGATGCCTGGAGGATGACCCGGTGTTACTGAGCTATAAAGAAGGATAAGGAGAACTTGGAGCCCTATTGTGGTGATCTTTGCTGTCCCCCTGCAAAAAGCTGCCGCTGTTTCTGATGTATGCTAATTTATAAATAGCCCTGATTCAGCTACTTGGAGGAAGCTTTCATTTCTCCTTGTGCTTGATGTACATGATACTCTGCAGTGGAGAGCAGATGTTTGTACCAGATTCCGCGCTCATGGAAATCAGCAGTAGAAGACTCAGAGGCAAGAGGTGAAACAGCATCGGGGTTATCTCCTGTCCTGGGCTCAGAGCTCTTGTTACAGCCAGTTGGAAAGGGCAGGAGACGCCCTTGGACTTAGCAGCGTAGCCTCAAGCGCATGCCTGTGTCTCTGCTGGAGATGAGCATCCTGTTGTTTGCAGAGTCCAGTTACAGCTAAGGTGGAAAAAAAAAACAAACGTCTGCATAAACAGGAATTTTCCTCAAAGCAGAGGACACTGCTTTGTCTCCAGCTCTGAAATGGCTGATTTTTTGTTGTTGTTGTTGTTCCTTTTGCTGCCTTCTTTCTTCTCCATGACTCTGGTGGCACCTTCAGCAGAAGAACAGTCACTGTCCCTTCTTTTTTATCCACATCCATCAGAGGATTTTGCTTTCCAGATTGTTTGCTGCTGCTGAAGCTGTAGCAGTAATGCTCCTGTACAGCTTTACTTAAGGGAGGGAAGAAACAAAACCACATGACAAATAGGTCCAATTTATCACGGCAACAGAAACCTGCAATTCAGCTAAATCGCCCCCACAGGCCAGCTTAGACAGCGTCAATATTTAATGACCCGGGCTCCGCTGCCTTCACTTCACCTCTGCCCCTCCTCACGTCACAGCGTGCCCCCCGGGTTTGTCACTCCACCGCTGGGGGAGGGCACCCCATGCTTCCCTGGTGAGCTGGGTCTGTCTCCAGGCTGCCGGGGCGGGCCTGCTCGCTCTCCAAAGTGGTGCAGCCCAGACCTGCTGGGCACGACCAAATTCTGCCCCGTGTACTATGTGGCTGGACCACCTGTGCAACATGTTTATGTAAGAGGGCCCAGCTTTATGAGTGTGCCTGTGGCAAGCAGACAAGTGGGAGCAGGACTGAACCCATCTCAGTTTAGAGCCTCTCCTACAGCCTTTTTTTGGGTGATCATGTAACCCAGACAGGACTGTTCACCTGATAGAAGGCTGGAGGTGGTTTCTGTTCAACTGTCTACATCTGTCCCCATTGTTCAGGCAGGAGTATTTAATCCCAGATGGAGCTGCAGTGAAATAAATCACCAGCATATCCTGCATGTTGCGCAGGAGAACCTGAAAGGAGGATGAGTCAAACCATGCCAAATTCCTCCCACCCATGAACAAAGAAGGGCAGCATGGGAGCTCGGGGGTCTCTTTTGGAGGGCCCAGGCTCCAAGCTGGCCACAGCAGCTGGCATCCCAGAGCATTTCCCAGCTCCGCCCTGGCATGCTGCAGCAGCTCCTTTCTGACTTGCTCTGCCTGGGACAGCAACGGAAACAAGTGACAGGTTATAGTGCTATAGATGGCCATAGGCACATTCCCTCATGGCTCTCTTGCCTTGGTTTCCCTGGTCTGTAAAATGGAGATGAGGGAGATCACTTTGTGTGCTTGTCACCAAAGAAAGAAGAGGCATTTTTATTTACCAGGGCAGTGGTGGTACGGGGAGAATTTGTGCTGATGAACTGGTAATAAACAACTCAGCAACTCAAATTCCTCCAGCAAGACTGCACTTCCCACCAGGCTCTCTGTTCACTTAAAAACCCCCATTATCCAGCAAACTGCATATTCCAAAGGGGGAGTTCATTATCCACTCCAATGGCAGTGAGTGGCAGAGGCCATTACAATAAAGGGCTTTTTGCTAAAATGGTATTTTGCTAAAATGGCACTTGATATTTAACACTGGCCAGGGGGGCTCATCTCTATCCATAAAATACATTAAGCAAAGCACCTTTGTGAACAAAGCTATTATAACGAGGGTGATTAGGAATAAACATAACAGCAGAGGCTGCTGTCTCAAAATAGTTTGGGTCAGTGGCTGCATGGCCAAGGGGACTATGATGCACACAGAGGACTTGGGTATCTGCAAGGAGCAGCTGGCTTGCTGCAGTCTATCCAGAGACACTGGGCCTCTTCCAGTGCCAGAACTTGGTGGTTGCTGGGGGGTAGCTTCCATCCCCCCGGGTGCTTGGTCACTGCTCCCCAGCCCCTCCGCTCTGGTGGTTGTAGGGCACCGGCCTTGTTACGGGCCTAAAACTAACAGCAGAGCTGTGCAGAATAATATGTAACTCAACAGACACATCCAAGTGCCCTGGCAAGTACTTTAATGGATTGTTCCACCAGTTAACTCTCCAGGAAAGGAACTGAGAGCCAATTCAATGCCTTCCAAATCACAGCTCTGTTAAAAAAAATAACATAGAGCACAGCTCTTCCTCTTGGCAGCTGTCCAGTTATTAATTTCAATGTATCAGCTGCATCTGAATGGGCTTGGGCTTCTGCCCACTATTTCTATTTATTTGTTTTCCATTCATCTCCACTAAAATTAAAACTTAAAACCTTCTAGACAAACAAACATGCTGAACTAGTATTGATGCCCACATACAACTGGCAGAAATCACTGCACTTGTTCCTCCTCTGCAGTGAGACAAGATCAAATTCTTAAGAGTCTTTGGGCCTCTCACCTAAAAAATAGCACAGGCATCTACGGCACTAGCTGCAGCCTTGCGTTCTCCCTGCTTTCTGGGCACATCAGTAAGCAGCAGCCTTCGGCCCTTGACTGCAGGTTTTGACTGTGTACTGGGTTGCAGTGATTGCAGAGGCCCTGTGCTGGAGACCTTTCTGGATTAAGCAGCATCTGTGTAGTTTAAGAAAACAGAGCTGATGGTCCAGATGGTCACACTGGGGCTACAATCCCATATAACAGTTTAGACTGAGCCCATGTGACAACGCATTGCATCGGCTGTGGAAAGAACTGCATGCTTTTAAAGGAAAACACGTATTCCAAGAATATTGATATTTTTTTCCTCCCCTTGATTTTTCCCTTGTTGCAATCAAGAAGCTGGTGGAGGTTCCTCAGGCCAAGCTTTGCCTGTGTTGACTGGAGTGAGCTGTTCTACCCTGCCATAAGCACCCAGCCTGCCCAGTCCCTGCTTGACTTCTTAGTGGTGTTTTGGTTTGTTCTGAACTCATCTTTACCTCAAAGCACATCACCTGATAAAAAGTTTTGCTATAAAAGCCCAGGCTTTTACAGGGGTGTGAGTCTTACACATCCGAGCGTGAATAAGAACTGAAAATCCAGAAGTTATGAACTTACTTTTAAAGTGATACAAATTACAAAATATTCTCATTTACAACTACAGTATTTAAATCCTATTTGCAACAGCACAATCAATAGGATCTAACTGTTGATGTACAGAAAATATTATTAAGTAAAATGCACTAAAATAAGACTTTGGTCTTTTTCAGTGCTTTTTCTTACAAGTCAAGTGTTTTACTTCCTTAAAAACACATGCAAGAGAATGCATGGTTCAAGGTATGAGTCCAAGTAAGAAATTCTTCTGCCTGTTACCTAAAAGGATTTCCTTCCACCAACAAATAGAGTTCCCAGTTCTGCATTGAGGGCATCATCAGGAATGACATCATCCTCCATAAACTCATCTCCAAGCTTCTTCCACCATGGCCAGCGAGAAGATTTCAGCATAGTGTGGTGGGATTGTCTTGCCTTGGTAGCTACAGGGACTGATCGACTCATAAAGACATCAAGATCTTTTTCTGTGGTCTCTGCTAACCCTGGAGCATCTGTAATAACAAGAAGAGTTCTCTGTATTTTGTTTGCAGTTTTATGAGTATTTCAAACAAAAAAAGAAAGAGCATTACCCTCCCACTTCTCACTGTCTAAGGTCACTCCTTTCCCCATGCTGGCATTACAATTTTATGGCTGCATGATAAACCTGACTGGAGAAGCGATCCAAATTACGGCTAACCTGAAAAAATAAATACTTAATGGGGGAGGGAGAAGAAGAGGGGGAAGCAGGACTACTTCATTCAGGTGCAGTGGTGGCATCCACCGAAATGACTTCTTGTGAACCTATGACCTAAGAGGAAGAGGAGCTCCTGGTTGCAACTGTTGGATCTGCGCTCCCGGCGCAGGGTGACGTCAGCGCAGTTGTTCCCACCGCTCTGGCGCAGCAGCGCTGCGTATTCCCTGCCTGGGGGACCCAGCACGGTCAGAGTAAGAGCGTGTTGCTGATTTGCCTGTTCAGGGAGTGATGAGCTGCAGTGACACAGCATGTGACAGACTAAATAATGGAATTCAGTAACTTGCTGAATTTTGTCCGGCTTGGGTGCTCTCTGGTGGCTGCAGTTTGCTATTCTTGCTCTTTCACTCCAGGATATTTGTCTGGAATTCAGATAGCACAACAGTGAATTCTGTCTCAAATAAAGTCGGGCCAGAGAAAATCCAAACATGACTTGGAATCCATAGCTCAAAGATTTCCCTTTTTATCTGAAAGAGGCGAGAGTGCTTCAACCAGCAGCTTGCTTACAACACAAGAGAACGAAACAAAGCAAAACAAATGTAGAGAAAGAGATTGCATGAGATTGCCTTCTTAGAAATTGTAATGCCTTTTACAGGGCCATTGGTCTCCTTGTGAACACATCAGAGACACTTGTAGCAGAAGAATAAGCTGCTCCTTGAAAAGCCAGTGTATATCCTTAACCTATAGCAACACCTGGGTAATCTCTGACAAAGCCTGATCTCAAGATAAGGCACAGAACAAAGGAAGAAAGATACTTCAGTTTTGAAATGAGGCTTTACCACTGTTCCCTCTAATTTTCACTCTAAATGAGTTTAATTCAAACAGTAATCAAAACTATGACCAGAGAAGTCACATACTCATTAGCAGCTCCACATCAGTGTTGACCTGAGCCAGTAACGTCTCTCTCCTTTGCGCTGCTCTCTGATCCAGTCTGCTCCTCAACAGGAACTGTGCCAGTTTTTCCTGGGCCTGCATATGTAATTCTTTACTCATTTCTTCTGACATTTCGGAAGCCTGGAGGAAAATAACTATTTATTACCATTAGGAACTGCTTATTTTAAATCTTATGGGGGCAGAATAATGTCTAAACAAGGAATGCAAATACTGTTCTTAATTGTTAACTTAATAATTTTGCTTCCTCTGCAGCTCTCTGCAAAGCTATCCATCATCAAGTATATAAATTTTCCAATTACAGTTTGCTTTGATCCTTTTTATTAGATTAATGGATAAAATCCCCAATATCCTAGTGCCTTGCTGTCAAGCAAGCAGGGTTAATATACACATACCTCACATGCATTATCTTGATCAGAAGTTATGAAGCTGAATATATTTCATCCCTACAGTATTTTATGTGGCATCATTAATGCAAATTATGAAATGACTAAGAAACAGACCGGATGCAATTTGATGTAGTCATCCACCTTCTGCTGCAAAGCTAGCCTCTGCTCATCAGTCAGTCCCTTGGGATCTTTCCAAGGAGAGAGAGGTCTCCTCCTTCTTCGTTTTTCCAAGAATTTACAAGCCTTTGTAAAGAACATATGAGAATATGACAATCACAGGCAGGAAGTTTGTCTTCTTGCTTTGTTTGTAATCAATCAACAAAAGGAAAATGTTTCAGTACTGCATCTGTTAAAGCATAAATTTAGCTATGATGCTAAAAAGACAGCATACAACGGTCACCATGAATACTAAATAGTAAGTAAGAACACTCATAATAAATTACTGACTCATCTGTACTGCAGTCAAATTCCAACCTCAGGTTTCAAAGTGGCAGTGGCAGGTCTTATATTTTAGTTACAAAACTGCATTAAGCTTTGTAACCTAGACAAGGTCTAACCCATCTAAGCAACGTGTGGCTCTAGACTATCACCCTCTGAATAATTTTTTAGTAAATTATGCCTACATCAACACTAAGGGAATAAAGAGAGCTTTTTGAGGCTTTGAAATAATCCACTCAGTCCTACCTAATGTTAGAACAAAACACATACTTACTGCTCTCTGAATGATGACAGCTGCTTTATACTCCTTAAGAGATTGTCTCTGTTGGTGAAAACTCCTTCTTGCTCTATACCCTCGCCAGAATCTCTGGATAGTTAATGCTGATCTCCCTTCCATTTCCTCCATGTACTTACTTACTTGACCTAAAAATGTAACAAAAATCCAGTTATAAGACTGTGGGTTGGGATCTCTTAACAATTTACATTTTTAATCCTCAAACTAGATAGTACCAAAAAAGCTTGGGTGTTATCAGTTATTATAAAAACCCCTCTTCACCCAAGGTCCGCTAGCTGTGGGCCATCTCTCAATGGAGCTTTGTAACATGAGACGACTGTGTCTCCCTTTCTCCTGCACCATGCTGAAGGCAGCAGATATTGATCAGCAGTTACTGAGCCCCTGTAGAATCAGCACGTTCTCTGTCAGATAATTGGGTCAGGAGAAGAGACAATAACACTACAGTGCACAGACATGCAAAAATAGGAAATATATTTGGGGAAACTGTTCTTAAGGAGAGCCAGACAGTTTAATTGTCTGACATAGTTTAATATAAATCATACTGGCATGGATTATTTCCAGCGAGGCCAGCTGCCGTTCATGGAAGAGTCTCATAGCCCTCTGTCTCCGAAGTTGCATTTGCAGTTTTAGAGCCTCATCTTCTTTCTGTTTTTTTAAATGCTGCAGCTCCTGTTCCCGTTTAGCTCTGCAATATACAAATACATTAACAATTAGCTTAAATTGTAGATTTCTTAAAAAGCATCTCTCTTTGTTTTGTGTTCAATGGTCCAGAATCAGGGGAGGAAATCCACAAAATAATCTGCCATCACAGCTGTTGGCAGCAGGACCACACCAAGCAACAAGAAACCACCTGCAAGCTAACAAATTACCACACCATCTGTAGCCACGAAAAATTCTGAGCCAGTCACTCAATCTGTATCAAATCAAAGGATATATTTTTCCTTAGGATAAAGTTCTGAGGACCCTGAAGGGAATGATACTCCATGTGGGACATTCCCAGCTAGCATGAACTAGACCATCAGGGAAAGAGGTAAAGTAACATTATCCATCTGCTCCAGCATGCACCTTTTCCATTGCTCCATCAGCATGCATGGCACCCACTTGCTATATTACTATTCCCTAATATTAATTTTATACAAGAGTAGATCAGAGTGTTGGCTGTTAAGGCTCACTTCTTAAATTTGGAGGGATTTTTTTTTCTCCGGGAAATACAGACTGACACATTTTCTCCATCCACTTCGTTATAGAACACTAGGAAATAATTTTCTTGCAAATTCCTCCCAATCTGTACTAGTAGTAATTTGACGTTAGGATGTTACCCCACTGTGCTTGGTGTTGGAAAAGCCCCAGCAGATGTTTCACAGATGAGACAACTGATCACTCTGTAACTGGCCCTGCAGTGTTTAATGATAGCCTGTATATCAATTATAGATACACTAACACATTAACATAGATGTTAATATATTAGTGCTAAATATACTGATGTGTAGATACTCATAAAAAACAAAACCACTTGGAAATAGTGTCAGTGAAGCATGAGGAGCAGTGAGCTAGGGCTCCTCCCCCCTTCACTACCCCTTCTCATCCCAAAGGACCAGATCTCATTAGCAGCTTAATGTTTGAGACTTTAAGAGTTCAGCCTGCAATGAGGTAATGATGTGACTCTTTCTCTTCTCTTGCAACAAAATCTGTTGCCCGTGCACTGGGCCTACAGCTCTGAGTTCTGCTCTCCTCTAGCGCTGTTCCAGGGACAGTGGAAGGAGACCTCAAGCACTAGGGAAGAGAACAAATGGACAGAGCACAGGCATAACGGGTGCCAGAATGGAGAAAAAAAAGGCTGTAGACTAGAACTAATGTCCAGCAATTTTGGTACTGCTACAGGTCATATACCTTTAGACTGACACTACTACTGAGGATCCGTGTGTTTCCCATCACTAGTATAAATTAAGCTTTAATTTTTCCACCAACCATACTTTTTCTTCTGTCTCTGTAACCTGGTAGGGAAAGATGGGATGGAAGCTACTTTGTAAAAGAGATGCTCTGGGTTTAAGGATCTGCCCTTAAATGATAAAACAGCCTCCACTATGGTCTGAGAGACCATAACCCTTTAATGACAGCAATGCAGAGTTGAAGGGTGCCCATACCTCTACCTACAGAGACAGATCATAATGTATGTGATTACATCAGAATGGTCTCAAGGAAACTGGAGGTTTTCAGCCCAGACATTTCTGCAAATTAGAACTGTAAATATTTGCATTTTTAATCCAGGCAGGTACATATTATACTTCTAAGTGGAAAGATGTCACAGGATCAAACGGGACTTTTGATGACATTTTCTTGATAAAACTATTAATAATTTTCCCTAGAAATGTTTATCAGCTCCACTAGGTGGAAAACTACAAGAACACTTCATGAACTTCTCAGATGTGCATCTGTGAAACTACCAATAGTGTCTGTCAGGTATTTAAATGTTTCTTTGATACTAATTCTTTCACGTGTAGTCTGCAAAACACATGCTCCTCTTCATTCTCTGTTCCTCCTAATGATAAGATGTGTTTGTGTGCACACAACACACTGTGACAGGGAAATAGCTCTGAACAGAAGCAAAGCAGACACAGAGTGAGATCCAAGTCTCCCTTCAGCAGTTCATGGCAGAGATCAGCATGATTAATGAAAATCCATTCTACAATTAGCTATGTAACACTGAACTAACTTCAAGGAGAGAATACAGGCTTTAATATTCACTGAGGAGATATTTCTGAAACCACAGAGTTTCAGAAGTTTATAACTTGCAGAGTCTAAGATCTTCCACTGCAGCTGCAGGTGAGCCAAGTTTGGAGTTTCAACCTCAGCAGTATTTAGCCACACTTGTTCTAAAATAAATCTGAAAATGTAACCAAACCCTGACTGTTAAAAATGAAAACTCCTCTTGAAAGCTTTTCTAAAGTCATGCTTACAGTACTGCAAACACTATTTTTCAGCACAACACTAACTGCAGCTTTGACCTTGACAGAAAAAAACAACACTGGAGCTGCACTGTATTTACTCAGTACATCAGGACTGACTGAGCCATGAACACACAACTGTAAGGATACTAATACAGTTCCATTCCTCTCAATATGAAACAAACACATTTAAAAATCAATTCAAATGACTCAAAAACTACTTAAGAGGCACACACACTTACAATACTAAAATATGACACAAGAAAGTCAAGTAGCTTGTTGATTGCAAATAGCCTAGCCACCCTTTCCCTTCTGCTTTACCACATTGTCTTAGCCCACCATCCAAGTTTTCTGGACTATGATTTTGGCTTGCAAGGTGCCTGATGAGGGCAGGAATATTGGCTCAGAGCGTATGGTGGAGTAAAAAGGAGTGACAAGGATGTCAGTTCTTGGTGTTTCAGTACAAAAGCTAGAGTGGTTAGTGGCCCTCAATAGACCCAATGCTTGCCCCTGAAAATCTTCCAGAATTTAAAGATTACACCCTAGATAGTCCAGTATCTTCTTAATGCCAGTCTAGATGACAAATCATAACTGTCTGCTTTCTAACATCTTGATCATAATGCAACATTGTTTGACTAATTGATTTCCAAAATCTAGTTTTTACATGGTAGTGCTCAACTCATGCAAAAAAGGGTTGAAAAAAACCTGCTGTGGAGTCTGAACTTGATTTAGATCCCTTAATCTACATTAAATTCACACGACACTTCTCATAAGAGTTCGCCTAACAGATGCTAATATTACTGCTGAAATCCTACAACAAGTAAGAAAGATAGGCATTATTTACATAGCTTTATTCTTCTGTGGTACTCCAAGTCAGAGGATACTATTTCTAGCTCACTGAAGAGACCTCACTTCTGAGAGTCAAAGATTTCAAATATTAATGAAGAACAGGGTCTTGCAAGCACTATACTGCACAAGCACTATGGGCCTTGGTTTCTGCAGCACTCCAGCATGACAGATTGAAAACCCCAAGACAGCTCCACATTCAATTTACGATGGAATTTTGTGTCAAGTTAACTGTGAACCAGGTAACCTTTCTACCAACAGTCCATCGTCTTGTAGTGCTATTTAGTGCAATCCCATGCTTTTAGTTTTCCATATGCCATAAATTTTTACACAGAAAACATAAAGCATCATAGAATTAAGTTTTTTCATGGAGAAATTTGGCAGCTGGGAAAGGGACAGTTGGCGCTTTTGGCACCAGAAGCGGCGGTTTGGTACTGCTGGAAAAGCACATTGTTTGGATGTTTCTGCTAAAAGAATCTGTAGTGAAACAGCTCATATTGGCATTACATTACCTTTATGTTTCAGAAATAACAGCTGACTGGAAAAAGGCATCTTCAAGATGAAGGAACTCTTGGTTAGCCCAAACTTAAGCCCTGAGACATGGGAACAAATCCTCAGGGAAGTTATTTCCAGGAAGGACAGGAAGGTGAATGGGAATAGCCAGCATAGATTTATCACAAGCAAATTGTTTGACCAGCCTGATGCCTTCTGTGATGGGACGGCTGGCTCTGTGGATGAGGGGAGAACAAGTGGATGTCACTTTTTTTGGCTTTATCAAGACTGCCAACACAGTCTCCCATGCAGGGCAGAGCTGGCACTCAGAGGAACCTCCACAAACACAGAAAATGGGTCAACACAATGAGAGGGATATCGAGGTACTGGAGCGAGTGCAGAGGAGGGCAACGAAGCTGGTGAAGGGCCTGAAGAACAAATCCTATGAGGAGAGATTGAGGGAGCTGGGACTGTTCAGTTTGAGGAAGAGAAGACTGAAGGGAGACCTCATCACTCTCTACATCTACCTAAAAGGACATTGTAGAGAGGTTGGTGCTGATCTCTTCTCACAGGTGATAAGTGACAGAACAAGGGGGAATGGCTTTAAACTCCAACAGGGGAGGTTTAGACTGGACATCAGGAAAAAAATTTTCACAGAAAGAGTGGTCAGACAGTGGAATAGGCTGCCCAGAGAGGTGGTGGAGTCACCATCCCTGGATGTGTTTAAGGGTCATTTAGATTAAATGCTGGGGGATATGGTGTAGGGGAGAACTTTGTAGAGTAGGTCTGATGGTTGGACTGGATAATCCCAAGGGTCTTTTCCAGCCTGAATGATTCTGTGACTCTATGAACAGAAGCCACATGAAGTTCAAACAGGAAGCTCTACACCTGGTACAAGATAACCTCATGGACCAGTACAGGTTGGGCACTGACTACCTGGACAGCAGCTCCAACAAAAAGGACCTGGGTATCCTGGTGGGTGACAAGTCAAACACAAGCCATCAGCATGTCCTTGCAGTAACGAAGGCTGCACTAGCAATAGCAGAGGCAGCAACAAAAAGACGACTGTTATTTCAGTTTACTCGGCACTCTTTAGGGCATACCTGGAATACTGGCCACACTCTACTGGGCCCCCAGTAGAACAGATATTGACAAACTGGAGGGATAGAGACTGTCCAGAGAAAGACAGTGAGGGCTATGGAATGTTTGATATACAAGGACAGGTGATGGGAAATCGATTTCTGTCTTACACTCCCTAAAGGCGGTGTTACAGAGAAGACAGAGCCAGGATCTTAGAGGTGCACAGGAAAAGGACATGAGGCAGTGGTAAAGAGTTGCAACAAGGAAATTCCCACTGGCTGTAATGGAAGGATTCTTCACAAGGCAAGTCATTTGGCACCAGGACAGGGACCAAGTGAGATGGTGGGATCTCCATCCTTGGAGGCCTCCAGAACTGGATACAGCCCTGAGCTGCAAGATCCCATTTTGAGGCTGGTCCTACTTCAAACAGGACATTAGATTAGATCACCTGAATTTTTCCTGTCACTCTGTGACCCGAGAAAAACCAAACCAAACCAAACCAAACCTTCTTACTAGATTCTTCTCTTTAGTGCTTTTTACAAAGCCATACTGTTTACCTGAAGCTTCTCTGTAACGCAGTCACTGCTTGAGGTAGTTTTTTCAGCCTTTTCCTCGTCTGAAATCCCCTCCACACAGCCTGGATTATACAGGCTGCTTGATGCTGCCTCTGAAATTAAAAAAGCAGTTGGTAGAATATTTTCTCTGCATATAAAAACACCTTATTACTGCTTGCACATTTGGAACAATCTCAACATTTGGCCAAAACCCATCAGTTTTCAAATGCATCAAAATTCTGTATTTATAAAACCTTAAATTCCCCAAGCTGTTACAAGACCGTTATTATCATGAACCCTGTACTTGCTCTAAAGGCAGATAATCTGATCATCTGGATTGATGCTCTCTGAGGTAAATGAATGAATCTACAGCACAAATATAAAATATATATTAGCTGCATTAATCAATGTTAGAAATTTGTATTTGAAATATCTGAAGAACTTAGTATTTCAAACAGGGATTCAATCAAAATACCTACACTAGAGAGGACAGAAAGATAAGCTTGGAGAATTAGCAGCATGAGAAATGGTACATTTGCAGTATGATCAGAAGTAAACGAAGTGCAACAACATGGCAAAAAACCCCATCAATTCTATACTTAAATGGATTTAAAAAAAAAACAACTCCCCACACAAAACACCCTGCTCTGTTGATGGTGACAGCAGGTCTCTACAAACATAACTTTGATTTCCTTTAAAGTACTGTCTCTGAGAAACATGCATGTAAAATTTTGTGAAGAAGTTCATAAAACACACATCGTCTCTTTTATTGGGAACACAGCCCAGAAGGTGCTCGTACTGAACATTTTCTCTATATGACTTAATTCTATGTGAATACTGTCTAGAATTCAGAAACCTAAATTTGTAACACTGATGGGAGAAAAGCAGATACAGTTATTTTTGCTTTACAGTTAGCAAAACAATTTTTTTTCCCCCTACAGTTGTATACAAATCCATGGTGAATCTGCAACAGAAAGTCACTCTCTCAAGTGACGGTCCCATACCTTAATCACTGGACAATTCCTTATGTCTTCAAAAATTAAGAATGAAAAAAAAAAAAAAGTAAATTTTAAAATCCATTAATATAGTGAAAAAATAATACAGGCTTTGAAAAGCATCACCACAGTGATAGAGTAAATCCATTCTAAACATATATAAATCACATGTGACTAGGATTTCACATACAGAAGTCTCATTAAACTTCAGCACCTGCATTTCTCCTTTTCCAGTGGATTGTTCCAAGTACAGCAAGTCCAAGAGTTGACTGAGATCCCTGTCAAATCCTTTGCCAGCCCACTGTTTGCTTAAAAGCCCTTTTAACCCTAAGAGAGAAAAAAGAAGCATGTGATACCACTAAAGTGTTTTTTCTTTTCAAGATCTGAAGCTAACAATTTACAATTCAAAAAATCAAATCTGATTCTATGTGCAAAGGAACAATAGAGCGGAACACCATCAGTCATCTTTAAGTTTCAATGCAGAAGATCATCAAAAAATATCTGGTGCTCCAACCATCACAGAGAAGTACTATACAGTGACTGTAATTTTGTATGTCCAAACCACTATCTATTGTGTCTACATAACTGGCAGTTAAATTATCAATGTACTTTCAGTGTCGCATCAGGAAGGCACTGTAAGGTGCTAAAAGGATGTAAAGCACTATGCAGATGCTAGGTTTTATTAGCACTGCTTTCGTATTTTTCATAAGAAAATTTATTTATTTATAACTGGAATTCTTTGATGTCTTATCTGTATTCATAGTCTAACTGTGAGTACACGTGCATCCAGTCCCTGAGACAAAACACCTTTTTAGGTTCGCAGTAGCTAAAAAGCACAGCTGTGCTCCCCCCACAACACGCAGACAGTCCCTGTGCTGTGCACAGGACACAAGTAGACAGTAACACATGCTTTTTAGCTTTGTGTCATGCAAAGCCCAGAGCCTGAGAGTTTCTCGGGGCGTTGGAGGGAAAAGGAAGGAGGGCAGGAAGTGTTTGGATAGCCTCCTGAAAAACTGCAGATTCAAGTAACTTAATTTTCCAATCGTTCATAAGCATATTCATATGCTGAGCAACTCCACCACTCACACATACAGGATCTGGACGTGGAGCACAATGTCCTTCAAACGGAAATGGCACCTTTGTTCTATCACACATGCACTATTTTGAAGACGATGACAGTTAAACACTTCAGAAGAGACAAAAATGGAGTCAGTGGGTGCCCTAAAGCTGCCTCAGCTCCACAAAAACACGCAGCCCGGCTGCACAAGGCAGTTCCCTCACAGAAGTCCTGTGGGTCTGACGCAACCACCTGCCAGTTTCTGTAGAAACTATACAGCCACGGGCACCTTTCAGCTGCTGACAGAGAGTACCTGAAGCGCCTCTCGGATGCATCAACCCATGCAGACAATGACCAGGCCCTCATGGAAACCTGATGTCAAGACTGTGCTAGTGGTGGAGGTTCAGGTGATGCGCCTGCCTCCGGCAGGCTGCCTTTTCTGACAGAAAGCTTACACTGAAGTACCTCATCCTGGCAGCAGCTCCGAGCCACTGTGAAACCAAGCTACTTAAATGAGATGGCCAGATGGTGGAGATGCTGTAATGCTTTCTTTGTTGCTGCTGCTCCTCAAACCATCAAAAGGATTCCAAAGCCTGAGTGAAAACTAACATAAGGATTCTAACTTTAAAAAAATTTTTCTTTTTCCTTAGTGGAAACAAGAAATGTGTACAGAAGAGAGATGAAGAGTCTCTAAATGACTGTTCCATATTGTGATTCCAAAGCAAAATAAAGCACAATCCTTTGATGGAAACTTGCACCTCTTCAGACAAGCCAGCATTCTACAGCTGGGATGATCAGGCCATAACAGCAACTTGTTCACAAGAATCCACAACAAGGCATCAGCCTTAGGCACTTTATATTCAAATTCACACCAAAAGGAAGCCCTCCTCTCTCAATTCTGTAGGCAACTGGGTGGCAAAGCTGCCCATCTGGTCCAGAAGTTTATCTGGCTGGTACTGCCTAGTAAGTAGTCAGCACAAGCATAAAAAAGGGGAATTGGACCTTTTTGTCTAGCACAACCACTTCTTAACTGTCCTTGTCCCCAAAGGACTGAGGCTGCTCACAAGTAGTTTTGACCATCAATAACATCTAGAATATAAAAGAGCTGGCAAACATCAAAGCTGCTTTCTTAGTCTCCATGGGCATGACCGAGGACAAAGGGGTTTCCTGGAGCTCCCTGCTAGGCTAGAGACAGAAACATTAAATGGGAGACCTCATTAAATAATGAATAACATAAAGGGAATTATATGCATACTCAGCCTCCTCATCTAAAGGCACAAAGACAAAGCGATAAATTCATTTCATGAAGTCTTGGAAAGAGTTAGTTCCAGTCACTCAGATATCAGAAGATGGTCAGCTCCTCAGTAACCGAACAGCACCTATCAGCTAAGCAGACCTGTAACAGCCAGGGTAGGAAGTTGGCTTTAGGTAAAACTTTCCTGCTTCTGGACTAGTGAGCCTTAGCATGCTGTGAGAGATCCGACTCACGGGTCCTACCGTGGCAGTACATGCACCCTGCTACTAGGATCTCTCAGTATTTGACCTGCATGGGAAAAAAGATGCAGAGCATCACACAGAAAGAAGTAAAGCCCATCAGGTCAGAAGTGACAAAGAACAGCTTTAAGAGACAAGCTGCCACATGCAGAGTCCTCAATACACAGAAGAAAATAAAACTAGGAAACAGAAAGAGTCATAGCACCTTAAATTACAGTGAAAATGAACAGTGGAGAAGGAAAAAACACCCACAAAACAGCGCTGCAGTTTCCATCTATATTGAATAGTTACTGAACCAAGATGAGAAATCTCCATCTCTGTATTTTTACAGTGAGTGTAAGAGGAGGCCAAGTGATTGGTCTCATGCATGTTTACAAACCTTTGTAGCGAGCAGTGAGCAACTTCCCAAGCTGCTTGCAAAATTTTGCTACCAACAATAGCAGTTTTGCAGCAGCATTTCCTATGACAGGATTGCTGGTAGATGAGAGCTTATAAACGAGTTCATCCAAAACAGAGTGAAGAGTCTCTTCATCAACCTGAAGCAAGACAGAACTTTAAGAAGAAAGGAAAAAAAAAAAAAAAGGGGGGGGACACGACATACAGAATTGAAATGTTAATTGCCAACTATGAGATTTTTAGATATGTCAGGCATTCAGCATGCCAACACACCCAGCTAGCTGGACCAGCAACCTGATCCAGGCAGCACTACTGTTTCAGTCAACTGATTCCCATTCCCTCAATTTAATAAGATAAAGAAAATACCTATTTTTTCTATTTCTACAACAAAGACTAGGAAAAAAACCCAAATTCTTGTAAATGAAAAAGTACTCATTTATCAAGCAGTAATAAACTGAGTTTTAAATTTAAAATTCAGAAAAATCAGTGATATGAAAACAACTCACCTATTGACCCTCACAATATTGTGTAAAACAGACATCATTATAATTGCTGTTTCAACATCATCTGTTATTAACAACTGCGGGAAAAAAAAAAAAAAAAAAAACACCCAAGCAAATAAGAAACCATGCAATCAGAACCAGACTTGAAAATACTGTAAAACAAATAAACTTCATTATGGAACATAAGCCATAGCAAGTAAAGCCAGATACTGTTTCTGGAACAAACTCCCTCTCTTATAATTTTTACACTGAAACTTACTGGAATAAGTAAACCACTTCAACATCCAAAAAACATGTTGAGCCCTGTTTTTTCTGCCTTTGGATATCACTCAGGCACTGGTGTTGCAATGGAACAAAAGCTTTAAAACCTTTTATGTTACACTAGTGCCAGTTTCTTATTATAACAGTTGAATTATCATTGGGGCAACAATATCTGGAAAAGATAAGGACTGCAACCTTGACAGCTTGATACACCAGGTTTATTTAATGCAAGTGCACTGATGTCATTAAAGCACCATCTTTTTTATTCCACTGTGTCACTGTCTACATATTTAGTAATTTTTCTGGCCGTGTGTCTTTTTAGTTAAACCTAAGAATCATAAGATGTGTTTGTCCTATATGAGAAACAAACCCAAATTCTGCTTTTTAAAATCTGATTAACACTGGTTTAATTGAAAGCTTATTTTGATCAGAAATGTATAGTGAAGCTTGGTTAGATATTTGTAAAATTCCCTGGCATGGCAAAAACTTCAGAAATCTGTTTTCAAGTCTATCCACTTTCAGGGCCATCGATGCACTCTGGTCAAATTTCTGAATATGTTAATCAGACAGAGGTAAAAAAATCAACGGTATCTTATCAGAAAAAAAACCCTGAATTTTTAAAGGTACAGAATTACAGAGGGAAATTACAGGAAAACACTTAAGATATATGTATCTGAAAGAGCAGAAGGGAAACTCTTTAAAGATTTCCCTTTAGGAGATCCTTTCCCTTTTAGATATTGCTGTTTCCGTTGAGTGAAATACTTTAAGAGATTGATTTAACATCTACTCCGATTTAGAAAACTAGGTGGAGATTAGCATAAGAGTGATTCTTGATAGCTGTAGTTGTCATAAATGACTTTTCAGGTGTTTTATGGGTTTACTTTTCCCTTACCGCATGCTGCTAGCTGAATATGCCCACCAAACAGCCAGCAGATGGCATCAGTTACTGTTTGGAACCAGCGTAAAAAATGTTGTTTATCTTCATCCTAAACAAAAGAGAAGTAGGTAAAAGCTTGTGTATGTATCTTTACTGAGGACTTCAGCTTGATGTAGAGGGAATGTTTGTATGCTTCACGAATTTGGAGAACAAAACTCCATCAAATTCCCAGTTGAAGTTGGTGAAACTGTAGGAACCAGTCAAAAAAACCCAACTTGTGAGTCCTTGAAGGTCAGAGATCAATCAAGAAAAATCTAAACATACTAAAAAAACATCCATTCCTGAAAGAATCGTAACAGGGAGAAACAAGTCTTGTTTACTTCTTAGAAAAAAAAAATATATACCATAGGTGGGCTAGAAAAACAAGTAATTTCTCAGTACAAATGCATCATGGATTTAATCCACAAAGTGGGAAATATATTATTTAAGATTAAAGCACAGGAAAAAGGGTACAAAGTGGCCAAGGACACAGTTAAAATGTAAAAGGTTCCTAAAAACTGGCATGGCGAGGCTTCAGAAGCACCTCCTACCTGGGAGGTCTGGGAGCAAACACCAAACCACTATTAAGCTGAAGTTTGATCAGTTTGCCAAACACTTTTATGTGCTTGCCTGTGATAACACTGGACTGGAAAAAATGACCAGGAAGAATCCAGATTTTACCATTTGAATGCACCTACAGATGCCCAGTTCAGAGTCTGTATTCCAGGTGTGAGCTACAGGCCACTGGAAATGTAAAACCTTGGTGTGGGGGATAGCAAAGGGGCTTTTGATAATGCTACATTGCTGATAAATGATAAAGCACTTGGCCTAATATCTCCCACGTTAACTGAGCCTCCACAAATGAAACTCTGGAAAGCCTATTCCTAGATCTTTGCCAGAAGTCCCAGCTTCTAGTCACGCTTTAACATTGTATTTGTATTTTACTGACAATGAGAGATACAAAATTGCAGTAATAAGTTAAGCTGTAGCATTATCTGTCCTGTGCTTTGGCAATACATCAGTTTCTGAAAGCTATTTCAGTACTTCCCTAGACTTCAAGGACTTGTACAAAACGCAAATGAGGGCAGAATAAACTACAAATCTCCACTGGTAGAGTGGGATTTCCAAAGCTCCACTGAGCAAGCACCAAGTCTGGGTGCCCAGTCACCTCAGACCATGAGGCTTAAAAGCCAAAGTACTAATTATAATGTAGACTGCATTTGCATTCAAAAGAAATCTTTGCCCACAAGCATGACTCAAGTAGCATATAGGCTGAGACATAATAAGAAAGTGTGGGGGAAATTACATATTGTGGAGAAGACTCGAGTCTCCTGGGATGTCATTCAGGAAGCTCCCTTCTTAAGCACTACAGGCACTTCTAAAGTATTGAACTAACAGAAAATATGTAACTCTACTGATACTTGCTGAGAATTGATTGTGTTTGTGGTGTCCATCACAACACTCCATAGGAAAACTTTGAAGCCAGTGAAGAAATGAGGTACTGTGGGAAAGTGGGGATATTAAAAGAAACAATCAGAACCCCTGAGGTTGGTTATTTAAATTATTCATGGGTTTCATTTTTGGTTGGTTTTGTTGGGTTTTTTTCTTCTCTACTGATTCTGGAATGCAGAATGCTTCAAAAGCATGAGGGAACCTAGCTGGCCGCCTTCTCTGCAAAGAAGGAGAGAAATGTGAGAAAGTGTTCAAATCTGCAATTTTACGAGGTCTGCCTTTGGGGTTCCCAACATCTAAGTTCAGAAGCAGTGAGCATTTTTGGAATTGTTTGCCAATTTTATGTCAGAAATTGTACAGCAAAACAAACTTCAACAAATCTGATTTAAAATCTTAAGATTTCCTAAATCTTTTTTGTAAAGCTGAACAAAGCAGTGGGAACAGAGCTGTTACAAAGACTGAACCAATTATACGCAAAGTTTAAAAGACACTACCATGACTGGGATGCTGCCTTTTGTAAAGCTTTTTTTTTTTCCTGTCATATATCATACTGCTCTAATTCTTCTGTTTTACTTACAATTGCTTTCCTTCCCCTTACCTTTAAACCTTGTGACAAGTAGTAGCCAAACTCTGAACAAACCTGTGGTAACAAACTATCTTTGCACATGTAATAGACCAAATGCTCCACAATGACAGATTTCAGTTTCAAAGCTCCAAGGCATAAGAAAAACTACTGTAATGTCTGGAAAATAAATTTTCATAATACAGTGTCCCTAGAATAATAATCTATTTATACAACATGTAACCTTGGAAAGTTTATAGAGATTCTCTGCCCTTTCACTATGAAATCTAAATACCTTGATTGCTCGGATAAATCGTGCTTGCAAGCGTCTTGCCAAAAACAGCAGGTTGTCTACAGCTGAAGGAAGAAAATTCTTGTAAAATTCCTCAGGATCTTCTTTCACCTCTAGTCCTACACAACAAAGACTGAAATGGAAAAAAAAAAAAAATCAACCTGAATAGTCGAGGGCCTGTTTGAACAGCTTTGAATGAATGTCACGTCATCAAAGAAGAAATGCTTCACTGGCATGGGACAATTCAATGCTGAACAACAGTTAACTGCTGTGACAGGCTCCAAGGTAGCTGCCTCAGAAGGAAGAGGAATCACTTGCAGGCTGGAGACAGAAAGTATACTACCACTTATTACAGCATGTCTCAGTTTAAAACTTATCCAAGGCACTTTCTTTTTTAGCTTCATAGGATCTGTTCAGGCTTGTTCCACATGCTAAGGAAGGGCTCTGATGGTCATAAAGAGGGGAAAAAAAAAATAAAAGAAAAAAAAAAAAGGCAAAGCAGAAAACTAGAGAAAAACCTGATAAAGGAAGCTTGATGATGAAGAGGGTGAAGATTAGACCACAAAAATGTGTATTAAAAAATATTACTTATCATAAAATCTTCAGTAAGGCCTGGTCTACAACTTTCCTCTGAGGAATACATGTGGGCTAGAAATCAATTCTTCAGATCTCAGTTTTCTAATTTTACTTACTCCAAACATGTCGGTCATTTCTGGACAACTTTTTACAAGGAACTGCATGTTTTACTACTGGGAAGTTTTTCAATTCTGTACTCCACACTGATACTAGTGTGACAAAAGAGTCTTCCTAACTTTTTATGAATTTTGCTTTCTGACATTTTTATCTAGGCTTTATTAGCTTTTTGTGAATGCACACACATAGAGCTTTGCCTACCAAAGCCCTCAGAAAGCAAATTCTAGGCATGAATCTGAGATTCATCTAGTTACAAAAGGACATTTTTATAGCTAAAATAAATTTGTTTTCTCTGTAAAGTAAAATAGCTTATAAGGGATGATTTAAGCATCACACACAACTCTGGTGATAAATATTGCAACTCTTAGTGAAAATCTTGGCATTAAAAATTCATACTGCAGAGATGGCATAAACAAGAGATGGTTGCCTAATTGCTTCATGCCTTAGAATTTTGCTCCCTAGTTAAGCCAAAATCAAGTACAACCTGAGGAAAAGTTGAAACTTACTATTTTTCCTGACATCAAAAACTGAGATTGGATCACTGGGGATTTGAGTTTAAAGTTGTCTTATTTACTAGCTATGAATTAAACAATGCCATTCTCACATCACTACATCAAGCTATCTAGTTTGTATGAACTGTGTTCTCTGTTACATTTAAAAATGTAAATAGGTATTTAAAATTAGTGTATGAAATAGATATTCAAGTAGAGTCAAGCCAAGCTGTGAGTCAATCAGGCTAAAGATTTTTGCAAGATGAAATCTAAGTAAACAATTTTTTTAAAATAACTGCAATTCAAAGTTAGCAATTACTGGCTAAAAACTGTGACACTGATGAGTACTGTTCACAAAAAAAGGTAAAGCCAAGACAAAAACTGTTCCCACCAAACAGTTTACCCAGCTCAGTGAAACACAATGCGAATGAATTAAACAGGACCAATTAGGCTATGCCTGACCCCTCACTCTTGACTGCTCCCTGCACTTTAACCCTGGCCTTTCCTGAACAACAAGCCTTTTTCTGGATGGGAGCCAATGCATTACAGCTTGAAAAGAGAAAGAACAAGATGAAAGCCCAGAAAGAAAACAAGAAGAAAACTTCTTTGCATTTTCCTTTTTACCTTAGTACCTCTGCTAGCTGGGCAGCAGTAGCCCAGCCTCCACGCAGTCGAGAGTGGTCTTGTCTAAGGACCAGCATGCAGTACTGAGTAAGATCATAATCATATATGTCTTGTTTAATTTTTTTTGATTCTTCACATCCCAGGGAAGCACTATTTAAAATTCCTGTGGGAAGAAAGCAGGAGAGAGACAAAGAGGAGCGTAAGATTCTGATGTGCAAGGTCTTTGGGGTTTTTTTCTTCTTCCAAAATGCAAGAGGAGTATGTGTACACAGAGCCAGGATTAAGGTAATTCTAAAAGTGCTAACAGCAGCATAAAATATTTTGTCAGCATTTTTCACTCCTAGAACTACAATCCATTTTTTAGATTATATGACAATTGGGAAGGATAGCTAAACTTAGGTTTCCATTTTCTCATTACACATTTAGTAAAACATACATTACCTGGGATATAGCCCATTTGTATGGATTTCCTAGGCCAGATAAAACCACAACCACTGTGAAACATATAGCTTCCTTATAATTACATCCCAATTTAGAACAGGACCTAACTTGTTTCTACCATTTCTATGAACAGTGGCTATGTGGCAAAAGGAAAGGCAGGGGGAGTCACACTGGAGCTCTGGGCCATGACTGCATTTCTGTGTTAAAAACTGAATACTGATGACCACTCTGGTTCTCTACCTAAAAGCACTGGGAGAAATTATTTGACCAACTGTAAGATCCTCACCTACATCAGCAGAGGTCTTACAAATACAGTGACAGCTGAAAGGGAGCAAAGACTTCCTCTCTGTTTGCTCCCCAGCTCCTCTTTATTGTTGCCCAGCCAAATGCCACTCAATACCACTCTCAGAAAAAGCCCTATTATCAACCTCAGAGTTTCTGGCCCCGACAGGAATATTGAGAAAAACCTGCTGTATTTAAGGAGGCAGAAGGAAGCGCTGTCCATACTTCACTACCTCATCCTTTTATTTTACAGACAGTAGTAATTACCCTTTAGCTTCAGAAGTAGCAGGGGGATGTCCTGTTCTCTGCTCTCAGTGACCTCAGCAGCTAAGGCCAGCACCCGGGGGTCCGCTGCCGCCAGCCTCGCGCTGGGCGCGTTGGCCATGGGAAACAGAGAGAGACCCGCAATACCATCGATTCAAGCCTCTTTCCCTTTTTAATGGTTTCGGTGCAGGCGCGGCGTCCTTCAGCCACTACTTCCATCAAACCTCCAGCTCCCGCACCAGCAGCTGGAAGCTGACGCTCCGCTCTGCGCCTCGGCCTGCAGGTCTCCCCCTGAGAAAGGAAACAAACATGGAGGAAGCTCCCTCCACCCTCCCGCCTTCCCTCCCGTCGCCTCTCGAGGCCGCGGGCAGCGGGACTGGCTCTGCCGGCAGCGCAGGGCTCCAGCGGGGCAGCCCGAAAGAGGCCCCACGGGGCGG